>NW_027555958.1:92420009-92885009 GCF_003287225.1 Phascolarctos cinereus | reverse complement strand
TTTCTATTACTCAGATCTCAACATAGATTTAGAGGAATACCATATGAATCTTGGCCAACAGTCAGTACATCTGGGACAGAATAGGTGAAGAATGAACAGGCACCAGCATTGAATGGGAGTGGAAGAGCAGGTTAGATTGTTTGGGGAAATTGCAAAATGCTTTTTAACAATCTCAGGTTTTCCAGAAAAGCCAATGCCCATCTTTCTTTCTTTTGAGGCAATAGAGTTGAATGATTTGCCCAGGGTCACACAGCTACTAAATGTCTGAGACCAAATTTGAACTGATAATCTCCTGATTCCAAGGTTGGTGCTCTATCCACTGCATCACCTAGCTGCTTCTTTCTTCTTTCTTTCTTTCTTTCTTTCTCTTCTTTCTTTCTTTCTTTCTTTCTTTCTTTCTTTCTTTCTTTCTTTTTCTTTCTTTCTTTCTTTCTTTCTTTCTTTCTTTCTTTCTTTCCTTCCTTCCTTCTCCCATCTTTTAAAGACTTTGATTTGCTTCACTTAAGGTCCAGTGATTGTGTTGTCAGAGTTTTGATTAATCAGTTCAAGTTGCATTGTGAGCTCTGACTCCCAAGCCAGAAAAACAGCTCTTGAGAAAACTAAATTATTAGTATATTCATTATACATATCCTATCGATCAATATGAAAATTATACATTCCTTGCTCAATGTGATCAGACTGCAACATATTATCAATGAGGATCTCTAAAGAAAAACAGAAATAAAAGACATCATGAAGCAATTATATGAAAAGAAAAGAAGATGGGCTGGTCACATACTACTAGTGACAGATTACAAGTAGACAACCCAAATGCTCCACTGGTACCCTTGAGATGTTGGAGGAAATGTAAGAAAGACTCCAGCATACTGGGTGGAACTCCTGTGATGAACTTTTTCTTTTCTTTTCTTTTTTCAGCCAAAGACAAGGTTTATTAGAACATCCGTCATATTGGGCAGACTCTTAAGGAGTCTGAACATAATAATCTGAGCAGTGGCTGGATTTTAAGAATCTAAGCACCTTAATGGAGACAAGATGGACTTTATATACAGAAAGACTGTGGGAGGGATCTAGAAGTGGCCAAGTAGTTTGGGGTGACTGGAGGAGGGGTCTAAGGAGGATCTGGATGGGAGTGGCCAGTAAGCTGGGGTGAACAGAACACCAGGGACCTAGGTTTTTCCTTTCTGGGGTCCAGATCCCAACCCTTGTGATGAACTTTTAAAAAACCATAAACAGAATTACAGAGTATGGGCAGGCCTGGATAGGTTGTGATTTCTATCAATAGAGGGAATTACTGAATTGATAAGCTCACAGATCCATTTGAGGATTTTATCAGTATACATGTTGCTTCCATCTAATAGATGGTAAGCTTCTGGAGGGCAAGGACTGCTTCATTTTCATTTTTGCATTTGCAGAGCCTAACATGGTGCCTGGCATACTTTTGGTATTTAATAAACACTTGTTGAATTGAATGGAATTGTAAAACATCAGGGTTCTGTAGAATATAATTTGAGAACTATGGCTCTAGTTCAACTCCATCATTTTAACAGAGGAGGAATTTGAAGCCCAGAGAGGTTAATTTGACTTGCCTTAATTCACAGGGTTAGTCAGGGACCGAGTCAAGATTAGAACTCAAAACTCCTGAAAATTCCAATGCTCTTTCCACTACGCTTAATCAACAACTATTTCTTGAGTTCCTAGTCTCTGTCTAGGTATGGGATGATTTCATGTGGAATGAGTTCCTACGAGATCAGACATATTGATATCCAAGTGAAATACAGAAAATAATGTTAAATAGAAAGCATCATTATTTTCAAACATTGATTGAGCACCTATCACATGCTGGGTACTGAAGATGGAAAGAAGTGGGAGCCAAGTCCCAGCCCTCCGGGACGTTGTGATTTGGTTGGGGGTGGCAGGGAGGAAAGGACCTGCCTAGAGATGATAATGAATAATAGAGAGCATCGCTTATCACTTTCAGCTGAGGCAGAGAAGGCTTCCTGGAGAAAGAAACTGAAGCTGGGCCTGAAGTTCAGAGGAAAGAGGGAAGATGTTTGGATTCCATACAACTCCACAAACATTCATTAAGTATCACTCCAGGACAAAGTGAAGGAATAGGAAATAATCACGGAATTTAGAAGCTCACATGTTAAAGTTCTCCCTTATCGCATTTGATTGATTTCAATTAGTAGGTTTCCTATAAGATCCCAATATAATGCAGACTTTTTTTTTCATGTTGAATGTAAACTCATTGAAGGCAGGCAGTATTTTGATTTTTTTTGTCTTTGCTTCCACAAGGCCTAGCTCCATGCCTGGCTCATAACAGGTACTCAAGAAGTACCTGAAGAGTTAAATTGAATTCAAGCAACTACCATGTGCAAAGAAAGCACTGTGCTAGAATGCAAAGACAAAATCCACACTGTCTTTACCCTCAAGGAGCTGGCATTCTACCAAATCATCCTACTTTTTTTTTCATTCTCAATCTAAAGGATTCCTGCAATTCTACACTTAGACAATAATGGCTGAAATTTTTAGCCCAGAAATTATTTTCTTGATAATAAATACATTTTTTTTACCATAGGTGGCGTGGTTCAGTCATTACCTACTCTTTGTGACCCCATTTGAAGTTTTCTCAGCAAAGATACTAGTGCAATTTGCCGTTTCCTTCTCCAGCTCATTTTTACAGATGAGGAAACTGAGGCAAACAGAGTTAAGTGACTTGCCCGGGGTTATACAGCCAGTAAATGTCTGATGCCGGATGTGAACTCAAGTCTTCCTGACTCCAGGGCTGACATTCTATCCACTGTACCACCATGTTGCCATAGGTAGCATGGTATTAATATTTTACAGATGAAACCCATACAGAAGAGACTAAAAGTTCAGGGAGGTTTTGCTCAAGGTAAAACAGCTAGTAAATGTCAGAGCTAAGGTTTGATCCCAAGTCTTCTTATTTTAAGTCTAGTATGTCTATACCATGACTCCTCTCTGCCAGATCTTTTTGTTTAGGGCTTGTTTAAGGCAAATATCCCTGACAGAAGTAAATCTACTCCATCATTTATAGGTCAGTGTAAATGAACTTATCAGATCTTTTAGTGAGAACAAGTTTCAATAGCAGAGAAAGCAGGGGATGACCTCTAGCATCCCTCCTCACTCTAAATGTATGAGCCTATGAAGGTCCCCATACACTGGGATCCTGGTAGGCAGAGAGGTCAGAAGGTCACAGATTTAGAGCTGGATTTTAGAAACCTCGGACACTATCTCGTCCAACTCTTCATTTTACAAGTGGGGAGACTGAGGTCAAGGGAGGTTGTAACTTACACAAGGTCATACAGGTAGTGTCAGAAGTGAGATTTGAATCTAGGTTTTCTGGCTGCAATGGAGTTCGTATGCCCAGCTAGGTAACTCGTCTGCAGAGCACTGGCCTTGGAGTCAGGAAGACTCATCTTCCTGCGTTCAAATTTGGCCTCTGACACTTACTAGCTGTGTGACCCTGGGCAAATCACTGAACCCTGTTTGCCTCAGATTCCTCATCTGTAAAATGAGCTGGAGAAGAAAATGGCAAACCAGTATCTCTGCCAAAAAATCCCCAACGGGGTCAGGAAGAGTCAAACACAACTGAAACGACTAAACATCTTCGGACTCCAGAGACGGTGCTCTTTTCATTGTACCAAAGTGAATAAAAAATAAGCTTAGAGTAGAAGAAAACAAGCATTTATTATGCATCTACTATGTCCCAGGCTGTGCTAAGTACCTTACAAATATTTTTTTTTCATTTGATCCTCACAATAATCCTGGGAGGTAGGTGTTACTATTATCTCCATTTTACAGTTGAGGAAACTGAGATAGAGGTTAAGTGACTTGTCCAGGATCATATAACTGGCAAACGCCTAAGGCCAGATTTGAACTCAGGTGTCCCTGATTCCAGGCCCAGTCCTTTAGCCACTATGACACCTTGCTGGGGACATAAACATCACAGTTTTAGGTAGAGATATCTAAGTTCAGCAAAGTTATTATGAAGTAGGGAGTAATGTTATGTTGTGGGAAAAACACTGAATTTGAAGACAACACTTGGGTTCTCGTCCTAATCTTATCATTCACTAGTTGGGAAACAAGTCATTACACCAGTATTTCCTGATGTTTAAAATGAGGATATTGGATTAGGTGACCTATGGATCACTTCCAAGGTCCTCTTTTCAGCTCTTGATTCTATAAAACAAATCAGCTCTTTCTATGCTGTTCTCTGAAGGGTGGCAATGTGAAAGTTAAAAAACCACAGCTCGGTTAGGGTCATTCACAGCCTTTGAAAGTGAGGACTGCTAGAGATCAGATAGGATTTGATTCCATCTGGATCTAAATAGGTCTTGGATATTATAAGCTGTAACCCAATCTGTGCAGTCACATGTTACAGTTATGTCTACCAGTTGTCCCTTTGGGGGTGCCTTTTGGAAGGAATGGCTTTCCATGCTTACAGTTCTGAGTCATCAGCCAGATATGTCCCTCTAACCTTTCTCCTTTTCCTTCTCCTTCTTAGCCTCCTTCTCTTTTTCTTTTCTCTCCTTCTCCTTTTCCTTTCCCTTCTTCTTCTCTGTGTCCCTCTGCTTCTTCTCTAGCCTCAGACGAGCTTTCTGATTTCATATGACTAAAGCTGTTGGATTGTGCTCCAAAAGTTTTGTCTCTTTACAGATCAGTGGCCTGGAACGGCTCGATGTTAGCTTTCAATCTTCTCCATGCATCGGTGGGCTGGTGTCAGTTGCTTGGACAGTCTCATGCACACCCTCCTCCCTAGTTATTCATGTTCTGGATTTAATGAAAATTAAGTATGGCTAAGATCCCATAGTGGGTGCTCCATAAGCCATAAATACAACCAACTGTTAATCATTGATTTGGGCGAACATGAGCTAAGACTCAGAAGGCTTGCATGTAGTCATGCTTTGAGGGCTAACTAAATGGGTGACCTTGGGCATCCCTAAGTGTCTTTTTCATCATTTATAAAAGAGGAGTAATTAGGGCAGCCCCAAGGTAAAATGTTTCCCTTCCCCACTCAGGGCACCAATCCCGTCCCTTGCTCAATCTGGGTCTTCCCAACCCTGTTCTCAGCAAAAGATTCTGATATCAGTATGAAGTTTAAGTCGATGCCCAGAGTCAGTACAGTTTTAAACATAATCTCTAATTGTGGAATGAAGAGGATTTTTTTTTCTTCCCCTCTTGCTCTCTCTTTTTTTTCTTTTTCTTTCAAGGAAATTGGGGTTAAGTGACTTGCTTCTACCAGCTTTTCTCTCTACCACCATTCCTGAACCACCTGTCTTCCTATGAGGTTCATTCTATCACAATTTATTAATCTAGATTCTGGTGGCAGTTACCTACAACTTCCAAGGACATTCTTCCTTGTTTCCCAATGACTTTAGTGCCAGGCTTTCTACCTCAACTCTCGCTTACATACTGGGGGACCTCATTATTCTGTAAATGTTGATGTCCCCATATGTATCCCAACTCTCCAGGCCCTCAATCTACTCAGCTTCCATGACCCTTTCTGCCCCTCCACCTTAGATTCACACGGATTGTTTACCTTTGATCTGGCCATCTCCCATAAGCGTTCCACTTCCACCATCAAGAATTCTGAAATTACTTTATCCAAACACAATCTCCCACCATTCCATCTCCCTGTGCCCTTTTTCCTATGCTTTGCTCTCACCATGACTACAACTTGTTCACTTCTCACTACTTTGCCAGGTCATAACAGCTGCTGTGGCTATATTCTTTTCCTCTCCCAATCTCTACCCTTTACTGAAAACAGTTCAATTTATATAGTTATTCCTTCCACATCGCAACTTTACCATCGTGGTTTTGATATATCGCGGGTCGGCATAAGAAATTAAATGGGAATTTGGAGGCAGTTTTGCAGAAGCCACAGACAACATGCAAAAACCAGCAGATGACATAGAACCTATGACCAAATAATCAAATTTTACAATAAGGTACTGTCAACATAAAAGAAAAAGAAAAAAATTCAGACTTCTCTCTTATGAAAGGAGGGTGAAAAAATTTGATGTGGATCACAGGATCCACAGGATCACAGGAGTGCCGCACCCCTAACCCCAGTGAGGTAGAAGGGATAACTGTACTACGCTCTACTCTCAAACCCCTTGCACTTGTCCTACTGCCAATTTGCCAAATCCCAACCCTAGATTATTTCTAGCATTAGCCTTTTCCAATCCTACTCATGTACTGCTGAATGAGTTTGTGATGACTAGATCCGCTACAAATTTATGTAATCTAATCTCAACTGAACCCTCACTATAAAAATAATCCTTTTACTCTTCCCTAATTGAATCTCTATCCTGCTCTCCTCAATGGCTGTTCCAAACTTTCTCTTCTTTCCTCAAAGCCCTTACAGCATTCCCTTCTTCTACCCTTTCAAATGAAGTACCTGTCTCATTTACTGAAAAATAGAGGTCATTCACCAAGACTTTCTTCTTCTTCCCCATGTATCCTCCTGTCTTCTCCAGCATTTTGCCTCTGCTATCAACCCCCCTCTCTGATCTTCAATACCTCCCAATCTACTGATTCCTTTCCTGTTGTCTACAAGCATACCCAAATTTTCCCAGTCCTAAAAAATTAAAACAAACAACAAACGAACAACCTCATTAAATCTCCCTCCTACCAGCACTTTCTCAGCCGAACTCCTTGAAAAGGCCAGCTACACTTGCTGCCTTTAACTTTCTCTAACAAACCCTCTAAAATCTAGCTTCTGATCTCATCAACAGATACTGTTCCCTCCAAAGTTGGCAAGGATTCTTCTCTCTTCCCCAGGTCTCTGTCTGGGACCCTCTTCTTTTTTCCTTCCATATTATCTTGCCTGATAATCTCATAACCGCCTGTGGAATCAATTATCACCTCTGTGCAGATGATTCTAAGGTCAATATGTCTAGCCCTCTTCTGACCTCTAATCTCGAAGCACTAACTGACACTTGGACTTCTCAATTTGGATGTCCCAGAGACATCTCAACATGTCCAAAACAGAGTTTATGTTCCTTATCTCTCCTCTTCCAAAATTCCTTATTACTGTCAAAGGCATCATCATCATCCTCTCAGTTACCTAGGCTTGTAACATCTACTCCCCACTCTCGCTCACCCCACAAATCCAATCTGTTGTCAAATCTTGTCATTTCTAACTTCATAGTGTCTTTTGTATACGTCCCCTTCTCTTCATTCACACAGCCACCACTCTTGTACAGGTCCTCACTTCTCCCCAGGGACTAGTGCAGTAAACCCTGCCGCATCTTTCCCCATTCTAGACCATGCTCCACTCAGGTGTCAAAGTGATCTTATTAAAGAACAAATCTGGCCATTTTCTTCCCCTCCTCCCATAAACTTCAGTGGCTCCCTATTGCCCCCAGGCAGGATCAAATACAAAATCTCTTTGGCATTTCCAGCTATTTACAACCTGGTTCTTTCTTAGATTTCCAGTCTTCTTACACTTTATTCTTCTCCACACTCTATGATCCAAATACACTGGAATACTTGTTGTGACTCATATGTGATACTCTGATCTCCTGACTCTAGCATGATTCAATGGTAAATAGCCTTAGATTTGGAGTCAGAAGAACTGTATTCAAATTCTGCCTCAGTGTCTTCCTAGATATGTGATCCTAGGCAAATCAATCCACCTCTTTAGGTCTCCTTTTTCTCCTCTGTATAATGATGTGGTTGGATGTGATGACTTTTGGGGGTCTTTCCAGCTCTAATCCTTGAGCCTATGAGCCTATGTGTTGCAGAGCCCAACCCACTTATTTCCCATCTTCCCACCTCTACCCTTGACCTTTCTAAGCCCCTGCTGCTCACACCTACTTCTTGCTGGTTAGTGCGCTGGGGAGAGCTGAAGTCAACTTGCTCTTGGGTCCAAGAGTGGAAATTTCCAGATGTACCTCACACTGTTTACATCTGCTCGGGCTATGCAACCGTATAATCTTTGTGTACAAAATATGCCAGACTGCAACACTAGCGTACTAGCATACTATGGTAGGGCTCTGTTTGATTATATAGATAGCAAGAAAGATGATAGCTATGTTTTAGGGGCTGCTAATGTACACTCAGGGCATCTCTAATCATGAAACTAATTTCTAGAACGAGGGAAGGGTAGGGTGCTGTTTTGCTTTGGGGGTGGCTTTAGCCTTATCACAGAACTAAAGTTCCTGAGGGTTTTTTGGTTTTGTTATTTGAAAAAAACAAAAAACCAAAAAAACTGCCCCACCCTTAGCTCCCTGATTAAATTCAATTTTCCTGCTCTATGTTGAAGGCTAAGCAACTGAAATCGAGGGTTTGGGCGCTCTCTACTGGTCGAAGGCTTGCCAGTGCAGGCTCTGAGTGACAAATTTCCAAACACCAGAATTCTCTGTATGGTTAGGTGGAACCCAAGTCTTGGTTTGACTTACAGTAGTTCCTCATTAACCTCAGCACACACTAGCAATAATAATGCTGGCTATTTAAGAGACCAACGTTAATAGCAACTAATTGGGGTCAGTTCTTTGGTGGTGAAAACAAACTAGTTGGAATGTGTGAACTAGCTAGACCTCTTCCAGTTATATATCTGTGATCCCATGATCAGCTTTAGGGAAAGTTGGAATTCCCATCTCTGGCCCTCAGTTTCCTTACCTGCAAAATGAAGGGACTGATTTACCATAATGTGTTTAAACGTACTTCTGGCCCAGCTTTCAGTGTCCCTAAAGGATACGTTAACAAGTCTGGTAGTAGTAACAAGTTTACATATGTGTGGATGTTGGGGGAGGGAATATTTTTTAACAAGAAGTGTGTATGTGTGTGTGTGTGTCCCTGCCTAAAGGGTATTTTTTTGGGTGATGCCGCACTACCTTCCACCTTTCCCCTGCCATTGCATATCAAATTCCCACAATTAGAATGACCTCTTAAAGATAAGCGTGATTCCAGAAAAACCATGTTAAATTATACATGTTAACTGGGCAGAGTAGAAAAACCAGCAACCATAAAAAAAAAAAGAAACCAAGTTCACAGACCACAGGTTACATAGCTTATCAAATGAACATGCTGTCAATCTTAAAAATGAAGAGAAGGAAAAGTCCTGAATGTGAAGCTTCTTCTACCGGGAGTTCTTGACCTGGGGTCTGTGAACTTGGTTATTTTTTTAATTTAATAGTTGTATTTTAATATAAGTGTTTTCTTCATGTTATGAGAATTTTTGATTTTTGATTTCATTAATTTATGTTATTTGGGGGAAGGTCAGAGCTGTTTCTCCTAGTTAAAAGGTTATTGAAGTGGCCAAAACCTGTTCCAAGGTCTGCACAAATTTGCTTAAGGCCTCAAACATTCCTCAGATAAGAAGCCAAAAATGGTGACAAGGCTTCCCAAGTAATATGACTTGTGGAAGGAGTCATCTGATTCTGACTCTGTAGGCATATAAATCTCCCACCTCAATCAGTCAGCCCATTGTGAACCCTCTAAATGTAGTTTAATTTGTAACCTGACTTAGTTTACCTATAGAGTCTGTTTAACTAGATTTGTTTCTTTTGGGGAATCTGAGTTTATGACTCAGTTTGTTCAGCTTTTATGACATTATAGGAAGCATGGGATTATGAATCGGTCTTCTTAAACTTTTATAGCCTAAAGAACATACAAGATTGGAACGTGCAAAAGAATTATTTCTCTGTCATTCTAATGTAATTTTATCTATAAGATACCTTACCTTGTTAGAATCCTAATCATTGTTCATGGAGTATTTTTTTACCCCTTCGAACCTGTGCCTAAGCATAATGAAACCTAGGTTTTTACCTTTATAATTCTGTGGTATAGTAGCTCTATTTCAGCAACAGTTACCTACCACATGAACTCAAGAAAGAGATAGTACTCCCATAACATTATTTAACCCTTTGTATTTTATTTTCTGTGTTTAGAAATATTCTGATACTATTGTGCTATAAGAAATGATGAACAGGCTGACTTCAGAAAAACCTGGAAAGACTTGTATGGTCTGATGCTGAATGAAGTGAGCAGAACCAGGAGAATGTTGCACATAGTAACAGCCACGTTGTATGATGACTAACATTGACAGAATTAGCCCTTCTCAGCAGTACAAGGATCTAAGACATCTCCAAAGGCCTCATGATGGAAGATGCTATTCATATCCAAAGAAAAAACTATGGAGTTTGAATGCAGATTGAAGCATACTATTTGCTATTTTTTCTTCTGTTTCATTTCCTCTTTCTGGTGGTTCCTTCTATTAGTTCTAATTCTTACAACATGACTAATGTGAAAATATGTTTAATAGGATGTATATATATAGCCTATATCAGATGGTGCGCCATCTTGGGGAGGGAGGTGGGGAGGAAGGAGGAGAAAAATTTAAAACTCAAGAGCTTATGAAAGTGATTGTTGATAATTCAAAATATATTAATTCTAAAAAAAGAAATATTCTGAGAAGGGGTCCATAGGTTTCCCCATGTTGCCACAGGGATCCATGACACAAAATGGTTAAGAATCCCTAAGATATAGGGAGAAGGACAGTGTTTCTAGGCAGTAATTGAGCTCTCAGATGATGGGGGACAGTGAAGGGATAGGGAATTCTGGGAGAGAGGGTCAGAAGTCAGTCACTTCTGTTTCATAATTCTGCTATGTGTGTATATGCATGTGCAGTGAGATTGTACAATTCTGGAATTTCAAACCTGTTGCTAAGTTAGAAGTGATTTCTCTTCCTAAAGGACATCTCTTGCCCCTTCTAAAGGCCTTATGTTTTAGAACACTCAAGTACCTGAATAAACATGGCTTGGCAAGTGGCTAAACCATTGTAAACTTATCTGACAGATGCTAAAACTTTGAATGTACTGTAAGTGGTGCTGGAGGTAGTGGTATCGGGGGAGACTTTGACCTTTAGACCTCATTTACTTTTGTGAGAAGGAATGCAGAGTTGGTCTTATGTGCATTGCTAGAGAAGGCAATCATCCAAATAGCGTAATTTAACAGGTACCAGGGAGGCACCCATAGAATGAGCTCTCCCCCTTGGTCTACCATCTTATTCCTGAAATTCTTCATTAGAAATTCATTCCTGGGGCAGCTAGGTGGTGCAGTGGATAGAGTTTCGGCCTTGGAATCAGGAGGACCTGAGTTCAAATCTAACCTCAGACACTTACTAGCTGTGTGACCCTGGGCAAGTCACTTAACCTCAATTGCCAAAAAAAAAGGAAAGAAAAAGAAGAAAAAGAAATTCACTGTTTTGAGTGAAAGCATTTGTGTAGGAGTCCTTCTAAAAATTTTCCCTGAAAGGGGCAGCACAGTGACTTTTTCTGTAATGAGGCTGGGATTAGAAAAGATTAGTTTGTGAGACTGCTTTGCAACCTGACAGCGTAATAAGAGAGAATGGGTCAGCCATCTACTGTACATTGGCAGAACAAGCAGTCACCTACTCTTGCAAATTAAGGGGTTCCAGGAAGGCCCCACTGTTCATCTCTCTCATCCTATGTTCACATGGCCTCAGATTCTTGGTTTGGGGGACTATGTATATTTGTTAAAAAGGAGGGCCTGTATTTGGGGGGTGGGAGAAGGCTGCAGGTGAGGGGTAATTATGAAAAAAAGGACAGCAGTAAAACATTTTTAAATGCACAGAAGAAAACAAGAAAGTGCAAAAAATGAACGAAAACAAAAGAGCAATTTTGTTACTGCCTTGTTAAATTTAATATACACATGCTTCTTAAGAATATTGTATAACGGACGTTTCTTATGTAGTTTTTATTCTTTTTTATATATTAAAATGTTTGTGTATTGACAATTTGTGGATAAAAAAGAAAAATTTTAAAAGTTTTACCTTCAACTTATCACTCTACCTGAAATTTGCCAACTAGAATAGCCCCCTGTATTGGGATGCCCCTCTCCTGTCCTCCCAGTTACTTTTCCCTCACTTCCACTTATCAAAATCCTGCTCATCCTTATGGCCAGTTCCAATGTCCTCTTCTCTAGGAAGTAATCCCTGATCCCTAGAGTTAGTAATGAATCTCCCTACCCACCCATGACACCTCCTTCCATAGCAATCAATTTACACATACTTCCATTTGCCCACATATCATGCATCATTTTGCACAAGTATTTATGTATATAGACTGCCTTTCTTATTTCTCATTATATATCTACCCTTCAACATAACAAAGTAGTAGACTCTTAGAAAATATTTGGTAAAGTTTGTTCTTGAATCTGATCTTCCAAAATGCAAATACCCTCCAAAGACTAATAATAATAGCTAACACTTATATAGCCATTTAAAGTTTACAATGCACTTTACATATATTATATCATATAATGGCTAGGTGCCAGCTAGGGGCTCAGTGGATAGAGTGCTAGGCCTGGAGTCAGGAAGTACTAAATTCAAATCTGGCCTCAGACACTCACTAGCTGTGTGACCCTGGGCAAGTCACTTAACCTTGTTTGCCTCAGTTTCCTCATCTGTAAAATGAGCTGGAGAAAAAAAAAAAAGAAAACCACTCTAGTATTTTTGCCAAGAAATCCCCCAATGGGGCCGTGAAAAGTCAGACATTACTGAATGACTGAACAACAACAAATGAGATTGGTGCTTTTATTATCATCCCCATTTTACAGAGGAGGAAACTGATGCTGAGAAATTAAGTGACTCCTCCAATTTCAATACAGGATTGCAGTGTAGGTGTTCTTTTTTTTTTAAGGCAATTGGGGTTAAGTGACTTGCCCAGGGTCACACAGCTAGTAAGTGTCAAGTGTTTGGTCTGAGGTCAGATTTGAACTCGGGTCGTCCTGACTTCAGGGCCGGTGCTCTATGCATTGTGCCACCTCGCTGTTCCTCAGCATAGGTGCTCTTGATACCAGCTCCGGTGCTGCATCACACCTGCCACAAGGGTGCTATAAGTTACTTATACCACAGTATAAATTAGTTTAATAAGTTTATATTCCTTTAATGGATTAGGATCTGCTAATGCTGAAGGAATGGGTGTCATTCTGGGAAGGGAAGCTGGATGAAGAAGTAATTCTGAACATGGAAGACTGCTGGGGCAATCAGGCATAAGTCTGTTTAAAGTAGGGAGATTCGGGCATTGAGTGAACAGTGAGCAGAAATGGGGCATCAGGAGGCGTTGTTGTTCGTCCTTCATTCTTGAGGGAGGTGGAGGACGCCATAAAAGATTACTACCTATTTTCCAATTCTATTTATAGTAGGTCCTATGTATTTTTTTTTGTTACTATGGAAGGATTTTGTTGTTTGTTGTGGGTTGTTGGTTTTTTTTGCCTTTTGCTAGGGCAGTCGGTGTTAAGTGACTTGCCTAGGGTCACACAGCTAGTAAGTGTCATGTGTTGTGTGTCTGAGACTGGATTTGAACTCAGGTCCTCCTGACTCCAAGGCCAGAGCTCTATCCACTGTGCCACCTAGTTACTCCCTATTATTGTTGTTATAAAACCAGGAAATAGTAGTGGAATTTGTTTTAGTTTTTTAATAATTAGAAATAAAAACTCTGGATGTTCATTTTTAAAAGCTCATTGACTGAATAGAATAAGCTCTACTTTAACTTGATTGTTCAACATTTCAATTTTGTCTGTCATTCCCTCTCCTCTTCCTACCCCTGTGACTTTGAGTTGAATGATTTTGACCACATTTGGGACAACTGTTGAGAGGTATCAAAATATATTCCAAGTTCCTTTTGTGATTTGGTCTATCATATGGAAACAACATTTTCAAATGGGCATGACTGAAATAATTTTAAACCAATTTCAAGGCAAATTTGGTGTGTGAGGGTCAGGGTTACAGAGTGGTATGATTACACTGAGTAAGGTCTATAGTTCACAGAATGATTAAACCTATTTGTACCAAACTGGAGATGTAGACTAAGTAAGTGACAAGGCCCTGAAAGACCATCTAAATCATTCAGATGGGCAGTTTCTACACAGGGACTAAGCTTTTTGAGGTCGCTGGTCCCTGGTTTGATGCACAGCTTGAGATGACTGCTAGTTACTGCTTAAGAAGAGGGAATTAAAAGTCATGACTTGAGAATGCTTGTCAGCTGGCATCCACTCCCAAAGGCATTCCTGAGTGTCATACCTCAGGAAAGTAGGCCAGTTACAATCATTCCAGATAAAGTCCCTGGCTTTCACTCGGTGATGATACATGACATAAATAAAACAGAATCATAAATCAGAAGGGACTTGCTAAAATGTTTGTTTCCTATTACACAGACATAGCCAAAGGGGCATTTTTTTCTTTTAGGATTTGGGTGAAAAGGCTTAAAGAACAGTAGGGGCCAAAAAATGAACTCAGAACCCTTGTGTTGGCTTCTCCATGAGGCTTTCTCTGTATATAGGAATTGCTTTAGGAAATACGAAATGGGGGCAGCTAGGTGGCACAGTGGATAGAGCAGGACAACCTGAGTTCAAATCCGCCCTCAAACCAAACACTTGACACTTACTAGCTGTGTGACCCTAGGCAAGTCACTTAACCCCAATTGCCTTAAAAAAAAAAAAGAGGAAATAAGAAATGATTGAACAATGGAGCCAATTTATAAAAAGGCTCTACTTGACTTGGACATGCAGAAGCCAGTTTAGTACTATGGCCTCCATCAATGTCAATCCTCTAATGACTCATCTACTTGGATGTTGTTTGTCATGGGCCCTGAATTCTCAAAGGAGAGCATAAGCTTCAAGTATAGATCCTATGACAGGCACAGGTATGAATAGACTGTGGGCTGTATGTGTCAATATGCCCTGGAAAAGTTTCCAATGGGCATGACTCCTATAATTTAAACAAGATTTCAAGTAATTTAATATGTGGACATTGGCTCTTATAGAGATGTAGATTTAAAGGCAAAAATTACCTTAGAGGTCTAATCCTTTCACTTTACAGATAGGGAAACTGAGTCCCTGAGAGGTGTAGTGATTTGCCCATGGGTCACCTAGTTAGCAGACTTCTGAGGCAAGATTCAAATCTAAATCTTCTGACCCTAAGGCCAATGCTCTGTCAACTGTACTATACCGCCTTTCCTTCCCTCATAGGGGACAAGTAATATTCACCCCAGGGTGTACTGGCAAACCTTACCCATATTTTATGTACATCTAAAGAGATTGACTGTTCCATTGTCCAAGGGCCTTCATACATAGTCTATCGATCTGGCAGAGATGTTTATTATCACCACAAGCATAACCACCAGGTGATGAAAGATTGTTTTGGCCAAAGCAACTCATGAAAACTATCTATACTTTCATAGAAGTTTGTGAGTTCCTGTGGGGTGAGTTCCCATCTGTATGAAATAACAAATCTTTTAAAATACTGAAGTGTAGGACTACTGACTAACAAGATTCCCTCCAAAGGAGTGTCAATGCCCCTAACAAATAAATCCCCATGAAGTGATCAGATTGATTCTGTCCTTTTTTAATTAATCATATTTACAGTTAATTGATTTTGTCATGTAACTGCCGAAATCATGGTTCTTTGTCTCTGAACTTAGTTCAGAAATTCAGCTGAATGAGTTAAGTTTAGAAGTCTAGTTCTCCTGCTAATCATTGTTTTATTCTTTTTTTAATTTTTTTACATTGTTTTATTGCTGCCTCAAGGAAATCTGTTATCCTTAAGGGATGTGGTTAGATACTAGGGAGTCTGGTCTAGTATCTTTACATCATCAAGCTATCCTTCAAGGATCTCCAGCTTGCTATCCAAAGAAGTCTGGTCCACTATCTCTAACCTTTCAGGTGGACTAAAACAATGAACATTTCTTGGTCAGAGGTGGGAAGGAGGGGGCTGTTGCTAGCCCCTCATTCCCAATTTCCAAACAATCATATTGTCCTCCACACCTCAACCCTGTAACCAGTCATACTGATTTCTCCATTCATGAAGTTAATCTCTTTTAACCAATCATAACTTGTTCCTCCCCTGAACAAATTCTTTGTTTTATGTTCTCCCAAAACTATAATAGAGAGCTGTGCCCCTCATTTGGGGTATTAGCTTCGCTGAGAAAGATGAGATCCTGTTTATTGGTAAATTCACAATTTACTAGTAAATTGATCATGCTTGGAATTTTGTGCCTCAGTTTACCTTATTAATATTAACTGTTACACCTAGAATCATACTTGTTGATTGACAGTATGGTACTGAAAACTGTCACTGACCCTGGCTAGCTTTCAGTAATCCACATTGTTTAATTATTGAGTCAAGAAGGTCAATTTGTTCTTTATATAGATAGATTTTAGAATCTAGTATTCTGAGAACAACGATGAGAGATATGTCAGATGTCTAGATAGCAAAGCTTGAGTTGGTGGGACAGTGGAGTACAAGATGGCAGAAATACCAAACATGAGTGAAATCAAAACAGGAATATGAGTGGTCTATAACACATATCTGAATTACAATGGCTTTAAAATATTCTTTCTGAATCCAGGTTCTCCCCTACCAATATGTCCTAGATAGTAATCTTCCTTAAATGTTGCTTTCATCGTGCTCCTCTCCTACTCAAAAACCTTTAATAACTCCCTATTTTCTATTGTATCTCAATTTAAAGCCCTTTGCCTTGCAAAGGGAGGCAGTGTGGAAGGGACTCTGGACTCAGAGTGAGAAAGCTTGCGCTTGAGTCCCAGCTGTGATGCCAACAATGTAGACCATGAAGAAGTCATGTCCTGAGTCTCAGCTTCCCCATTTGTAAAGTAGGAATCACAGAACTCATACTACTTACCTCACAGGGTTCTTATGAGAAAAACACTTTGTATTTCAGGGACTAACTTTAAAGCAATATAGACAATTGAATAATTTACTTTCATTTTATTCCATATCTTGCCTTCTTAGCCAAGAGGTTTCCTTGGTTTACATGATAAAGAAAAGGCTTTAAAAAAAAATTAATTGGATTTCTTTCTCAGTTTTAAAATTCAAAGGAGTTGGGGGCAGCTAGGTGGCGCAGTAGATAGAGCCCTGAAGTCAGGAGTGCCTGAATTCAAATCTGGCCTCAGACCAAACACTTGACACTTATTAGCCGTGTGACCCTGGACAAGTCACTTAACCCCAATTGCCTAAAAAGAAACAAACAAACAAACAAAAATTCAAAGGAGTTACCTAGCAGAACAACAGTTAACACATTTTTTTTTAAAAGAATGCATTTTGGATTGGGGTAAGCTTTTTTTCTTTTCCTGACAGCTCTTCCCCTCACCCATCAGCTTTTCCTCTCTTTTCTTGCCTACCTGCCTTCTTGCTCAGCCCTGGGTCAGCACGCTCAAGAGCCCAAATCATCATTTGAATTCCATTTAGACACATTAACTGTGGAGAAACACACAGGTTTTCTTCTTGCTTTTGTACTTTCTTTGTTTGTTGCTATCTCAGTTACACAAATGTATGTTTCTATATGTCTTTACATATGCAGACAAAGTACATGTGTAGTAGGGGTGATAAAGATCAGACCGTGGAGCCAGGAAGACCTGGGCTCAATACCTGCATTGCTGCATCCGGGCAAAGCACTTATCTCTCTCCTCATCCTCTGCTGGTGGTGAAGTGGATAAAGTGCTGGTCCTGGAGTCAGGAAGTCCTGACTTTAAATCCAGCCCCCGATATTGAATAGCTGTGTGACCCTTGGCAAGTCACCTAACCTCAATTTCCTCACCTATAAAATGGAGATTACAATGGCACCTTCCTCACAAGGCTGTTGGGAGTTATAAAGTGAGATTTTTTTTTTAAAGCACTTAGCACACCACTGGGCACAGAGCAGACCCTATACAAATGTTTATTTCCTTCCCCAGCCCTCTCCTCAGTGCTCTCCAGAGATGCCAGACTACTCCCAAGGGTGCTGAGCACCAAATTAAATGCAACTGGGAAATGTTTAACAACTAAAAATACACTACAACATAGATGACACTAATTTGTGGTTTTCTGGATCAATATGCAGCAGCAGGGATCCATCCCTGCTGAGCAATTCTCAAAAATTTTAAGTTGCAGAAAAAGTGCTGAGCATCATTAGTAGAGGGCTTTTCCTTGTCTCTGGATTCCCTGGACCAATAAAATAACAGTATAATATCTATTACATTGATAGATAGATATAGATGTACATATAGTAACAGAGCTATAGATACAGGTCTGTATAGAGATACAGCTATAAATCTATCTAGTTATATGCATAGACATATATACATATACACACATAAATATTTTATCCACTGGGCCATGATTGCCTCTACACATAAATTGCACTTGCATGCATGCATGTGCATGCGCGCACACACACACACACACACACACACACACACACACACACAAGAGGCTGAGTAACACGTGTACAGAGGGCCAGCCCTGAAGTCAGGAAGAACTAGGGTAAAATCCTGTCTGTGACACACACTCTCTGTGTGATCACACACAGGATACTTAACCTTTCAGTGTTCTGGGGAAATTACTGAGATTGGAAGTTACTAAGGAGTCACTAATTGACATTGGTAAAGAAAATTTCCACAATGGGAGGTTGCTACACTGATGAAATTACAGGTCTGGGCCAAAGAAATACAACCACTCACATTCATATACATGTAAACATACATGAACCACACACGTGCCAATACATGTATTCTGCATGTGCATACATGTACAAATAGGTTAGTCATGCCAGAGAAGAACTTACTGTTCGAATAAAAAGCTGGAGATAAATAAGGAAGTACATAAGATATCAAAAGGAAACAGCCAGCAAAGTAAAAACCTAGAGCTGTGCCCAAGAAAAGGAAGTTGCAGTGAAGAACAGGAAGGAGAGCTAAGTAATTTCCGAAGGTGAAGTAGGTTCTATAGGTTTCTAGTCCACAGGCCTGTACTTTATAGAAATATAGTTTCTCCTTCTTTTCTTTTTTCGGTGAGGCAATTGGGGTTAAGTGACTTGCCTAGAATCACACAGCTAATAAGTATGTGTCTAAGGATGGATTTGAACTCAGCTCCTCCTGACTCCAGGGCCCATGCTCTATCCACTGCGCCACCTAGCTGCCCCTGTTTTTCCTTCTCTTAAAAAAAAAAATCAGTATCTCATCTGTAGCTTTTGATTCTTTTTAGCATAAAGGCTGTTTACAAATATATTTGCCTCCACCTCCAATGCAGTAACACAATCTCTAAAATGCCCCAAGCCGGGGCCTGCCTGGGTGCCCCTCTCCATCACGGCTGTATTTATAGGCACAGATGAATTGAACAAAGACAGCGTTAAAGTCAGACTGATTATCGTGAGATGATTAGTAACCAGCCACCAGCCACTCGTTAGACTTCTCATTCGGTCACGTATGCACATTGTCTGGCAGGCTTGTACATGGAGATGTGGCCTTAAACTCCTTTCAAATTGCACAAATGTCATAAAGAGCTCATCAAACTTCCCCTCTGGGGTCATACGTGTCTTCGCTGAGATTGTGGGGTCTTAAGCGTGTCTACTTTAGGCTCCTATGCCGTGTATGAAGCCTTCCTAATCATTCTTGTGCCCTTGTCTTCCTGCCAAGGAACATGTTGGGAACAGCTGCCATTCTCACGGGAAGATCTCTGTCTATATCCAGTGCTAGCTCCAATTTCCCAGGAAATACTGCTTGGAGGTGTCAAAAGGGTATTTGGGCTTCAAGCTTAACCTTCCCTTTCTATCAATCCTTGATTGATAATGCTGTTTGCTCTGCATGAACACTGTAAAGATTCCTTTAAGAGATTCGGTTCCATCTCGAGTGAACTTAAAGTCACATCAGACCTCTTATTGCCCTCTGTTGCATGAAAAAATTTAATCCCACATTAAGAACTGAGTTTTCTTCCTCCAGGACTAAGTTTTGAAAACTCAGTTTCCTGGACAAGTGTTGAATTTTTCTGTATTTACTCTTCCTTAAATCAAGTAATAATAATGATATTTTACAACTTGTGGAATTGGACACGATCTGACAGCAGGGTTGCTGCATATTGTATGTTTCATAGATGGGGAAATGATTAAAAAAAAAGTGAGTTAAGAGCATTGGAAAGCCAATATCTTTTATAGGAATAGAAACCCTAAAGTCATGGGCTGGTTTATGCAGTGAAGCTCAAAATAATTATTTTATTTCCTTTGCCTTTTTAAAAAGTAGGACCTTAATTTACTGTTTAACCACAGGCTATGAATTATTTTTAGTCCCCTCTTGGATGGTAACTTTAATATAGTTGTCTCCCTGGAATAATATGGTGCTTTACTTCCCCAGAACAAAAACCTCTTGTACTCACCGGGTTCTGTGTTGTGGTTGCCATCAAAGCTTCCCCTTCGTGCTGCTCCCTGAGACTGTGGATGAAGCATGATGGTGTTGATTCGGCTTTTGAAAGAGCTGAGTTTATAATCTCATGACTAAACTAGAACTGAGTGGTCAGAACGGTTGACTAGCATTTCCATTCAGGGCTAATGAGAAGATTCCAAGCTGAGTGTACACACACACACACACACACACACACACACACACACACACGCCAGCTAGTCCCTCTCCACAACAAAAAAATCCAAACAGTAGTTCTTGCTCACTGGCGCTGTCTCATACACCAAGTGAGATCCCACACTTTGACCTGCCACGTTCTTAAGAGATTCGTGCTGCAAGGGTCTGTTTTCAGCATATGCATGTGCATAGGACTGACCTTGTGCAAACTGGATTGCAGAGCACCTCTGGATTCGGTAACAGTGATCAGCTTGCTGACAGGCTTCTATGTTGGGAAGGTGGTTTGGAAGCTCTGTGCTCTTCCCCTGGATGTTAAACAGAAAGGGGTTACCGGAGTTGCTGCTTTTTATAGCGTGCACAGGTGGCTCTGGTCCTCTCTCCCATATGGGCCTTTGGCTTGTGTTCAGAAGGGAGAGAAGCTCTGATCAACCCTGTGCTTTCTTTTGGAGACCTAACACTGCCTGGTGCTCACAGAATCTCAGCAACATAAGCAACCTGAGTGGCCCAAACAGTCCCACCCAAACCTGCACAAGAATCCCCTGTGTAACCCACCCAACAAGAGGTCATCAAGCCTTTACTTGAAGGCCTCCAGAGAGAAGAACCCACCACTTTCTGAGTCTTCCGGGTGTCAAGTCTAAATTTGCTTCTTAGCAACTTCCATTCAAACTCCTGAGAGCAAGAAGAACACATCTAATCTCTCTTTTATGTGAGAGTCCTTCAAAACCTGGAGATTGCTATCATGCTCCCTCCCTTCCAAACATCTGATGCATGATCTGACCATAATTAATTTGTTTTTAGTTTTCAACATTCACTTCCACAAGATTTTGAGTTCTAAATTTTCTCCTCATCTCTCCCCTCTCCCCCCACTCCAAGACTGCGTGCATTCCAAATACCCCTTCTATGCAACTGGGAAATGATCATATTAATTTTATAATTGATTGAATCTTTTCACACAACATCTATCTTACGACTTGAGGTGTTTTTGCTGGCTGTCCCCCATGCCAGGAACTCTTCCTCCTCATTTACACCTCCTGGCTTCTCTGACTTCCCTTAGATTTTACCTTCTCCAAGAAGCTTTTGCCAATCCCTCTCAATTCCAGCTCTGCTGATTATCTCCAGTTTATCTTGTATATAGCTTGTTTGCACATAGTTGTTTGTATGTTGTCTCCCCCTCTAGACTGTGAGCTCCTGGAGAACAGGAACTAATTTTTTTGGTTTGTTTTTGCTTTCTTTGCATCCCTAAATCTTAGCACAGTGCCTGGCACACAGTAGGCACTTAATAAATGCTTGTTGACTTGAGAACTTGGCGGTAACATAGAGTGCACTTTTAGACATTTCCCTGGTATGAGTACTCCTTCCCCCAAAACAGATCACAACCTTTCTATACTCGAGTAGATGATCTTCAAGAATTATTATGGCCAAAAATAACTTTTTTGAATTGTCTTGTGGTCAGCCTCCTGGTGATGAGCCTTTCTGGATTTAGGTAGGCTGGTTTGTGAATAACAGACGTACTGATAAGCATCAAACCCATACACATAAAACCACAGGAATTTTCCATAGCAACATATTTGTTGTTGCTCTGACCTGTGATTTTACCAATGGGTACTTCTTTCCCACCAATGCACTGAATAACCTGCCCAGGGTCTCACAGGTTGTATATGAAGGATTTGCACCTAGGCCTTCCTGGCTCTGATGCTAGCCCCTCTATTCATTATGCCACACTTCCTCTTACTGAGCTAATGCGCTATAAGATCTTGAGAAGAACTTTTAGCACATTGAGGGGCTCCACTGTAGAGGATCTATAAAGACTATGGATTAGAATCACACAGGTTGAGAAAGCATAGATGAGTTTGATCTATACCAAAGCAGAGGAATACCGACATGGCTGAGATCCCAGATCCACTGAAGTATTAGAATACTGATGTACCTATTCTAGGTATTAAGAAGTCCTTGGAAGAGCTGTATTTTGATGACAAATATCAACTTGGTAAGATTGGAAAAGTATTTTGTCTATTGCAGACATTGCAGTCTTTCCTATTCACCTAGTCTTTACTTCATTTATATTTAGCTTGAATGGTCACAGTGGCTACAGATACTTCCATGCACTGGAATAAATTTTCAATAGCCTTCACTTTAACAGAATTACACACCCTGAAAAATGGAGACTCGCAGTATAGTGGAAAGTGCACCGAATATAAAATCACAGAATTTGGGTTCAAGGCCTGCCTCTGAATTTTATTAGCACAGGGGCAAAGCTCTTAATCTCCCCTTGCCTCAGTTCCCTTATCTGTAAAATAAGGGGATTATAGATCTACCATGGGACTATGCTCATTTTATAGATGAGGAAACTGAGGCATAGAGACATTCAGTGACCCGAGTAAGGTCGTTACCAGTGGGTTGCGACCGTTGTTCAGTCACTTTTTCAGTCATATCTGACTCTTCATGAACTCATCTGGGGTTTTCTTGGCAAAGATATTAAGAATAGTTTGTCATTCCCTTTTCCTGCTCATTTTATAGATGAGGAAACTGAGGCAAACAGGGTTAAGTGACTTGCCCAGGGTCATACAGCTAGTAAGTGTCAGAGGCCAGATTTGAACTCAGAAAGATGAGTCTTCCTGACTCCAGGCGTGGTGCTCTGTGCAATATGGTGCCACCAACTGTCCATCACAGGTGAGACTTGAATCCAAATCCTTTAACCCCAGAGCCAGTGTTCTTTCCACTGTATCATGTAGTGGGTGAACTAGATAGCCTCTAAAGTCCTTTCTAGATCTAGAACTGTGACCCTAAACGTCAGCCTTTTTAAAATCTATCCCAGATGAATCAGCTAAAATTTACAGAGAGAAATTTTCAAAAGAACCACATACTAAGAAAATGACTACTTCATGCTTTTTCAAGCATCTTAAACTACTCAAGGAAATGATCCACCCCATTCCAAGAATAAAAGGAAACTCTTCAAGGAATATTCAATTTTGTTGAGATGAGGTTGCTTTCTTTTTCCACAGTGAAAGATGAACAGATTCATTGATTAAAAAGCAGAGAAATTTGAAATAAATTTCATCTTTCATGAAATACTTATTGGAATTAATTCCATGCTAAAGGAATTGTGAAGGACATGCACTGAGGGCAGCTTTAAAGAGATAAATGGCAGGAACCATAATTCTTCACTAACATTGACTCCCATCAGAAAGAAGGCTAATCAATTTTTGTAACTCAGAGTTACAAACTGGCAGAGACAAGTGGATAGTAATGAAATCTTAGCCTCTTTCTTTTGCCCCTTTTCCTTGACATAGATTGCATGGCTATGTTAAAATTATGTGACTGGGTGAGGGTGGAGAGTAGGGGAAACTTTCTGCAAACTACATATTTCCTGGGTTGGTAGTTTGATTTGGGATGATATTGCCAGCCCCAGCTTTAAAAGTTCTGTGTATTTTCTCTCCAAATATCAGCAATTACTATTATAAATAATGTGTTTATCACAAGCTCAAACACAAGCTTAAAATGTGTATCCAAATTGCTAAAATTACTTATCTCATGGTTTTAAAGGAGGGAGAGAGTATGAGAGTTATCCTTTCTTTTTTATCTGATGGCCTTGGTGGCTGAAGTAAGTGCTTAGAGCTTGGTCAGACATTGAAGATGCCAAGGTCATCCACCACACCCTGGTTCATTGCCAGTTGTCCTGACTTTTGTCCTGCCATTGGACTTCTATGACTCACAAAGAGAGAATGAGGCTCAGGACTTTGTGCAACTCTGCCTCACCTAAATCCAATTCACTGGCAAGTCAAGACATCACCCAAATGAAGGGCAAACAACAAGGGTCTCATTTAAGAAAGGTTCTAATTTCAGCTGAATGGTGAGGAAAATATGGAAGAAGTCACACAAATGATTGATAATCATGCTGTCTCATCCCCTTTCTGTATTTGATAGAGTGAAGAATGGGCAGGGAAAATGCAATGACCTTTTGGAAGAGTAATTCTTTATTGAAATGTGGCCTTATCAGAAATAAATTGGCAAAGCCAGAAGACACACTAAGATTAGTTAATATTTCATTTTTTTTTTCATTCCCTAGTTATTACTTATGAGATGCATGAAGGAGGATTTATATGTTTGGGCGAAGATATAATATTCCTACATGAGCTATACTGAATCTCATTCATATACACTGAATCAGTTCTATCAGATTTTGAGGGAGCATCTCAGGGAGTGAATTCAGTCCTTAGGGTAATAGGTTGGAATTATAGGATTTTAGTTTTAGAGCTAGAAGGGATCTTAGAGACCATCTAGTCTAATCTCCCTTCATTTTACAAATGAGAAAACTGAGGCAAAGAGAAGTTAAGTGACTTGCCCATGGTCACATAGCTAGTATCAGAGGCAAGATATGAACCCAGGCCTTCCTAATTCCAAGTCCCCCAAGTCTACTAGGCCACAAAGGCAAGCAAAGCATCTCACAAATCTTAAAGCACTATATAAACATTATTATTATCATTATCATTATATATTGTAGAAAAATCATTATTTTAGTCTTGTTCAGTTCAGATAGAAGGAGTTAATTAGGACAGAAAGGGGCAGTTAGGTGGCACAGTAGATACAGTGCCAGACCTGGAGTCAGGAAAACCCATCTTCTTGAGTTCAAATCTGGCCTCAGATACTAGTTCAGATACTCAGATCTTACCCTAGGCAAGTCACTCAAGCCTGTTTGCCTCAGTTTCCTCATCTGTAAAATGAGCTGGAGAAGGAAACGGCAAACCACTCCAGGACTTACGCTAAGAAAACCCCAAATGGGGTCACAAAGAATTGGACACAACTGAGCAACAATAAAGACAGAAAGTCTTGGGACAAGTTACTCTGTGGCTATAATTCTTTTATTTTAAAACACATTTTGTGTAGTATTTTATAGGTGGATAAAATAACCATCCTCTCTAGATAAAAGTATTAAGATGTAAGCTCATCTTTGGTAGGCTCACTGAAAGCATCCTTGCTACAATCTAGCGGCAAATAGGTCAGTGAGGATGATCTAACCTTCATACTGTTTCCACAAGATTTTTTTTTTGTTTTAGGCAATGGGGTTAAGTGACTTGCCCAGGGTCACACAGCTAGTAAGCATTATGTGTCTGAGGTCAGATTTGAACTCAGGTCCTCCTGAATCCAGGGCCGATACTCTATCCACTGCACCACCTAGCTGCCCCAAGATTTTGATGACTTATGGTAGATCTCTATATTTTGAAAGCTTATCATTCTATGGAGCTTGGAGGTTATGAGTATTTGGTACAACAGCATCTATTAGAAATGCTGTTTTTAAGTTTTTATGGATCAATGATATGTACAAACAATTGTGGGCAACAGTTCATCTGTGACAATGGGCCAGTTCCAGTTTATTGGTTGATAAATGTGGGTCTGTATTAGTAATATGGAGATTTGTTTGCTAGCTTATGAAAGACAGCAAGATTCTGATGAATAATCCTAGCCATCAAACTATATCCTACTACGTATTTGATAAGTGCTAACTTTTTGCAACCTAAAGTAGGGTGTTGTCTAGTTTCTATCATTTCATTGCATAATCTTGAAGTGGCTAGGTGGTGCAATGGATAGAGCACTAGGCCTGCAGTCAGAAAGTGCTGACCAGACACTTACTAGCTATGTGACCCTGGGTAAATCAGTTAACCTCCATTGGTCCCAGTTTTCTCAACTATACAATCGGGATCATAATAAAGCCTACCTCTCCCTACCCTGGGTCATTATAGACATTAAATGAGATATTTGTAAAATGCTTGGCATATAATGGATTTTTAATAAATGCTCATTGCTCCTTATCTTCCCACCCACCCGCCTCCATAATCTACATTGATAATTAAGTCAAGAGTCCTTAAAGAAAAATTTTTTTTTGTGATTTCTGATAGGTGATGATCTGGTCTTAAATTGCCATCATAAAGCTTTTTGTTTCTACAAATAAATCCATATGGCTCAGATGTTTGCTTGATGCATTTTGCCTACATATCATTAGCTGAATTCATGTAGATATCACCCATGGAAGTCCTTTTGATTTCACCATGTTTGGCATTCCTGAACTTTGTCATTCCCTCTCCCCTAGCCTCCTCTTTCCTGTTATGTGGACTACAGGTTAGGCTTTGAGAGGGTTATTATTATTGTTGTTGTTATTGGCACTGGAGTGCATTTACTCTGCTTGGGATTAGAAATCTGCAACAATACCTGATCCCCTCCCAGACTGAAAGTGCCTGGTCTTCTTCAGTGTCTAACTTTACTACCAGGGAGGGACTGATTGATTTTGGACAAATAGAAGACATCGTGTTCCATGTTTCTATCTGATTTGCTGCCTCAGGCATACTTCTTGTACATGAATTTGAACTTTTTAAACTTTTTAGTTTGCATGTTATATTTTGGCTATTAGCATATCTTATTTCTGTCTTCAGGGTGTTTGCCCTTATGCCCTCTACCTTCCATGTTATTTGTAGCAGCTACTTAGCCTGTATCATCTGCTGTTTGGACAAGCATGACTTTTGTCCCTTCTCTTAGATGTTTAAATAAAGCCTGGACAGCCCTCTGAGCCCCTGACAAGATTCTTCCTGGAGCAACATATGCTGTCATTTGTAATTCCTTTTATGTGTCATCCTTTGGTCTACTGTTAGGTTTTGACTATGCTTTTCTCTGCTGAGAAATTAGTTGTTACTACTCAATCAGAGTCTATTCTGGCCATATTCAGCACTTTAGGTTGTTTAAAATATAACTTTAGTTGTATTTAACAGCCATAGTCAATTCAATATTAATCATCTACGCTGGGCAAGGTTCTATGCTCCTTAAGATAGATAGTTACAATACAGTTCCTGTTCTTAAGGACCTCAAAATTGAATGGAGGTAAACAAGAAGTCCACAGATAATTGTGATAAATGGAGACAAAGAAGGATTTAAAAGGAAGGGCTAGGCACCCATTTGAAATCTGAGGAGGGAGAAAAATAACTTTAACCTAGACAGGACAGGGGAACATCTAGGCTGGATCTTGAAGAAACCATGTTGGGAAAAATTTCAACAGGTAAAGAAGGAGTTCATTTAGGGCATGGGTTAGAAGGTAAACAAAGGCATGGATGTGGAAGAGGACAGGAAGAGAACAAGGGATGGAGAGCAGTCGATTTGACTAGAATATAGACTGTGAGGAGAAATATCTTCCTGTGCGACCTTGGGAAGGTCACTTAACCTTCTCAGGACTCACTTATTCCATCTGTAAAATGATAGGGTTGGACTAATTAGAGTTCCTTTCTAGCTCTAGACCAATGATAGTATGAGGTAAGACCTGGCCAGACAGTTTGTGAAACTCCAGAGTTTCTGGAAATCAAATCAAATTATCAGAATATGTGGGCTTTATCGTTACCTTTCCATTCAAAGATATGGCTGATTTAGGAAATCAAAGTGCATGCAAGTTACTCTTTAATTCTTCAGTGGATCCATGATCTCACTGATGTATTTCCTTCACTAATGCAGATCACAGGCATCTTCTCATCCTGTGTGATTCTTGTCTATCTCACAGAATTCCTCTATCCAATATCCACTCAATATTTTAAAGGCTTTCTTCTAAGTCTTATTATTTTTCTTGGGTATCAAGGTAGTAGTTATTGAACTTTAAATGATAACAAGGGGAGGTGACAAATATACATATACATGTTTCATAGAGGGCATAATTATACGTGTTATTGATGGAAGAATACACACATACACATACACATGCAGAGAAATTCACATCCCTGTGGGGATAATAATAACACTTCCTTCCCAGGGTTGTGAGGATCAAATGAGAAAATATATATAATTTGAATTCCACACAACAACTCCAGGAGGTAGGTGCCATTATTATTTCAATTTAACACATGGAGAAACTGAGGCAAATAGAGTGAAGTGACTTGCCCAGGGTCACACAGCTAACAAGTGTCTGAGGCCAGATTTGAATGTGTGAAGATGAGTCTTTTTGATTATTTTTAAATAAGGGAACTACTCCTACTGCACTATAATCATAATAAACATTAAAACTTGTGAGAAATGTGGTGCAGTATTTGTCAATTTAAGGTAAGTAATTCCAGCTGTTTTTTCCTTAGCTGTTTTATGAAAAACCTCAAATAAAAAGGGCATGTTTTGCAATGAAATTTCAGAGTCACTGGAAGAAAAATGAAAGCATCAGTGAATATGAGCTGTCCTTACCACCTTTCCATCCATCCAGAGGACAAGACACATGATATGTCGTGGCACAATTATGTCCTGTGTTATTTTAATACTGCTGCCCTGCATTTGATTTTGGCCCAGAAAAACCTTGGGTATTTGGAGGGATCTAGAGCCTTAGTCAGCAAAATACAGGAAAGAGAAATATTCCCTGGTTGGCACATTATAGGAAGTGAATTAAGGGGCAGGCATTATTCAACATTAGAAGTACAGCCACAGTTTAAAAATTAATGTATAGCAGTATTGGTGGTGAATTCTGAAATTCAATTTACCTCTATTATAGATGCAGGCAATAAGTTTGTCACTTTGTATGGCAGAGAACCCTGTGCCTTCCGTCCATTATAATCACAAGCATACAGGGTATTATTTGGGTGTTGCAAATAAACTTAACCATTGGAAGTCATATATTGGTCAGAAATCACAGAGCAGTTTTATTTTTACAAAGCATATTTAATACTGAAATAGAGAATTGGATTCTTCATGCTCTGCTCTATTATTTTTGCCTAGCTCCTTGCAGTGTGGTACAAATTCCAAATCTAGGGCAGAATCCTCTAATGTGTCAGTGAATAATCGCTGTCACAGTCTAAAAGAAAATTAAAGTAATACTTTAGGTGTATAAGATATTTCTGGTAGGGAGGTCAAAGACCTTGATAGACAATGGTCTCATGAAACTATTTGTTACCATGGTGAAGAAAGCAGTGTGGTATAATGGGAAGAGGATTGCAGGAAGGACACTAGTAATCTGGAGAGAATCCAGAGGAAGTTAATCAGGATGATTAAGGGCTCTGAATTCATGCCATAAAAGCATAAGCTGAAGAAAATGGGGTGTTTAGCTTAGAGAAGAGAAGACTTGGAGGGGGAGGGACAGGTGAAGTTTGATGGAAAGGCATAATTCTAGTATTTGAAGTCCTATCATGTGAAAGTGAAAGATGGGTTAGACTTGTTTGCATGGCCCAAAGAGATTAGAACTAAAAGCAATGGGTGGGAATTGTAGACACACAGATTTAGTCTTGGGGTAAGGAAAAACTAGGACAACTAGGTGGCACAGTGGATAGAGTGTTGGGCCTAGAGTCAAGAAGACTCATCTTCCTGAGTTCAAATCTGGCCTCAGACATTTACTAGCTCTGTGACCCAGGGCAAATCACTCAATCCTGTTTGCCTCAGTTTCCTCATCTGCAAAATGAGCTGGAGAAGGCAATGGCGAACCACTCCAATATATTTGCCAAGAAAACCCCAAATGGGGTCATGAAGGGTCAGACATGACTGAAAAAGCAACTGAACAACAACAAAGGAAAAACTTCATAACAATTAGAGCTGTCCAAAAGTGAAACTGGCTACCTAGGGAGGCAATGAGTTCCTCCTCACTAGAGATCTCCAAGTAAAGGCTAGATGAATGTTTAGTTATGTTGAAGAAGGGCTTTTTGTCTGGGTGTGAGTTGCACTAGATGACCTCCAAGGTCACTCCCAACTCTGAGCTTCTATGATTATGAAAACAGGATTTGGAATTAGAAGATGTGGATTCAAATCTTAGTTCTGCTACTTATTAACTGTGTGATCATGGGCAAATCACTTATCTTCTCTGAGACTGTGTCCTCTATAAAACTAAGATAATGCTACTGAGACTACCTACCTCACAAGGGGGATGTAGTGTTCAACTGAGATGATGTATGTAAAGCACTATGTAAATGTAAACTATTATGACTAACAAGGAAGTCATACATTATTTTATCTCATTCATTCTTCTTTCTGACTGCTACTACCCTAGATCAAGCCCTTATTGGATTACCGTAACACTCAGTTTGGTTGCTTTATTTCCAGACTCTCCAGATTCAATTCAATTCAGGTCAATTCAATAAACATGTTATCAAATATCTACTATATGCAAAATAGTGTGATAGTTTCTGGGAAAGATTCAAAGCATATGTACAGATACAGAATAAGAAAAGCATTTTTGGACTGGGCCAACATTTGTTTTGCTTGACTATGCTTGTATAATAGAAGGATTCTGTATCTTAATTCTTTCCTTCCTTCTTCCTTCCTTTATTCTTCCCTCTCACCCTCTCTTTCTTTCTTCTTCCAGTGGGGGAGGAAAAAAGTTTGATAATTGAGAAAAAAATTGTTAAAAAATAAAACACTGCTTTCATTCTAACCCTGTTGAAGAAACTACAATGGCTCACTGCTGACTACCACATCATGTTCAATTCCTTGGCAGCATGGAAGCAGAAAAACTGTTGAATCTGGAGCCAAAGACTTTGCTTGCCATCCTGGCCCTGCTGTTTAGGGTATGTGCAATCTTGGGTAATTTGGGCAAGGCCTCTCTAGGCCCCAGTGAACCTTATCTATAAAATAAGAGGATTGAGCAAGATAATCTCAACAGTCCCTTCCAGCTCTTAATCAAATGGGATAAAATGCATGTGAAATATTTTGCAAAACCTTAAAGTGCTAAAATGTGACCTTCTACTGCTGCTGCTGTTATTAGATCTATAATCCCATGATCCTCTGTCTAATTTTTAAGGTCCTCTGTAATGCATCTCTACACTATCTAATTTTTTTCTCATTACTGGTTAGTACACACCTCTCTTACAGTCAGGTAAGTCTTTTCACTATTCCCAGCACATACCATGCTTTTTTACATCTACATGCCTTTGTTCAATCTATCTTCCTGCTAAGAATGCCCTTTATACTTCTTACATATCCCACAAGACTCAAGTTAGAGCCATCTTGTTTCATGTGTCTTTCATTTACCACTTTAGCACCTATATCTCCCTTCTCCGAATTCCTGTTGTACTTATATCTCATACTATAGAACATTTAGTTCTTCTCTATTTGTTTCTGATTTTCTGGCCAGAGAGGAAGGTCCTTCAGAATTGAGGCAATGTCTTACACTTCTTTTGTGCTGTGAGGGTATCTAGCTCATTGCTGGTCCCATGGTTGTTCACCCTTTGTTTTTTAAATAGGACCAATGACACCAAAGGTGATGTCTTGACTTGCGCGTGAATTAGATTTAAGTGAGGCAGAGTTGTGCAAAGTCGTCAGCCTCACTGTCTCTTCTAGTCATTGAAGTCCAGTGGCAAGACGAAAGTCAGGATGACTGGTGATGGCCTGGAATGCAGTGGATGACCTTAGTGCCCTTCATGTATGACTAAGCTCTAAGCACTCCAAAGCACCTGCTTCAGTCACCTTCATGGCCATTGGAACAAAATGTTCTCATCCACCCATTCCACCAGGGAAAGTCTTCACATGCTTGGGGTAGACATCCCCTTAACTCACTGAGAGGTCTGAGCCCTATTGGTTACCCTCAACCTAATTTAGCCTGTCTGCCAAGAAGTTTTACCAGGGTGTGGCCACTGCACATGCTATAGCTTTTGGGAGCTTTGGTTGAAGGTAGACATGGTGGATGAGCAGGCCTGAAAAAGACTCAGCAAGCCCTCATACCAGAGATGCTAGTTCTTCCTTTATACCCCGTACACCCCAGTCTCATAGTAGTCGCTAAACAGTTATTGGTTAATTGACTGACTGACAGAGGAGGAAACTGAGGCCAAAAAAGCTAGGTGATTTTCTTAGGCTCACACAGTGAGTCACCACAGAGGCAAAAAAGAACACCTATTTCTCAGGGTATCACTCTAATCAGGGCACTGATGCCTCTTACTTTATTATCAAAATAGAAAGTCTTCAGTTGTAAAATCCACACAGTTTAGGAATATCCTATCCAATTAGTTCATGCGAAAATCTGTGACTGAAAACCCTCAACTAGATGTGAACTAGAAATATGTTTGGATGGAAAATTTTTTTCAAGTAAAAATAAAGTATAAATTCATCCCATTAATTCAGCATTCCATTGATTTGTGAGCTCACATTACATATACAGAGCTTTGGAGTAGGGGTTGGAGGCTTGCTATTGCCATGTTTCAGAGTAGAGAAAAGATCTCATCTCCCAGATCTTTAGCCAGTCAAAGTGGACAGATAATGTCATTTCTAGTCAGCAACCTGTTATCTCGATCATGAGTCTCTGCTTCCTCCTGGTGGTGGACAATTGTATGGTGATAATGGTTATTGGGATGATTATCATAATAATTTACATTTTATAGTACTTTGAGGTTTTAAAAGTATTTTCCTAACAATAACCCTGTGAAGCAGATTATGTAAATATAATTATCCCTGTTTTTACAGATAAATAGTATACCAAGAGCAGAAAAATGGAGAATGAATGGAACAGAATCATAGAACTGGAAGGAACCATAGAGCTCATCCAATTTACCAGTGGATAGGGCACTGGATTTGGAATCACAAGTCCTGGGCTCAAATCCTGGCTCTGCTATTTAGCCCCTATGTGCCTTAGTTTCCTCATCTGCAAAAAGAGAGAAATTGCATTCCAGTTCTAAGTCTTTGACTCTACAACCCCCTTAACTTTACAGATAAAGAAATTTCAGGTCAGTGAGAGTAATGTATTTAAATTTACATAGGTAATTGGTAGCAGAACCAGGACCTGGATGCAAATGTGACTCTCAGTCTAATGCTCTTTGCTGTGGAAATCTTTCTTCAGCTGCTGCCTCATCCAAGAAGCCTTCTCATATTCTCCAAGGTGCAAGTGACTTTCTTCCTCAAATGTTTTGTGTACTTTATCTCAATCTCTTCTACTTCTCAAACATTTCCTACATTTATCTAACCTTCCTCTTTACAGAAAGGTACATGAAACAGTTAACAGCTCAACACAGTACATGCTTAAGTATCATGATGAAGCATCATGGATCTTTAGAGATCCTGTTCTTTCCCTACCTGATTGGTTAATCAACTGACTGCCTGACAGAAAAAGGAGAAATCAGGCTGAAAGACTAGGTAATTTCTTGATACTGTCACTTCTAGGTTTTTTGGTACCATCATTTCTATTGCCCCAAGATAGCAGATAATTCCAGAATTCAGAGGTGGAAGTGACCTCTATTAGTCTATTTAGTTCAATAAGAATAAGACTCTCTCTCTCTCTCTCTCTCTCTCTCTCTCTCTCTCTCTCTCTCTCTCTATATATATATATAATATATATATATATATATATGTATATATGTATGTATATATATGTATGTGTATATATGTGTGTGTATGTATGTATATATACATATATATGAATGATATATGACATATGGTTAGTCAGTATTTGCCTAAAGACCTCCAGTAAGGGGGGATCTTTTACCACCATCTTAGATAGCTCTAATTGTTAGAAAGTTTTGCCTCCTGTTAAACTAAAATTTGCTTCTTTCTAGTTTCATAGGCTTGTAGGCTGGAAGTGATGTTATAAATCATCAACTCCAAATCCTCACTTTATTTAATGAGCTGTTGTTGTTTGTCCTTCATTCTAGAACAGAACCGTGACATCAGGGAGGTGATACCATGACTTGCAAATAAATTGGATTTAAGTGAGGGAGGTCTGTGCAAAGTCACCAGCCTCACTTTTTCCTCCTGAGCCATCTGGGTCCAGGGGGAAGATATAGATCAGGATGACTGGAGATGGCCTCAGATGCAGTGGGAGTTCTTGGTCTTTTTAAGCTAAGGTTTTCTAAGTTCTCACCTTGACTGAGGCAATGCCCATTCAGTGATTAAGGCTAGTTAAGAAATGAGCCTAGGAATGGCCCCTTTTCTCTAATAAAAAAAAAAAATCAGGGAGGAGAAGACCGTCAGGGTTTCTGGCCAAAACAGAAACAATTACTATTTGCACTTGATGAGCTAACTGCGTCCCAAAGAGGTTAAAGTCACACAAATAGCAAGCAACAGAACCAGAAACAGAACCCAAATTCTCTTTGAGTCTAGCCCTCTTTTTACTGTACCATGATTAATGCATTCAGTTTTTTAGTTGCTCTTGACTCATATTGAGTTTACAGCTTATGAAAATTTCCAGCGTCTTTTTTATACAATTGTCTAGGTTATATGCCTCCCATACAGATCTTTTGCCTTGTGAAGATAATTTTTTGAATCCAAGTGTCAGATTTTATTATTTTTTAAAATTCCATCTTATTGGGTTTAAAATATCATCAGCACTTATTAAGAGCCTTTGGGATCCTGGTTCTGTTAACAGACTAGCTGTTCCTCCCACATTCCTGTCATTCATAGATCTGTTAAGAATGCCATCTAGCTCTGGAGTCAAGCCACTGATAATTTTTAACAGAATAGGATAAAGGATAAATCTCTTGGCACAACATTAGATATTTCTCTGGGTTGACTCCTGGTTCAATGAAGGCAAGTGGCTTTTGTCATCAATACAACCCATACAAATAATAAGTAATACAATATGTAATGCTGTAAAAGGGAGTCAAAAGAGTCTTGCTGGATTCCAGTTAGAACTAAGAGTTCAGGGAAGGAAGCACATGAGCTGTTCTTAAAATCTTGGCATTTTAGTTATTAATACTTTAATAATTTTATAGTTATTTTGTATTATAGTTATCTATGTTGACATATTCCTCACTACACTGCTTTGTGAGGACCAGGACTCTGTTTTGGATAAGCTTATCTTTCCTAGCACCTAACCTAGTGATCTGCAAACAGTAAACGATTAATAAATGTTTATTGAATTACTGTTTGTTCTGATAGTTAACCAAAAAGCATTAAATGCCATTATTATTAACAATCTTGTTCAGGCTACTCCTGAAATTTGACCTGTGTTAAGCGTAAGCAAGCTGCGATGTGTTTCCAAATAGAAAACAACATAATGCCACAAGGAAAGGAGGTGGCCCTGCTTTGTAGAAAGAGTGAGGAATAACATGTAGAGCCCATAGTGTTGCGGAGGTTTCCTAGGAAATACTGCAGGACTTAGAGAGAGACCTAGTGTCTCCAGCAGACTTTCTACGCAAGATTTATAGGGTAAGCACCAGAACTGCACAAAATGAGAAGACTTAGATGGGCTGCACCTGCAGTGATGGATGGAGAAATTTACTTCCTGAGATCTCAGGTTGTTTTAACTTGAAATAAATAACCTTAGCAAATTTATTGGAACCCTGTTCAGCATTCCCTGGCATTCTGTAGTACAGCTAATATAGCATAAAATGGAAAATGTACATGTGATATCTGTTAGTGATTAATTAATCCTCTTGTAAATTTCAAACACAGGTTAAATTATTAAGAGAGAGCTTCTACGTCTATCTAGGTTACTTGGTCAAGAGGGAAAATGAATTTAAAAAATAATTCTAGATGAAAGGTAGCAACTTTTTTTTTTGAATTGTATTTGGCACAGGGCTTTTGGGTACCATTAAGAACTGAAATTATCAGAGAAATATGTATTATGGCCAGCAGTCATTCTAGCAGAAATGCAATTTTGCATGATGTTGTAAAGAAAAAAAGCAAAGATTTATGCATACACAAACTGCATGTGCATATTATGATTGTATTAAGACATAATGCATGCACATTTTAGTGATATTAGATATAATTCATGCTATCAGTGAGGAGTAGCACTGTAATTTGGCAGGGGGAGGGAATAGTTTTAATTTTGTACCCTTACAACTGAGTGTTAGGTCTCTTTGGAACACCTCTCCCACCTTTTCCCTATTCCTTCCTCTTCCCTGATTTCTCTTTTGTGTCTCTTCTTCTTCTGGCAATTGGAGTTAAGCGATTTCTCTAGGATTACACAGTTAGTAAGTGTCAAGTGTCTGAAGTCAAATTTGAACTCAGGTCCTCCTGACTATAGGGCCTGTGCTCTATCCACTCACCACCTAGCTGCCCCTCTCCTATACTTATATTATCTCTTTATTCCTCTCCCTATCTTCAAGATTTCTCCCTCCTCAAACAGGAAGAAGCTATTCCAGTTTCTTTTTCTCATGCTTAATCCACAACATAATGTGACATGCATTACCTGATTTGGGATCAGTTAGGATAAGAAAAACTACTGGCTCTGTTTTCAGAGTAGCAAACAGATAAATTTGTCCTTAAAAGATGGGGGGGGGTGTCAGAAAAGATGAACAAGAAACAAGGGTTTTAAACAATGATTTCCCAGTTTCTAAAAATTCCTGTTTTTTTTCCTACAAAAGCTATAATATCATGGAATTTAAAGTCTAATTGTAAATGTTCTCTATGAAGTCTTACAGAGGTCACTATTAAAAGATGATTAGGAGCAAGCATTCGGTTACCAGTGAAGGGAATTTAAACTGCCAAAATTGCAAAAGTAATGTATTACATAATTTAGACTTCCTTTATTTCTTTTTCTTTTATCTAAACCTAGAAGGTGGCCCTGTAAGATAAATAAGTACATATTTCCTCCTCCATCTGAAAATATTCTCCTAACCACACAATCTTTTGTTGGTCTTATACTGTAACTCTCTGTCTCTGGCTGGCTGGCTGGCCCCATAATTCCTGGATAAGTTTTAGAAATATTGTGACCATAAGTCCAGATTTTAAATATCCCTAAGAAAGAAAACATTTTTCTATTATTGTTATGTTTTTAACGTTGCATTTTACTAGGAATCTTCAACCTTTTGTGAAAAGAGACTACTTTTCATTTTCTTAAAGACTTTTTATCATGGTATATTGCAGTATGGCTCTGTGTTTGTATCTGTGCATGTGCATGTATGTATGTATGTATGTATGTATGAAGGAAAAAGAGAGAGAGAGAGAGAGAGAGAGAGAGAGAGAGAGAGAGAGAGAGAGAGAGAGAGAGAGCTTGCTCGCTAGTTGAGTTTGGGAAGGGATTCAGTAGTTACTGACAGCAAAGTTTCCAGCCAAGACTGGGCTAGTTGTACTTTTATGCCCACCAGGAATAGCAGAAAATTTAAGGGAGAGAGGAGTGAACGTTAGCAACAAGTGAGGGGGATGATGATGGTAGCATCTGCTTAAGGAGGCATCACACAAGAAAGAATTTGAGGGATAGCTGTATATTCCTAATCCAGTGTTTGGAGGTCTCTGAAATTAACCTAAATTATAACATAATCCTTGTTATTTCCTTTGCCAAAGCCATGGGCAAACTGGAAGTCAAAGCTCTGCTGTCCAGAATGGAATTTTTTTCTTGTTATGACCCACACGTTAAGAAGGGGCTGAGTTTCAAAGAGACAGTGATATTTCTTTTCGCTATGTCAAGAAGGTGAAATAAACTGGGTCACCCATATGTGAGGCAGATGCTGAGCATGAGATTTGACTGGGAATAAGAAGAGCTTCAGAAGAAGAATGGAAATGATGACAAAGTCTGATAGTGATGAATTCCTTTCCCCAATCCTCCCATGAGAAAACTCAAGTGAAAGTCATTTTGTTTCTGCCTTTTTTTCTTTATCTTTCACCCACAAAGAAAAAGTGTGTGTATATACATGTACACATATACATCTATCTATCTATCTATCTATCTATCTATCTATCTATCTATCTATCTATCTATCTATCTATCTATCTATCTATCTTCAGAGTGCTTATCACTTTCCTTTTCTTTAAAGTTACATTTATCCTTTCGGTTTAATTACAGTAGCCTAGAACAGAGGTGGGGAACCTGATGTGGCCCTCTAGGTCCTCAAGTTTGGCCCTTTGACTGAATCCAAACTTCACAGAACACAGGTTTGGATTCAGTCAAAGGGCTACACTTGAGGACTTAGAGGCCCACATGTGGCCTCAAGGCCGCAGGTTCCTCACCCCTCTTTTAGAATAAAGGAATGATTCTAACTTTTGCTAGTTGTCTACCTCATTATTTGTAAAAGGCAATTATAAAAAAAGAAGACAGGGCAGAGTGGCTCAAATATATGAGAAAAAGATAAAGATAGGGAGGATCAAGACCTTCTTGAATTGCCAAGATTCTATCCTGGCAGGGCGCTTTAGAGTCACTGAGAAAGAATCCCAGGGATTATATTATAGTTTATAAACTTTCTAAAGCAGAGTGAAAGAGGAGACTCCAGTTTTCCCTTGACAAAAATCTGAGTCATAAGAAAGCAGATTTCCCTCAAAAATTCCCTCAGGTGATTCAGGCAAATTTATTTCTACCACTGTTCTCTGGCATTGATTAAGGGTAAGTCATGCCCTTGAGACTAGCTGAGGGCAGGTGTTAAGAAAGAGTAGCTCTGCCCTTACAAAAGTGACTGGCCAGATGACAGGCAGTAGCTAGTTTTGCTGTTAAACTATTTCCAATCCCAACACATTGTTACATTTGGAGGATTGTCCTTAGGAGAAATATCTATCTATCTATCTATCTATCTATCTATCTATCTATCTATCTATCTATCTATCTATCTCTATCTATCTATCTTATATTTGCTATCATTTTATCATTTGCTATCTTACAATAAAAATAAACACATATAAAATATTATACACATACATAAAATATACCTAATAGCTAATAATAGCTAACATTTATAGAGCACTTACTATGTGCCAGGCACGACACTAAGACTTTACAATTTTTATCTCATTTGATCCCCACAACAACCCTGGGAGATAAGTGCTTATTATTGTCTCCACATCTCCATAGTATCCCCATATTAGTATTCCTGCATTTTTTTTTCTGCTTGGAGGTCGTAAAACTATTTAAATTTGGGTTTTTCCCCCCGTTTCTTTTAAGCAGACTGTCTAGCAGGCATTGGAGATACTTGAATTACAAAAAAAAAATTAATTTTGTTTTTTTTCTGAATATTCATTTTTTCCTTTTGTATTTTTGTCTTTACAGCTTTGAGTTTAGAATTGACTTTAATTAAACATTTGCTACTTTTGACAAGAATTATTATTTATTGAATTAAAATAATTTAATTTGCATTTTTGGAATTATAACTTTGGTATACACTTTTGTTGCCTTTTTAACTGGGCTTTTATTTTGCTATATTTGGATTTCATTTATTGTGGATTATTTTTTGTTTTTCTTTTCTTTCTGTTATCTACCTTTCTGTTGTTGTTGTTCAGTCATTTCAGTAGTGTCCAATTTTTTGTGACCCATTTGGGTTTGTTTGGGTTTTTTTTTTTGGCAAAAATACTGGAGTGGTTTGCCATTTCCTTCTCCACTCTTTTTATAGATGAGATAACTGAGGCAAACAGGGTTAAGTGACTTGTCCAAGGTCACATAGCTAGTGAGTATCTGGGGCCAGACTGGAATTTAGGAAGATAGGTCTTTCTTATTCTAGGTCAGGCACTCTATCCACTGCCAACCAGCTGCCCTTCACTTACCTTTACACTTTGTCTAATTGTATACATTACATTGGCACTGTATATGTATGGCATATAGCATTGGCTTATGAATAAATGCTTATTATTTCATTATGCTAACATGAACACTACTATTTAACAACAAATGGAATGCTGTTGCTATTATGGATGTTAATCTGCAGATTTGTCTTCGTGATACTTGCTAAACCAAATATTTTAGTACACTGTAGCATTTGTATAATTTAAAATTGATCAACTAATATAATTTTCCTTTAGTAACTGGTCAAATATTGGCATTGTGGTCAAATATTGGTATTACAGATCACAATTGTTAAAATATTATATTTTCATATTATATTATTTGCATTAATGTTTTCAGTTTAAATATTATATTTCACTCATTCAATGGCTCTCTCATTACCTTCAGGAACAAATATATTTACTATTTTAATATTATTTAAAGTTCTTTACCACCTAGCCTTCTCCTACCTTTCCAGGCTTCTTATACTTTACATCCTCCACCTCTGCAATTTAGCCATACTGACCCACTTGCTGTCCCTAACAGAGGAGGCTATCTCCCGTCTCTGGCTCTTTGCACTGGCTGCTTACTATGCCTGAGATGTCTTTGCTCATTGCTACCTCCTTGAATCTCTGACTTCAAGACTAAACTCAAATGCTACTTTCTATAAAGACTCTTTGCACTCCTCTTACCTGCTAGCGGCCTTCCCTCTAAAGCTCCCTTCCATCGGCTCTATCTATATCTTGCTTGTACTTATTTATTTACATGCCACCTTTCCCACTAGAATGTAAGTGCCTGCAGGCAAGAACTGTTTTTGCCTTTCTTTGTTAAGGCTAGCCTTTGGTACCACTCACTGCCTGGCATTTGTTGTTGTTGAATCGTTTCAGTCACGTCTGACTCTTCGTGACCCCACTGGGGGTTTTCTTGGCAAAGATACTGGAGTGGTTTGCCATTTCTTTCTCCAGCTCATTTTACAGATGAGGGAACTGAGGCTAACAGGGCTAAGTGACTTGCCCAGGGTCACACAGCTAGTAAGTATCTGAGACTAATTTGAACTCAGGTCCTCTTGCCTCTAGGCCCAGCACTCTCTCCACATAGCTGCCCCAACCGGACATATAGTAAGTGCTTAACAAATAGTTGTGATGATTGATTTATCCATGGTCTCCCACAAATCCTCCAAAAAGTCTTCCTGAAAGAACTATCTTGGGAGGAAGTGGATTAGAGGGCTTCAATCAAAGAATGAATTAGCAATCTGTCAGAAACATCATAGAAGATATTTCTATTCAGATACAAGTTGCACTTCAAGGTCTCTTCAAACCTTGAGATCCTGGGATTTCACTGAGCTCAGCTGCTTTCTCTCAGAGCAGGCAAATGGGGCCAGTGTCAATAGCACAGAAAAGGTTCTTCAAAGTTTGCATAATATCTATTATTTGTAGAGCACTTTATTCTTTTCAAAGTGTTTGTCATGCCATGTGGCCAATATAGATTTTCCTCAGGAAAGAAGCAGAACATTTTTAAAGAGATCAAAAAATCACGGATTTTCAGAGTTAGAAGGCATTTAAATGGTCATCTAGTCTGACCCTTACTCTAATGGAATCCTCATTATGATCTACCTGACAAGTGGTTGTCCCATCTCTGATTGAACACCTTTGAGGAGGGAGAACCTCTTTTTTTTTCCAGGTTATAGTGTTTTAAAATTTGTATTATTTTGATTTATCAACAATCATTTCCATAAGCTTTTGAGTTTTAAATTTTTCTTCCCCTCCCTCTCCATTTCCCTCCCCAAGACGGCACGCAATCTGATATAGGCTATACATATACATTCCTATTAAACATTTTCACATTAGTCATATTTGTAAGGAAGAATTAGAACCAATAGGAGGAACCACCAGAAAGAGGAAACAAAACAGAAGAAAAAAAATAGCAAATAGCATGCTTCGATCTGCATTCAAACTCCATAGTTCTTGCTTTGGATGTGGATAGCATTTTCCATCATGAGACTTTTGAAGATGTCTTAAATCCTTTCATTGCTGAGAAGGGCTAAATCTATCAACATTAGTCATCGCACAACGTGGCTGTTACTGTGTGCAACATTCTGAGGGAGAACCTCTTAATGAATCCCAGTCCACTTTGGGGGAACTTGAATTCTTAGGAAGTTTCTTGGGATAAATTTCTAAAGAATATCTGCCCAGCATGCTGGAGACTTTCTTTTAACTTTTTTTTTTTTAAACATTCTAGTAGCACCAGGGCAACACCTGGGCTACCCATCTCTGACCACCCCATGAACAAAGAAAATCAATGCACTTAGTAAATGATTAAAACAAGGCCTCTACCTTGGAGACTCATCTAGTTGGGGAGACAGGATACATGCATGAAATGACAAATAACAATAGAAGGAAAAACATGCTAAGTGCAAAATAAGTGGTTGAATATGCTTAATAATACCATGTTACAGAGTAAACATTTTTTAGGGGAAAAAGTAGGTCCTATTTGTGCACATGTGTTCTTGTGACAGTCCTTTATTTTTATCTTAGGATGGCTGAATGCTTGATTACACCAAAAAATAATGATATAGTACAAAGAACACACCCTCATATTTCAAGTCTATTTCGTGTTAACATGCCTGAGTTTCAATCTGGGCTTACAGCCAAGTATACCTAGTTTAACTTAATGAACTTAATCAACTAGGTCTCTTGACTTAGTTGAAAGTAGTCAAGGGATCAGTGCAAAAATAGCAGAGCAGTTGGTACTTTATAAGCTAGGAATTTGAGGGATTTCCTGTTTAATCATATCAGATAAAATATACAGACTCCCGTCCTTTCTGCTGGAGTCATCTCAGGCTGGAGAGGTAACCCAGAAGCCAGCCTGGAGTTGAACCAACCTCCTGGGATGGAACCAGATTGCAGATCCACTTCCCTCAATGTCTTCCCTCCATCCAATGACAGTTTATGAGTCAACAATTGGGTTTCAGAGACCTGGTCTTGATTTTGCTCTTGGGGTGGTTTTTTAGTAAAATATTTTTTATTGCTATCTTTTGTTTTTACATCCCTTGTATCACCCAAAATATTCTGGAGAGTCATCCACAACAAAGAATAAAGAGGGGAAAAATGTGGAGTAGAACTAATCCAAATGTTGACAAAGTCTGCCATTATCCATAGTATTCTTCAACTTATACTCCCCTAACTCTGCAAAGAAGAGAGGAAAGTTTTCTATCTATTTTTTGTTGCCCTTCTTGGTTATTTCACAGCATTCACTTTTGCTTGTTCTTTTCATCCACATTGTCGTAGTTGTGTATATTGTATTACAGGTCCTGTTTAATTCACTTCACATCAGTTCATATGTCTTCCCATGTTTCTCTGTATTTATCATTTCTTTGAGTGCAGTAGTATTCCATTATATTTACCACAATTTATTTAGCCATTCTGTAATCATTGGGCTTCCTCTTTGTTTATAATAAATTGCTACTATAAAAAGCTATGAATATTTTGATGTCCATATGAGTCCCTTTTTGTCATCAATCTCCTAGTGGTAGTACATACCTATCAGTAGGATCTCTGTGTCAGAAGACAGGGACATTTCAGTCATTTGCTCCATCAGCAATGCGTTGGTGAGCTCATCTTTCCAAAAACCCTTTAAATATTGGCTTTTCCAATTTTCTTCATTTCTTTCAACTTGTTGGGGGTGAGAAAATTTCAGAGGTGTTTTGATTTCCATTTTTCTTATTATTGATTTGGAGCATTCTTATATCTTATATCTTTTGGGGAATGGCTTCTGGTGTTTATAGTTCATCCAGATGCCTATATATCTTTTATCAGAACCTTATCAGAGTTAAAAAAGACTTTTTCCCTCATTGACTATTTCCTGTCTTATCCCAATTGCGTTAATTTTGGTTGTGAAAAAATGCTTTTCAATTTCACGTAAGTTGAAATGTAACAATCTAGATTGCCTCAATCCTGGGTTTGTTTTTTAAAAACAAATCACCTTTGGAGTAACTTCTATGATTCCCTTTACCTTACTTTTTACAATAAAGAGTAATGATATTTGACATCCCTGGGTTACTGAGGCATACCACCTCAGAAAACAAGCCAAATTTTCATGTGGACTTGTTAACTGGTGTTTTACCTGATTTAAGACATTCCAGTTGTGGCTGGTTGTAGGGAAAAGAGTGAAGCAAGGAAAATAGGCTGCAACATTTTAATCCTGGGTTTTAGCAGACAATTTGTAGATGGTACAGTGGAGAGAGTGCTGGGCCTGAAGTCAGAAAACCCTCAGTTTAAATCCTACCTCAGATGTTTTTTAGCTGTATAACCTTGGGCAAGTCTTAACTTAACTTGTTTGCCTTAGTTTCCTCAATTGTAAACTGGGGATAGTAATAGTACCTACCTTCTAGGGTTGTTGTAAGAATCAAATGAGATTGCATTTGTAAAATATTTAGCACAGTGCTTATAGTAGGTGCTATATAAAAAAGCTAGCTATTGTTGTTATTATTATCATTACAGCTAATTAAAGGTTGTCACTGTGGAAATTAAAAATCATATGGGAACAGATCTTCCACTAATGTCCCACTTTTATGCCTCAACATGGAGTCACCATAACCTGGATTCTCAAACGTTATGTCAATAAGGTGAGAATTCCAATAGATCCTACCAAGTTGGAAAGGCTTTGAATACAGGCCAAATGAATGAATGAATGGAAAATAAAACCAATACTAAGCATTTACTATGTGTCAAACAGTGTTCTATGCATTGGACATGTGAATACAAAAGTGAAGACAGTCCCTGCTTTCAAGTAACTAACAGTTTAATACAGATAGACCACATAATAGGGGAATGGTGGTAAGGGAAGGGTATTATGGTTTGGAAAGTTACAAGGATATGATTGGCCCCATAGAGTAGATTGATAAGATTTCTGGTTTCAATAGCAATATTGATTTGTTTAGAGTTCCAGAACTGGAAAGCAATAGTGGGTTGAGGGGATGGAAAAGGCAGCTGGAGGGGGAATGATCAGGAAGTAAAATGAAATATGGTTAGAACCTGCTTAGATATAGTGGGCCACATGAGGCAATCAGAAAAATGAAATCCCAAGGCAAAGATTCTGGTTTCTACAGCAATGTGGCTAGTGAGAAGATAGCCACTGAATGAAGTCCAGTGACTGGGTGACTGTTGTATTAAGATCAACCTAATTCAATTCTGAGAAACTTTGCTGTTGTTCAATCATGTCTGACTTTTCATAACCCTGTTGGCCCACTGTCCATGGGGTTTTCTTGGCTATGATACTAGAGTAGTTTGCCATTTCCTTCTCCAGTTTTATACACGCAGGGGTTAGTGACTTGTCCAGGTCACACAGCCAGCTAGTAAGTTTCTGAGGTCATATTTGAACTCTGGTCTTTCTGACTCTAGGCCTAGTGCTCTATCCACTGTGCTACCTAATTGCTCAGTTAAGTCCAGAGAAACTTGCTACCAGGTTAACCAAAAGAAAATGGATTTTTTTTGGCCACAGCTATTCTTGAAGATCATTGACTAATTTATAGAGGGGTTACAATCTGCATCAAAGGAAGGATTATCAATACCCAAGAAAATCACTAGATCCTTGAAGTATTTAAGTATACTTAAATATTATGAGTACTTAATATATAATAATATAATAAGTATACATTAAAAAAAGGAGAGGAGAGTAGTATCCTGCAGGAGAGTCATAGAAGTATTTTGAGGTACACAGGGGCTTTGAGGCAACTCTCAGATCATATGGGTGCCCAATGATGCATAACTGTAACTTAACTATTTCTCCCATAACCATACTTGAAGGGATATAACACCAGGTATTATAGGAGTTGGGGAGGAATAATAATAAATAATAATAATAGCTAGCATTCATATAGCACTTTAAAATGTACAAAAACTTTTATATATACAGTATTATTTAGATTAATAAGAAATAAAGGAAAACACTGTGCAGTGACCACTGTATCTACAGTATTGGGTATTCCTGTCCTTAATGTTAAGCTCTTAGGGAGTCTCCTTCTATTCGATTACCACAAAATTACGCAGTGATACTTGGAATAGGTGCAGAGTTTGCTGATATCAAGATAGCTTTTCTCTGGCCCCTAAAGATTCTAGTTTCTAATGACAAAGTATATAATATACATACACACATACATAGAGATGCATTTGCATTCCGAGAGCAAATTACTCATGACTTTATTGATTCAGAGTAGGCTGTCATACAAGGTGTATCTGTGTACATAGTAAGGTACATAGTACCTGACAGTACTTTTGAACTTGGTGCCAAATGCCACCCAGGGCTTCTACTATTTCCTTGGCATTTGAGCTAATTATACCAATTACTTTGGAACATTTCCCTGTAACTGGCACTGTCTAGACTATTTGTCTAGCATCTTTGGGGCAATATGCCCAGTTGTTCATGATCTATTCAGTAATTAGTATCTCCATGTAGAGAGTAGTTTTAATAGCTGGAAATACATAGTTCCAAGAATCATAAAATTTGAGAGTTGGGAGAGGTCTTTGGATTCATCTAGACCAAATGATTCATTTTAGAGAGGAAACAGGCTCAGAGAAATTAGGTGTCCTGTCCAAGGTCACAAAGTTAGTGACAGAACTAGGGATGGGATTAGAAATTTTGGGTCTCAATTTAAGGATCTTTCTAGTACATCATGCTATCTCTCTGACTTGAGGTTGTGGGAATCAATAACCAAAATCTCTGAAAATTTCTCTCCTTGAACTAGTCAACACTCGATTTATTGGTGGTTATTAAAAAAAACAACCCAATATTGATAATTATCTGATTTAGCAAAAGAAATGCATAATTCATTTTCTGGAAAAAAAATGACATTTTCACTATTTGGTTCTTTCCTATTGCTTAATTGCACGAACAATATGTGTTTGTGTGTATATATACATATGCACACACACGTATATGTGTATATGTTTATAGAACCTGTAGATACATAAAGAAATATTAGTTGATGATAAAGTTGTCTTTATATTGCTGGATCTGATAGTTATAAATACTTGTCTACTATGTAGATCAGTGGCAGGTGGCTAGTTCCTTTTGAGTAGCTGTAGCCACTGCTTTTCAAAGGACTGGGACTGAAGCTCCATGTAATTTTCAAAAAGCTTGTTTTCTGGGAAGTGCTTTGATGAGGTGAGTGCTATCAAATAAATGCTACCGTCATTAGAGACCTATACAGTTCTTTCTAACACTGCATCAGGGCTTTGGACCTGGATAAACCTAGGAGGTCCACTCTGGCTTTGTACCATTAGACCTTGCTTGAGATCTAACTAGCCTCCAAGGTTTTAGGTGAAAGGCTCAGGATTTTTATTTTGCTCTAAAATCTGGTAGTAGACCTGAACAAGTATAATTGTATTTGGGAGCAACTTGGCATCTTTCTGTATAGATGTGAATTGGACATAAGAAGTATTTATGATCACAACTGACTAATTTCTCCTCTCCCAAATAGTATTTATAGTGGGATGGGTAGTTCAAACAATGAGATTAAGAAAAAAATGTTAATAGAAAAAAAAAAAAACATACCCCAGAGCATGAAGAAAGATCAGAAATGAAGTCATTTCCCAAAAGATATATTAAAAAAAAATTGAACAAACAGTTCTCAAAAGAAGAATTGCAAACAACTCTCAAGAAACAACACAGTCAGCTGAGGCAGTGTGGTGTTGTGGATGGAGAGCCAAACCTGGAGAATCTGGATTCAAGGCCTGCCTCTGACGTGCCAATCAATCCACATTTATTAAGCCCTTACAATATATCAGGCACTGTGCTAAGTACTGGGGATACAAATACCAAAAAAGCCCTCAATGATATCCAATGAGGGAAGACAAAAGACAAAAGGAGCTGAAAAGGGGAAGGGGAGGACAGGAGAAGGTACCCAAAGTGGGTCATACGGGGAAAAGGTAGAGAAGTCCCAAGTAGTGCAGCCAATTGAGAAGTGAGCTCTTTTTGAGCTGAGCTCTTTCCTTAAATGGAGGTTTGGAGTTTATGGTCCCATCCTCCAATCAGAGAGGTGGAGAATAGTAATGAGGTACCCAGGCTGCTGTAGGCTGTGGAACCAGCTTCTCAGTGTCTCAGGCAGCTTTCTAATGCTATAAGGTGCAGAACAGGTATCCATGTGTACTGAAAGGAGGAGTTTGGTCATCAGGCATTCCTAACATTAATGAACTCACAGGTCTGGTCTCCACTAACCAAAACCCACTGACAATTTGAAAGATGGATCCAAATAACTGATAATAAGAGAAATGCAAATTAAAACAATTTTAAGGTTTCATCTACCACAAAGAAAATTGGCTAAGATACAAAAGTAGGAAATAATGCTGGAGGAGCTGGAGGAAGATAGGCACACTGTTGGTGGAGCTATTAATTGGTCTGTTTTGAAAAACTTGGTATTACAACAAAGGTAATTAAATCGTTCTTACTTTTTGATCCAGAGATTCCACTACTAGACATTTCAAAGAAGTCAAAGACAACAAGAAAGGTTTGCTATGTACTAAAATATTCATAGCAAAACGTTTTGTGGTAGCAAAGAACTGGAAACAAAATTAGTATCTATTGATAAGAACATGGCTAAACAGTGTTGATATAATGCATATAATGAAATATTATTGCATTGTAACAAATATGAAAATTCAAAGAAAGATAGAAGACACATTAACTGATACAGGACAAAGGAAACAGAACCAGGAAAACAAAATACATAATGACAATAATATAAAAAAAGAGCAATACGACAGGACTGTGTAATTAAAATGATCAATCTTATGCCTGAAGAATAGATGAAGAAATGTATATCTACTTTTCATTGCTGAAGCTGATGAATCAGGTGGTTTTACCTAAATGTTTTTTCTTTGTTACATTGGAAGGCTTAAAGATAGTCTATCTGGAAATGATTATGATGAAAACAAAAGTGATCAATACAACTTTTTAAAAAAGAAAATGAAGTTGGAAGAAGGCAGGGAAGGGAAGATGGTATGCTATTCAACTCAATAAATATTTACTGAACTTCAGAGTTCTTGAAGCATTTACTGGTCTTTGATTTGAAAGGCCCAAATTGTAATACTCTTATTGTTAGTCACAAAATATTATGAAAATGCATACCATGTGCAAAGTACTGTGCTAGGTGCTAGACATACAAAGACAAATGAAATCGTCTCTGCTGTAAAGGAATTTCCATTCCTTTTCCACATAAAAGTTTCAGGGGGAAAAATAGGGAGAGAAATTATAACACATATTTACAGAGTACTCTTCTCACAATTACCCTGTTTGGTAGGTAGAGTATTTATTATTTTTCCTGTCTTACCGATGAGGAAAAGGAGACTCAGAGGAGTTAAATGACCTGCTTATGATTACACAACTAGTTACGCACACCAAGGATGCAAACTCAAGTTTTTCAGCTTTCAACCCCAGTGCCCTATCCATGGTACTCTTTCTCTCTAGCATGAGCTTAGGTGAATTTGGTAGTTTTTCACGCACTCAGTGTCCTGCGTCATCCAGAGGCGTGCTGGCCGTGGGATGCCAGTCAGCAGAGAAACCTAGATGAATGCTTCAGCTAGCAGACATCTTTAATCTTGTTTCAAGGACACTTCATTTATCCCACCTGCTGGCTGCCCCATTACTGTATGGATACCAGGGAGACCAAACACAATAGCAGGAAGGTTTCCAAGAGCATCAATGGGAAGAAAAAGGAACTGTAGAGTAAGCAAGCAGGGAGGCTTCGGCTAGGGGTACTTCTGGAATTCTAGCAGCTCCAGATCAAGGTTTTGATCAGACTATTCCTTCCCCAGAGCAGATGTGGAAACTTTTGACTAGGGCAGTACAGTTCTTTGTATAGTAAACACTTGTTGCCAAGCAAATATCATTGGAAGGAAGAATTCTTTCTGATGCCAGAGGGAAAAAGACTAGAATTAGGAGTGATAGGGAAAAGCAGCTGAGAGAAACTGGTTGTACTGAGAACATAGTGCATTGGTAGTGGATAAGAACGGTTCATTTCATAATCAGCTAAAAACTGCTTCAAAGATAAGTCTGGAAAAAAAAAGTGAAAAGAATTTTCACATAATAGGAGTACCTGGGCAGTTATTTCACTTCTACTGCCTTTCCAAATATGGGGCATTTCCCAAGAATCTCATTTTACCTCTTTCAGAGAACAGCTAAGTCTGAGTGCACCATGGTTAACAGCCACTGGTATCACTGGTCACCTGATGTCCTGGATGGGTTCTGAATCTCTCCCACAGCTTTGGCTGATTCTGAAAACGAATTGAACTGAGAGACGGAACCAGTTTCTGATGATATTCCTGGGATTGGTGTTGAGCAGTTTATATATTCTAGAACCCAGAATGTTTTCCTAGATTTCTTAGCTTGAGCCTACACTTGTGTGGCATGGTTTGGCAAAAGTGAATTCTCTCCACAAGCAGAACATGATTAGAGAGTGAAAACAATATTTGTGCTATAATTATGTTAAGTACTACTTAAAGTCTTATGTTCTACTTTTACCTGCCAGAGCTTTGGGAAAGTGATCAAGCCACTCTGATTTCTGTTCTCTCCACACACAACAAAATGAGAATAAGCCCTAGCTCAATGACTTTGATCATGTCTTAGATTAAAAAGCTCCAAACAGTAATGCTCTTACTAGTCACATAATATCATGAAACAAATTAGGACTAATCTAGGGCATTATTTTCTAAGTGAGGTATCCATGGATCCTGAGTGTTTGGGAAGATGGCCTATAAGACTCCTGCAGACTGAGACAAAAATATCCAAATAAATAGGCCCTACTTTCACTAAGGAGTCCATGTTGAAGTTGATTTGCGTTAAAGTCAACAGAAAAGTTTAAGAGTAAGGTGCCTGCCAGTTTTTGGAAGAAAAAAAAATCAAAGGCATCAATAGTCATATGAAAAAATGCTCTAAATTACTAGTAATTATAGAAATGCAAATTAAAACAACTTTCAGGTACCACTTTGCACCTATTAGATTGGCTAACATGACAGAAGAGGAGAAGGACAAATGCTGGAAGGGATGTAGAAATGCAGGGACACTAATGCCCTATGAGTTGTGAACTGGTCCAACCATTCTGGAGAACAATCTGGAACTATATCCTTTGACCCAGCAATACCACTACTAGGTCTGTATTTCAAAGAGATCAAAGAAAAAGGGAAAGGGCTTATATGTACAAAAATATCTGTAGTAGCTCTTTTTTCTGTAATGGCAAAGAATTGGAAATTAAGGGGATGCCCATCAGAGAATGGCCAAACAAGTTGTGGCATATGATTGTGACAGAATACGATCATGCTACAAGAAATGGTGAGGGGGATGGGTTCAGGAAAAACTAAGACATATGAACTAATGTCAGTAAAGTGAGCAGAACCAGAACACTGTACACAGTAACAGCAATATCCTAAGGATGATCAAAACTGTGAAAGACTTCATTACTCTGAATGATATAATGATCCAGGATAATCCCAAAGGGCTAATGATGAAAAATGCTATCTACCACCACAGAAAGAACTGTTGAACTCTTAAGTGAAGATTGAAGAATATTTTTTTCACTTTATTTTTCTTGCTTTTTTTTTTGCAACATGGCTAATATAGAAATGTATTTTGCATGACTTCGAATGCATGACAGGTATATTACCTGCCTTGTCAATGGGTTGGGGAGAGGCTGGAGGGAGAGAATTTGGAATTTAAAAAAATGTTAAAAATTTAAGTTAGAAAAAAGAATTAAGTATCTGAAAGTCAATCAAAAATTCAATTAAAAATATCAATTGATACTAAGCACATTCACTAACTGTATAGATTAAATTACAATTAAAGAAATAAATAAATAGCTGGAGGAATATTCAGTGCTTGTAGCTGATCCATTGCAATATAACTATGACAATACTACCTAAGTTAATTTGCAAATTAGTGCTATACCAAACTACCAAAGGGATACCTTATACAACTATAAAAATAACAACAAAAAACCCCTCAAAACTTTCTTTCCTTGGAGAAACAAAGTAATTTCAAGGGAAAAAATTAAAATAGGTTAAGAATGAAGAGGGAATAACACTTCCAGACCTCAAACTATATCATAAAGCATCAATCATCAAAAAACCATTTGGTGTTGGTTAAAAAACCAGAGAAACTGATCAACGGGAACAGGCTAGACAAGGAAAAAAATCACATACTTCCACACACTACTTTCTGTCCCCATTCAATAACTGCCAGTTAGAAACTGCATTTCTAACTTTTCTAAATTCTATTCCTGTCATTTACTTCTTTCTTATTTTGGTTAATTTGTCTAGCTCTAAAAGGGGTACATTGACGTTCCCCATTTTTATCTATTTCTCCCTTTCACTCAGTTTTTAAGTATTTAGATACTATGCCATTTAGCGTACATATATTAGCTACTGAGATTGTCTATGGTATCTTTTAAACAAATGTAGTTTCCTTGTTTATCTCTTTTAATTAAGTCTATATATTTTGCCATTATCCTAGAGATTGCTACCCTTTTTTGAGTTCAGCTAAAGAACAGATTCGCTCCAGCCATTTAAGTTTGTGTAGCTTTGTTTCAAACGTTTCTAGTAAACATTTTGTTGGATTCTGCTTTCTAATCCATTCTATCTTGTTTTATATGAAAGTTCATCTCATTCACTTTTAGTTATGATTTTTATGCCTTTCCCTCCATCCTATTGTCTCATACTTTTCATTCTTTGCTCCTTGCCCTCTTTACACAGGAGGGTTTGGAATAGAAATGTGCTTAGTACCAGCGCTCTAAAATTGATACAGCTTCCACTGTCCTTTCTCTCTTCTCTATCCTCCAAATAAACTGCTACTTGCATCTCCCATTAGGGGGTTAGTTCACTTCTCTTCACTTCCAGTACATCTCCTTCACCCTCTTTCCTTTCAAAACATAACACCACTACTCCCAGGTGCTCCAGTGTATTTGATATCCTCAATGACCCCGGATAAGTTTACACTTCTTAAGATATACTAGCATCACCTTCACCTTCCTCTATTAGAATGCAAATATTTCAACCTTTGACTTTTCTGACTGCTCACCTAAATCTTTTTATGTTTCTTTCTACTCCCATGTTTGTATTACAAAGTTTCTACCCAAGTCTAGTCTTTTCATCAGGAATGCTTAGACATACATATACCCTCTTTCATTAAATATCTATTTTTTTTCTCCTATAAGATTATATTTAGTTTTGCTGGTAAGTTATTCCTGGCTTTAAGCCTGTTATCTTTTGCTTTCTGCTTTTTTTTTTTAAACAAAATCATGCTCTTCTCTCTCCCTACCTCAGTAACTTTTTCTCCTTCTAGGGTCTTGTTCATTATGCAACTCCCAAACTCTGTTAATAATAAACAGAGGGAAGACACAGGCAGGAGGTTTAAGACTTGCATGTGGTTCAAGCCAAACCCCCATGTACAAATTAGGAGTAATAAAAACACACATATCAAGACAACCAATTAAAACTCAACGAATCATTTTTATTAAACATCCAAAACAAAAGTTCACACTAAAGAACTTTCATTCCCAACTACCCTATGCTACAGACTACTGAAAACGAGAGGCTTATACTTACTGACCATCAGCTGTAGCCCTTGATTTTTCCACAATGGTAAAAATTCTTTAAATTGATAAACTGTAAACCACCCAGATTTTTAAGAAATCAACTGCACTGAGCTTTTCAATACACTTTCTAATTTTCTGGAGTTGAGGCAATTAACTCAAACCTGTCCTCCCCAATATACGTAAGTATATCAGGAAAAATATTTAAAACTGTCAGCAGTTTAGACAACAGTTAAAACTGCCTTTCATTTCTTGAAACTGTAAGTTGTAGCAACTCCAACTATGGTAGGTCAGTGAAGATTTCGGGTTCACAACTCAACCTCAGTTACTTAAGCCCAATCCAATAGTGATACACAAAAATTGTATCATTTGGATGTGTCCTACTTGGCCAGGAAACTGACAAAGTTTATTTGATATTTCATATAAGAAATGTTTTATTTTCCTTGATTTTCAGGTTTTATTCTAAACCTGCCCATTCCCTTATGATTCTGGTAAAAAAAAAATAAACGTAACAACTGCAATATCAACTTTCAAAAATTTCAAAGTTAAAATAAACACCTCCTAACTTACCTAATATTCCACCCCAACAATGTCTTAGTTAGGAATTTCCCATTATAAATCCTTTTTTCTTCATCTCTTAGGAAGATACTTTTAGGATAACTAAAGTTTTTGCACTGGCTTCCCAGTAAAAGATTAAAGGACGTGCTTAATGAGTACCATTAACATCCTCATTACAAATTTCTTTATAGATCATCCAATTAAAACACCAGAGCTAGAGCGCTCTCCCAGGTGCTTTTTATCAAGTCACTAAAAATGAAGCATAACTGTTCAACGATTTACTCAATATCTTCTGGGTTAGAAATCACCTTGGAAAACAAGAAACATCTTCAAAAAGCTTAGAAATAAAAACCGTCCTACTACGCAGCAGCATTAGAAAAATGCTATTATAAATGATCACTCCCACGAACAGTAACACGGTCATTTTCTAATTCTGCTTAAAGAAAGTATTGCTAGACTAGGTTAATAAATAATACAGATCTGCTCAGTTACTGTTCCTCGGGTGCTCAAACTTGCAAGACCTCAAGGCCCCAACGCCGGAACCAAAGCCACTTTTCTCAGTTTCTGTCACCTGATAATTTTTCAGGCGGTTTCCTGCTTAATTCTTGCGCAGAGGCAGGGAGATGAGTCAGCTTTGTGGCCAGTCGGCTGTTTTCAGAAGCACCGGGATCTGTCTGCAAGCCCGAGCCGTCTTTTTTTTGTCTGATCGTTCGTAACGCCGGGCTTTGGTCCTTCACTGGTTCTGCACTATCTTCCCGTAGCCTCCTCTCCCGGCGTCGTAGTCCTGTCTGTACTCGTCTCGCACCTGGCCCCCGGACCGGCCGCGGCCGTACTGGCGGCCCTCCCGGAAGCCCGCGTCCCAGTCCGTGCGGATGATGCGGTCGTCCAGACGAGTCCCGTTAATGTAGCGCATGGCGTTTTCGGCGTCGGCGCGGCAGTAGTACTCCACGAAGCAGAAGCCGCAGGCCGTCTTCTTCACCTTATCCAGGCCCATGATGATCTTCTTGATGTCCCCGCTTTTGCTGAAGAGTTCGTAGATCTGTTCCTCCGTGGTATAAAAGGACAGGTTGCCGACGTACAGCGTGCAGCTTTTCTTTAGTAACTTTTCCTGGTCGTCCATTTTACCTCGGAAGTGCTGGTCGCGGTACCAGCCGAGCTCCACGTAGGAGTCGCTCTGCAGCGCGCTCAGGAGTCCCCCCGACATGATGGCGGCGGTGGTACAGGGCGACGGGCAGCGAACGGCGGCGGCGGTGGTGGAGCGAGGTGGTCCGACTAAGAGAACTGGCACCGCAGAACACCAGCACGACGAGCGGCGCGATCTGGCGCTCACTGAGGCGACTCTGCAGCGGTTGGCAGCGGACTTCCGGGGAATACCGGAAGCTTCTCCCGCTGGGACCAATCACAGGGCGCGCCGGCCGGAAGCGCTGCCTTAGTATCTCTTGCCCCGCTGTAGCGAAAGAGTCGTAGTCTTTGCTGCCCTCTACTGTCGGATGACTTTGTTCCGCTGAGACCTTCTAGCAGTGTTGCCTGGAGATGTAAAATGCATAGAATAAAAGGCGCGTCATTTTCCTTTTCCTGTTCACCCTCTTCCGGCGCCCTGCGCCCCGCCCCCTTTCCTGCTTGCCTTTGGGAATTCCTCTACCACGCCCACGTAAAGCTTCTAGGCTTGGAGGATATAAACAAAAGAGAACTAGATGGCCCCTGCCCTCAAGAAGCTTACATTCTAAGATTCTGTGATTCAATTAGGTGGAACATAAACATAATAACAGAACAAGCAAAGGAGTTCTGGGTTCTGACCCTAAACCTCAGTTTCTTCGTCTGTAAAATAGGAACATGATGCTTCTGCCCCAGGGTTGTTATGAAGAAAGAGATTTCTAACTTGAAAAGGCCTAACATGAATTATTATTAGATTTTTTATTGATGGTGGTAGATTGAGAGGGAAGTCCAGAAAAAAAAAAGAACAACATGAAAGAAGGAATGACCGTGATCGGTTCACTAGACAGTGAGAAGACTGTAACTGGCTACAGTAGGGAGAAAGGGGAAGCATTGCATTGCTTCTCTTTAGGGAAGTGTTATGTAGGGTATGCTATTAAATGCACTGAACCTTCAAATGGGATCTGTCTTCAACAGACCGCACATATTTGACTTGCCATATGCATCAGAATACTTTATGGGCAGGCAAAAAAGAAATTCTTGTCATAAAGCCAAAGCACAAGTTTGCAATCTAATAAAAATACATTAAAAAATAGAATAGGTTCAAGATGTGGATTGAAATTATTATCAAAAGGATGCACACATGGAGAACGGACACATGAGCAGGGGTGGGAGTGGGTGTGTCAGGATTTTTACTGAGCCGTCCTCTAATCTGAGAATGCTCCCAGCCACACAAAATCAGGCCTTTGAGACCCAGTGACAGTAATCAATTTAATTAATCAGTTTCAGAGTGAGGAATGTTCTCCTAGCTGAAGTAAAAGCACGGGTTATATACTTAAATCACAACTGGGGAAGGAGAAGGTGCATTACAAAAAATCAGTTTCCCACAAGAAAACTACAATACAACAATTCTGGAGTCAAGTCTGGGGGTTGTGACCTCCCCTAATGTACGGCACCATTCTGTGACAGCAACAGGTTCTACATTCTTTGATTCGATTCACTTAAGGTCTAGTGATTCTGAGTTTTGTCAGATTGTCAGAGTTTTGATTAATCAGTTTAAGCTGCAGTTGTGAGCTCTGACTCCCAAGCCAGGGAGGCAGCTCTTGAGAAAACTTATTAGTATATTCATTACACATATCATATTGATTAATATAAAAATAAGTGCCTTCTCAAGTGGAAACCGGAAGTCATAAATTTTACAAATTAAAAAAGTGGACTTAGGCCTGTACATACAACTTTGCCTATACTCGAGCCTCAGGCAGAACTAGGTAGAATAGAGATTTGTAAAGTTTGAAACCAAAAAAATCCTTAATCCTCAGAAAATGTTTATCTTCTTTGAGGATGGAATTTGAAATGGATTTAAATTTTTTTTAAAAGTATGTTTTTTCATTAATGTACTTATTTATTGCTTTTTTTATTTTATTTTTTTTTGGCAAGGCAATGGGGTAAAGTGACTTGCCCAGGGTCACACAGCTTAGTATCAAGTGTCTGAAGCTGGATTTGAACTCAGGTCTTCCTGAAGGAGGGCCAGTGCTTTATCTACTGTACCATCTAGCTGCCCTTTATTGTTTTTGTTTTTGTTTTAACCACCATAGGAGGTAAAAGGTAAAAAAAATAGTAAACAAATTTGTAAATAATTATAAATAGTTCCATGGGTAGACAGTGGGGGCTTTACCAGCCTTAGTATTCACTAGTATGGAACATGGGTGCACCAATTTCTTTAAGTAGGCTCTCTATTTGAATATTATTATTTATTATAATGGGCAGCTAGGTGGCAAAGTGGATAGAGTACCTGGCCTGGAGGCAGGAAGACTCATTTTCCTGAGTTCAAATCTGACCTCAGACACTTACTAGCTGTTTGACCCTGAGCAAGCCACTTAACCCTGTCTGCCTCAGTTTACTTATCTGTAAAATGAGTTAGAGAAGGAAATGGCAAACCACTCCAGTGTCTTTGCCAAGAAAACCCCAAATGAGGTCACAAATGGGAACATCATTGAAACACTTGAACAACAACAAATTGATTATAATAATTATAGAAGTCAGAGAAAGGTTCATTAGATCATAGAGAATGTTAGAGGGGGCAGAAACCTTTGGTTTCACTTTCAATACCTATAGAAGCAGCTGGTAGCAGTAGCTGTAGCACTGGACCTTGTGTCAGGAAGACCTGAGTTCAAATCCAACTTCAGACACTTAGTAGCTGTGCGACTGTGGGAAAGTCACTTAACTTTTGTTTGCTTAAGGTGCCTCAACTGTGAAATGAGAATAATAATGGCACCTACCTCACATATGTGAGGATCGTATGAGACAATATTTGTAGAAAATTGCTTAGTACAGTTCCTGGCATGCGCATGTATGTATGTATCATATAAATTATATTATATATGTATATGTTTATATATACATATATGTATGTATACATATATGTGTGTATACATGTATGTATGTGTATATAGATATAGCCTGGTGTTATATAAATGCATAAAATATATAAACACAATAAATATATAAAATATGTAAACGTCATATACACGCTTATCCCCTGCCCCATCCCCCTTTCTATTTATTAGCTGAAGACCACATAGGTGAGCTTGGTCAATTCTTTTCTTTCTCTTTTATCCAGGCTTGTAGAGTTATGTGATACGGCAATACAAAAAAATCTAATTCCAAATCTGGGCCACATTAAAAGAGCAGACCTATAGAAGGAGAGAACTCTAGAGGTGATTGTAACCTTTCTCTGCCCTGATCAGACCCCATCTGGAATATTGTGGGCACCCCATTTTAAGAAGGATATTGATAAGCAAGAGACCATCCAGAAGAGGGCAGCCAGGATGGGGAAGGGTATCAAGTTCACAACATAGAGAATCAGCTAGGCCAAAAAAGAGAAGGGAAACAGGGTATCATTTGGAAGGCTACTACCTACAAGAGCAGATGAGATTTTCTCTGCTGATCTTCCAGGGCAGAACTATGAGAAGGGGGTGGAAGATGTAACAAGGCAAGTTAAAACTAAATAGAAGGAAGAACTTCCCATCAGCTAGAGCAATTGAAAAGTGGAATGAAGGGCCTCAGGCAGTGATTGACTCTCCCTTGCTGGGGCCTCTTCGGCAAAGGTTGGATGTCACTTTGTCAGCTTCCTGATAGAGGGGATTGTTCAGGAGTGAATTGAACTTGATGGACACTGAGGTCCCTTTCAACACTGTGATTCTGTGATCATTTGTTGATATATTCTAACACAAACACTCCAGTAAGAAATTTCTAGTAAGAAATTTATGTCTAGTAAGAAATTTATAATTTTCATATTAATCGATATGATATGTGTAATGAATATACCAATAATTTAGTTTTCTCAAGAACTGCCTCTCTGCCTCGGGGGTCAGAGCTCACAATGCAGCTTGAACTGATTAATCAAAACTCTGACAATGCTCACAATCACTAGACCTTAAGTGAAACAAATCAAAGATTGTAGATCCTGTTCCTGTCACAGAACTATGGTTCTGTACTTTAGGGGAGATGGTCACAGCCCCCAAAGATTTGACTCCAGAATTGCTGTATTGTGGGACTTATGGGTTTCTCGGGGGAAACCATTAGTTGATTGTAATCAGCTAGGAGAACATTCTTCACTCCGAAGCTGATTAATTAAACTACTTGATTACTGTGGCTTCCACCTCTAGGCCTACTTTGTGTGGCTGGGAACATTCTCAGGTTAGAGATTGGCTCAGTAAAAATCCTGTTACCAGTAACAAGGGTTTCATCTAAATGAATAGACACAATCTATAAACCATCAGGCTTACTGGAACAGTGAGTTGACCTAGGAAGGTAAAGCCAATCTTTCTACATCATATTTGTTTGAACGGACCATCTGTTTATATGTATTTGCTGAATGGCTCCCTGAATAACCAATCACTGATCATACAAGATAGGGCAGTCATGAAGGCCTAGGTTCTGGGCCCACTTTATTCCCCTATCCAGATAACTCCCCTGAGAGCCTATAGGTTATAGCACGTGATGCCTTTTGGGTGTTTTAGACACCACCTTCATATAGTGGTTGTCCCCTGTTAATTCTGGTTGAGTAAGCTGTACAACTCTTGTGCAGAACACAGATGCCTGAGTTATGACTCTCAGGAATAAGCCTGATCAGAGAGAGACCTGGAACACTTGTTTTGGCCCACCACTGCATTATCCCCACCAAGAGCTCTCACGGGGAAACTCATATCGTAGCATTTGGGAATGGTAGTGGAATTCAGTTAGAGTGAGGGGAACTTAGGAGGTGGACCATGACTTCTTTAGATTTATGTAGCTGTGCTCAATGGCAACTAGGTGGCACAGTGGATGGAGCTTGGGATGGGCATCAGGAAGACTCATCTTTGTGAGTTCAAATCTGGCCTTAGACACTTGTAAGCTGTGTGACCCTGGGCAAGTCACTTCACCCTGGAGCTGGAGAAGGGAATGGCAAACCACTCCAATATCTTTGCCAAGAAAACCCCACCATGGGATCACGGAGAGTCGGACATGACTGAAATGACTGAAAAACAGCAACAAGAAACTATGGTAAATGGGGAAAGGAGTATGGTGAGGAAAGGATACAAAAAGGATGAGACTGGGGAAGAAGGAAAGACAAAATAATAATGAGAGGCCAAAGGTGGGGAAACTGAGCAGAGAAATGATATGAGGGCATCAGGAATAATTCTCTGTTCACATGGAAACAACCCTAGTGGAAGTCCTTGTCACCTCTCACCTGGACTGTTTGGGTGGCCTCCTCGTTGGTCACTCAGCTTGCAGCTCTTCCCTCTCCAATCCATTCTCCATGTAGCTGCCAAGATGATTTTCCTAAAGCACAGTTTCAACCATATCACTTCCCTCCTCAAGCATTTTCAGTGGTTCCTTAATGCTACTGGGAAAAAATACAAATTCCTCAGCATGCCATTTAAAGCCCTTCACAGCTTGATCTCAATCTACCTTTCCAGACTTATTTAACATAATTTTCTTTGAGACAAACAAAGGCTTTTTGGCAAAATGGAATTTTTGTTCACTAACATCTCTCCCTCCTTCCCTCCTCCTTTCTCTCCCTCTGTCTCTCTTTCCCTGTCTCTCTCTCTCTCTCCTTATCTTTCCCCCACTCTCATACTTTCAGAGTTCTGATTATGTCATGATTAGAAAATATCATCAGAGAAACTTTCTTTTTTCCTGGATGATAACTCCAAAATGTGTTTGTCTAAGGCTAGGCACTAGCTCAAGTTGCAAGGAAAATTGTCTTATATCTGTGAAAATGAAATAATGCTAATGTCAAAAGATATTATTAGCATATCCTAATAATATAATAATAAATATATAATCAAAGAAATGAATATTAAAATAGGGCAGCTAGATGCACAGTGGATAGAGTACCTGGCCTGGAGTCTGGAAGAACTCTCTTCCTGAGTTCAAATCTGGCCTCAGACACTTACTAGCTGTTTGACCCTGAGCAAGTCACTTAACCCTGTTTGCCTCAGTTTCCTCATCTGTAAAATGAGCTGGAGAAGGAAATGGCAAACCACTCCAGTGTCTTTGCCAAGAAAACCCCAAATGAGGTCATGACAAATCTGAACATGAACAACTGAACAATAACAACTTCCAGCCAGGCTAGTTTTACTTAGAATATGGATTAGTCTATTTCCAAGGATCTCATTCTCACTGATCCTTGCATAATAAATCACAGGGTCATAGATTTATAACTGAAAGAGATCTTAGAAAAAAATCTAATCCATTTTGGATTTTTAAAAGTTCTTTTTTTTCTTAATCTCTTCATTTTACAGATGAAGAAACTGAGACCCATGAAGTGAATTGACTTGACCAGAGGTCACCCTGGTAATTAGTAGCAAAGGCAGAAATTTGAGCCTAGATCCTTTGACTTCAAATTCAGTGATTTATTCCACTGAGTCTCACAAACATTCATTTCTTTGACTTAAGGCCTCCTTCCCTAAAATGTAATATTTCTTTTGGAATGATTAGACATTAATGATACAGTATAAATTAATTGATGAGTTAACTTTAGGCTTTCATAGGAGGAAGAATGGGAGAAAATGAGGACACAAAAGGGCCTGATAGAGGTATAAGAGGGGAGGCTTGGGATTGGGAAAAGGCATAAAAAGGGGTCAGGGACAGTCTAAATATATTTGTTCTCCAATTTTCCCTAGAGCTGGCACGATTGGAAAGCATGTTGTCACCTTCCCCCCACACACACACACACACACACACACACACACACACACACACACATACACACATTAGGTAATGTGAGGCAGGATGAGATCCTACCTCCTGCATCCTCAGAATTTTGATGCCTCTCTGTGTTAGTGAGGCTAAAGCTTCATAACAGCCTTCAAGAATGATCCAGATGTCATTTCTCAGACAAATGACGGGAAAGAATGTAGCCAGACTTTTCTGTTTCTGAGAGTTTCTGTCAATTGACTTGGGCCTGAAGCTTGGGTACCTCTGATAACGTACTTTGCACACAACGGACTTGCGAACTAGCATAGTGCTCAGTGCTCAAATACTGTTGATTAATTGGCGATGTCCTTTCTGTTGGCCCTTGTTGGGTCTGGGGAAAGCACACACTGGGAAGGCAGCCCACATCTGTTTTCTTAAATTTAATGAGTGCCTGGGCCAAGTTTTACAATCGACAACTACAATTTGGAGACTCTTCCTAGCTTTCGAACCCCACCCACACTCACCATTGCCACCGCAACTAACCAAGCCCACTTTTTTCCTCCTGATTTCCATGCTATACCATTAAGTGTCTGTCTAGAGGAAAACGGACAAGGGATTGTTAAAAAGCAAATTTAAAAGAAAAAGAGACGCAGTTTATTAGGATTTACCTAAGTTTTAAAGTCTGATTTAATTTAACCCTAGCCTGGTTTCTTTTAGCTTACAAGTTCTTAGATGAGTATTAATAGGCAGTTTGTCTCATAGTCCATTTATTATTTTCATCTGACATGAATCTGTGAAAAGTTTGGAAAATAAACCAGAAATTAAAGTTTGTCTTCTTTAGGCCCATATGAAGAGACCTATTTAGAATCCTCTAAAACTGGGGCAGAGCTAGCTTGGATGAAGATTGAGGGTGAGTACTTCAAATGTATCTTATCCCTCTACCACAGGAATGACTCCAGGACTCCTCTGATCACCATAGGAAGGATCTATAGTTTGATATCTGCCCTGCTGCTAAATGCCACACCCTTCAGAGCCCCATTAACTCCCACTGCTGTCCACCTTTTGCTCAGGAGTTGGAATCAAATTGCCATAACCATTGCTACTGTAAAGGGGATGATAATCTTTCATGGCTTCACTAGGAATCCTGGTGATTCTAAATCACGGTCTGCCAGGCTGAAAGCTCTCTTCCCTGGCCACCCTCACCCCCAGAATCAGCCCTGTTCCCCTCCTGCCCCTATCCTACTATTCATTTAGCCCCCATTCTGCTGTTTGTTTCTGCTTTTTGGATCATTCCTCTGATTTCATCTGTATAGGGAGCTCCCAATGAGGTACTCTTTTTGCCAATACAGACAGGTACCTTTTCAAAAAATTATAGGCTTGAAAATTGCCCAGAGCTACAAAGAAGAAATAAATGACTTATCCCCGGTTGGCATAGTCAATGTGTTTCAGAGGTAGGACATGCTACTACTATTACTACAACTTTGGCTCCTCCTCCTCCTCCTCCTACTGCCAACTACTGCTGCTACTGCTCTACTACTATTACTACTACTGCTACTGCTACTACTGCTACTGCTACTGCTACTGCCATTACTATTACTACTGCTGCTACTACTTTACTACTATTACTACTACTGCTACTGCCACTACTATTACTACTGCTGCTGCTGCTACTACTTTACTACTATTACTACTACTGCTACTGCCACTACTATTATTATTGCTGCTACTACTTTACTACTACTGCTGCTATTTCTACTATTACTGATGCTGCTACTACTACTACTATTGCTGCTACCGCTACTATTTCTATTATTGCTACTGCTGCTACTACTACCATACCTAAGTCATTCTCTAAGAAGAGTAATTCTCTAAGACTATATAAGTTGCATTGATAAAGGAAGTTTCCTCACCTGGGATTTACCTATGCTAATGAAATTATAGGTCCAGTTTCTATGGCTATGTTTTATATTTCATTTTCTATGTACATATTGTTTCTTTCAATAGAACGTAAGTTCCTTGAGGTTAGGGGAATGTTTTGTTTTGTTTTTTAATCTGTAAACTCTCTTCATTTTAAAGCCTGCCCTCTGCTGATTATCTTTAATTATACACCCCCACACACATATCTTGTTTGCATATAGTTGTTTGTATTTTGTCTCCCCTGCTGTTAGATTGTAAATTCCTAGAGGGTAGGAGCTGTTATTGCTATTCTTAGTATCCCTAGAACTTAGCATAGTGCCTGGCACATAGCAGGCACTTAATAAAGTCTTGTTGACTGCATTTGACCTTGTATTCTGGTTGGTTACTAATGTCTTATCTTAACTATTAGACAGTAAATTCTGAGGGAAGGGACAGTATCTTATTTTCTTTATATTCCCCACAGTACCTTAAACATAGTCAGCACTCAATAAACATTTCTTGAAAGGATGCATCTTAGAAACAGGCTTTATCTTGTTTCTTAATCACAAAATATTACACCTGGGAGGAACTTTAAAAATTATCTCCTGCATCTACTCATTTTACTGTTGAGGAACTGAAGGATTCTGTTGTAGGCCCTCTTTTCCCTCTATACAACTTTACTTGGTAATATCAGCTCCCAATGGATTCAATCATCATTTCTATGCCGATCATTCTCAAATCAGCTTCAACCTCCTCAAATCCTAACCTCTCTCCTAACCTTCATTTTGCATTTCCAATTACCTGTTGGACATTTGGGACTGCATGTTCCATAGACGTCTTATACTTAACATCTCTGAAACAGAACTCATCTCTCCTCCCAAACCCTCCCCTCTTTTTTAACTTCTCTATTACTGTTGAGGGTACCACTCTTCTCCTGGGTGACTATCCAGGCTTGAAACTTAAGTGCTATCCTCAACACCTTCTCTCACACTGCCACCCCCCACCCAATCCAATCTGTTGCCAAGACCTATTGATTCTACTTCTGTAATAACTCTTATATATACTCCCTTCTTTCCTCTGAAACTGCCACCACAGTGGTACAGGTCCTCATCATCTCATTCTTGGACAATTACAATAGCCTATTGATTAGACTGCTTGCCACAAGTCTTCCCATTCCAGTCCATCCTCCTTTCAGCTGTCAAAGTGATCTTACCTGAAGCCCAAGTCTAACCATGCCACCGCCATACTCCATAAATTCCAGGGGCTCCCTAATACCTCCAGGATCAAATATAAAATCCTATCTGGTGTTCAAAGCCCTTCATAACCTGTTCCTTTCTTATTTTTCCAGACTTCTTACATCTTACACAAGCCAAATACCGTGCAATCTAATGTATTTAAAGGCAGTTCAGAATATTAGAAGGGCTAATGACTTGTATTATCCTGGAGGATGATTTGAACACATGAATTCATTCACTAGCCCAGTAGTGAGGGCCAGGAGTTTATGAGGAGATGATGTGATCAAAAGGTCCGCTCCATCAGAGCAGTAATGTGTCTGGTATTGGTGCCAAATGGGCTGGAACAAAGAAACTTTTCTGCGTGCTTGTAAATTTCTAGAAGGAGTTAGAAAGCCACAGTAAGAAATGTTCATAAAGTGGTTCCTTTTTTCTTTTTGAAAATGAAAGATAGTAATGATTTGGAAACATCTTTTTAGGCAGTCTTCCTTAGACACAGGCATACTAGAAGTGGGAACAGAATCAGAATCAGAACACTGAAGTGAGTTCTTTGATCTTCTAATCAAATCAAGGACAATCTCAAATGAATCCAGGGCAGATTATTCTGAACTAGTGATGCGAAAAATCTCAGATTTGTACTGTGTAACACTGAAATAGTACACTTATGTGCACCACTGTAGAAAAGTACACCCTCCACTGTAAGAAGACATGTAAACACAGATTTTATAAATCTTAAAAAATTTAAAAATGGATCAAAGAATTTAAATTTCCCAAAGGTTGCAAAAGTTTGTCAATCACAAGGCTTAAGGTAATGAGATTCCATTTATCTTCTACACCACCCAGCATATTAGGCACACAGTAGTTGCCCAATATGTACTTATAGATTACTTCACTTTTGTTTAGACCAATCTTTCCATATTTATTTGCGTATTTATTGAGCATTTGCTGTATACCTACTATTGTGCCAGGAGTCATACAAAAGAAGCACAAAACAGAAGATCAACACAAGAAACACATATGAACTAGTGAGCAATAAAAAGATTTGGTTTTCCATGTAAGTCCTCCTCTGATGCTTTACCATGATATGGAGGTGACCCTTGTTGCTCAAAGTTTATGTCAGCAGAACACAAGCTCTGGTATACCTTACCAAACTAGAAAGTCTTGGAGTACAGGCTCAGGGAAAGACTATATCCCCGTTGTTCAAGGATCAGCCTATTGAAATCTGGAGATGTTTTTCACCAGAAGGTTGGTAACCAACCGATGATTTTTTTTTTTTTGGCCAAAGCAATGCATTAAATGATTCCACTACCTGTGGAAAGGACTGTAATCCATATTTAATCAATCAATCAACAGGCATGGATTAAGTGCCTACTGTGTGCTATTCACTATGTATACCAAACCAAAAATAAAATGGTGCCTGCCTCTGAGCTGTTTATATTCTACTGGATGAGATGACATGTACATACATATGTATATACAAAATAAACAAGGCCATTTTGTAGAGGAAGGGTACTAGTAGCTGGAAGGATCAGGAAAGCTCTGATGAGGTGGCATTTGTGCTGAGCTTTGAAGGGATTCCAAGGGATTCAAAGAAGTGGAGGTGAGTGGAGACAGAAGATGGAATGTCATATGTGAGGAACAGCAGGAAAAGTGTTTGGCTAAGTCCAGGGGTGGGGAACCTGTGGCCTCGAGGCCCTATGTGGCCCTTTAGGTCTTCAAGTATAGCCCTTTGGCTGAATTCAAACTTCACAGAACAAATGCCCTTCATAAAAGGATTTGTTCTATAAAACTTGGACTCAGTCAAAAGGCCCCACCTCAAGGTGGCCTCAAGGCTGCAGGTTCCCCACCCCTGGACTAAACCATAGAGTGCAAGAGAAGGAGTAATGAAAAGTTAGAAAGGTAGTTTGGAGCCAGATTGTGAAGGACTTTAAATGTCAAATAGAGGTAGGTATATTCAATTTTACAAATAATAGGAAGCTGCTGGAGTTTATCGAGAAGGGTACTGACTGCAGCCCTCATTAGCCTTTCCCCTTTCTCAATTCTTTTAGGACTTTGTGTCTCACCACTTGGTCAGACATACCCTTTAGGAAAAAATATTTTAGCATCTTTGAGGATGATAGATAGGAGAGGGAAGAGATTTGAGGCAGGGAGACCAATTAGAAAGATATTAAAATGGTCCAGATGAGTGGTGATGAGGTCTGGAACTAGAGTGGTGGCCAAATGAGTAGAGGGAAGGAATACAGGGGACAGATGGTGTAATTGTAAAACTTACAAGATTTAGCAACTATGGGTAGGGAAAGTGGGGAATTAAGAACCAATTGGAGGTTGTGAACTTGGGGGACCAGAAGGACATAAGAGTTAGCATTTGCATAGCACTTTAAGGTTTGCAAAGCACTTCACAAATATCTCATTTTATCCTCACAATAATCCTGAGAGGTAAGTGCTATTACCACCATTTTACAGATGAGGTAGCTAGAGGTTAAGTGACATGTCCAGTAGTAAGGCAGAACTTGAACTCAGGTCTTTCTGATGCTAGGTCTAGTTCTGTTTTAGACATATTGAGTTTGAGATGCCTTTAGAACCTCCAGTTAAAAATGCCCAATAGGCATTTTGGCACAAGGAAAATTCAAAAAAGAGAGAGATCAAGGAAGGCTGCTGTAGGATTTTGGTCTCATGAGATCATAGATTCAGACCTGGGAGGATCTCAAAGGCAAACTAGTCCAATCTGACAGGCTAAGTGACTTGTCCAAGGTCATCAGAGAAGGGTTCCTGAAAGGAGAAGTATTTGGGCTGTATTCTAATCTGGTCATGTTTCTAAAGTATTAAGGTAGAAGTTGTATGGTTTATTTGCTTTTTTGTGACTTAACATCTAGATTTTTAGGCTTGCTGATAACACCTCCAAGAAGCCTGGTTGAATGTTGGATGCTAGAAAAAATTTATGTGGGCTATGCTGCCTCAGAATGCCACATGCATATTATCTTACTTGATATTCACCACAGCCCTGTGAAAGAAGTGGTATATCATTATTCCCATTATACAGATGAAGAAACTGAGGCTTAGAAGCAGCCAGGTGGCACAGTGAACAGGACCATGGGACGTGGAATCAAGAAGACCTGAATTAAAATCCTGACTCAGACACTTAACAAGTATGTAACCCTGGGGCAAGTCACAACCTCTGCCTGCCTTAGTTTCCTTAATTGTAAAATGTGGATAATAATAGTATCTATCTATCAGGGTTGTTGTGAGGACTGAATGAGCAAACATATGTGAAGTGCTTTGCAAATCTTTTTTGGGGGGGGCACTAGGCAATGAGGTTAGGTGACTTGCCCAGGGTCACATGGCTACTAAGGGTCAAATACCTGAGGCAGGATTTGGACTCAGGTCCTCCTGACTTCAGGGCCAATTTGCTATACACTTCACCACTTAGCTGCCCCAAGCTTTGCAAATCTTTTAGTGCTATAGAAATGCTAGCTATTAATTAGAGAAAGCAAGTTACTTTTCCAAGGTCATATAGATACCTTAAACAACACTATTGGAAGAGAGATATATACTTATATTATCTGAAGTGTTTTTTTCTTCCATATAGTTTATACAGTATTTTGGAACCTATGTCTGGATGCATTTCCTCCTCATATCTGTCCCTTCAAATCCTCTTACTTCAAGGTTCATCTTAGGGGCCAACTTCATCCTGATCTTCCCATCAGAGTGCAATTTCTCTTCCTTTTCAAAGTTCCTAGTGCCCTTTGTTAAGATCTGTCTTTTGCCTGTTTCATTCTACCTTGTACCACCTTTGTGTCCCTACTGTATTCCCTTTTTAGACTGTAAGTTCCTTTGAGGGCAGGGATTCTGTCATTTTTAAAATCTTTGTATGCCCGAAAGCTGAGCCTGTGCTTTGTATTGGTAGGTGCTTAACATAGGTTTGTTGAATTGATGTGACACTAGTGACACGAACAGAGTACCTGTAATAGTCCACTATATAAAAATGACAGCAGTTGGGGGAATCAAGATCAAATAAGTCTATTCTTTAGGCAGACTAATAGGCAGGGCTGTTTAAAATCAGCATGTGATAGCCAGAGAAAAGATGGTCAGGCATAATAAAATGCATAAGGAAAAACAAATGATTGATTTAGTTATGAGCAGGAAGGATAGGGCAAGCCACAAAACAGAGAGAAATCTGGAAACGGATGTTAAGCATTTTGGATAAGGTTCATGTCTGCATTATCCGGAGCTATTTATTTAAGAGGACAAAGTGGATTCCTTGGTTTGGAAGTTAAAAGGCTTTTTTAGAGCCAAAGAACAAGGGAGGGGAGAGGAGCGAAGGAATTTCCTTGGCTTGTTCCCTTTACACATAAATCATTACCTCTCCAGAAACACCAACCAGATTTCAAACCGCATCCCTCAGTCACCCTCCACCCATTTGGTCTCTCCCTTGCTCCGCCTTTCTGGGCACCCCATCCCGCAGTGCCCCCTGCGCTGTCCGCGCGACCCGGCAGGGGGAGGCAGAGGAACACATAGAAAGAGCATCAGCCCGGGCAAAAGCCTCCTCAGTGATGAAGTGCGGTGCTGGGGTGTGAAAGACGCACGGACGGCACAGGCGGGCGCTGGTCACTGCTCCTGTGAGGGTGTAGCGGGGAGGGAGAGAGCTGGGAGCTGGGTTGCATCACAGCCAGCATTTGTGGGGACTGCCCCAGGACCGGTAACTCGCTTGCCTTCGCGGAGTCCTCTTCCTGCCCTCCCGTCTGGGGTCTGGCAGAAGCAGTGAGCCATTCTGCAAGGCTGGTAATAACGTACACTCCGGGCTCCATGGCTCTCACGGGGCGCGCATCCCGGCTCCCCGGGCTCCCGCTGCTCTTCCTGGCCGCGCTCGTCTACTTAGCCTCCGCGGAGGCACCAGGTACAGTTCCCCAGTCCCAGGGGAGCAGGTTCTCCTCCCCTTATTCTTCTCCCCTCACTCGTCTTTTCTCCCCTTCCATTTCTCTTCTCCATCTCTCCTCCTCCCACCGCTCCATGCCACCGTCCTGTCGCTTCCTGGAGGGGCCAATTCCAGCCCCACTGTGCTTTGCAGTGTGTCACTAACCTGTCCATCCTCATTCACTCCAGCAAGGAAAGGGGGTGGCAGATGGAGAGGGTGGCTGGTCGGGGCATCTTTTGAGGACAGTAGCCGGACACGGGAAGGTGATGACCGTAAGCTTGGTCGCCACCAGCGTCACCCCTGACTCCGGATTCGCTTTGACCCGGAATCCTCGGAGACAGCTCCCGGGGCTTGTGGAACTGGAAGGCACACTTTGCGCTCAGGATTCGCGTCTTTGCGCGCGGAACGCCAGGAGCACTTGGGTGTCCTTTCCTATATTTTAACCTTCCCTCTCCTCTGCTTCACCGGTTAGCAAGGGTGGCGACAGCTGCGGGAAGAGAAGGGAAAGTGTTGGGCACGCAGAATTTTCTTAGAGAAACTAGGAGCTCCCGTGGGACCATCCTAAGTCTGAGTTTGAGAAGGAGCAAAACTTGTTCGCAGCGAAGGAAGTCCGCGTCAGGCTTCAGGCACTCTTGCATTGAGCAGCCAGCCGCTGTGACTTTGCGTGGGAAGTTTCTAATCAGGATAAAGGGTTGTTGTGGTATCTCCCCCTCAAACCTCCCCCACTCCTTTGTGGGGAACGAGGTGGGAAGAAAGGGGAAGAGAATTGATGTTGGGGGGTTGGGAAGGAGGGATTGAGGCAGGAAGGAGAAACTTCAGCTCTCTTGAGGGTTTTTCTGAAAGCAGAGGCTTTAAACAGAGATGGATGCTGTGGGTGCTGAAATGTTGGAAAGGCACTTAAAAAATGTCAGTGCTTCTGTAACTTTCGGGGGAGGGGAACCCGTTTCTCAGAGGCTAGAAGTCATGCCTGTCGCGGTTTGTTTCCTTCATCCTAAAGCATTTGGTGGCTTCTGTTCCCACCTCCTCTCTTGCAGGCCTTTTCACTTTTTGAAAATGTGTGGGTTTTGTTTATGTCATCAGTTTGTAGGAGTCCAAAAAGCTGAAATATTTGTTGATAGTAGTCACTCCCAGGCAGGAGAAGAAAGCCCATTTTGATTAGGGGTTCTTGTTTGATGTTATGTAGTATGAATCCTTTCCTTTTTGATTGTAATTAAAATGCCAAAGTGCCAGAATAAAGGGGGAAATCCCTCCAGGGAATGGGAGTGGGGTGGGGTTCTTTGCGTTGTCTACTTTTTTCTTGATGGCATAATCATAGGAATACAGATCATTAGAACTGAAGGGTCAACTTAGAATCCATCTCATAAAAGTTTAAAGCTTTGCTAAGTAAGTCTTAAGGTGGAGTATTCAAACACATCCTTCACAGATTTTATTAAACATTTTTTTTAGAGAAATCATGTATTCAATTAAAATTTTTTTTGAATCCTCTCTAAATCTCCCATTCCTATCTACATTAGTTATATATGGGTACTTGCACATATGCATATATTCGTATTAACTTTGAGTTAATGAAAGTGTGTTGTTCCAGAAAGTTGACTAAATTGGAGTTTTTGCTAAAATGCCTTTATGACTGTTACACCTTCAAGCACCTGGGTCAGGCAATGGTATTAGAATTTAGAAGCCACGATGTCAGGAATTTGGGAACCAGGGTTTGTTCCTAGTAGTCCACTGACTTCCATCATATTTCCCCTCCTTTTACTACAGCTTTGCTTTTCATAAATCACAGAAAAGCTGTGGAATGCTTCAGTTGGAATATTTTCTGGCATTCCACTTCACCGTGTTGACATGGGGTTTATAGTTAAATGATCTCCAGCTCAGAAGTAGACAATGTAGGACAACATACTTTGGAGTGGCTGACAATCAGGCTTAAGTTAAATAATGCTACAAAACAAACAAACTAACAAAAAGCCCACAGAAACCTGTAGAGCATTCCACATAACTATGGAAGAAATGACAGGATATATAATTTATTTCATCTGCTATTGTGGGTAAGTGTCCTGTCTGTACTCCAGTATTAAAAAGTTAAAGTATCATCCTTCATAGGACTTAGGTGCTTCATCTATACATCATAAAGTGAAGTGAGATTTTGACAAATGGTTGCTTAATTTGATTAGTGTCGATGATCAAGTTGTATAAGCCAAGACAAAAAAGAAATATCCCCCCCACACACATTCTGAATCTGCTATATCTATACTCCATTTGAGGCGTGAAGATACAACTAGAGCTGTAGTTTGATGGTGACAGATGATCACAATTCTAAAAATGGCTTTCAGGGTAAACTGAAGTTTGTAAATTACTAAAGCCTTGAGCAAAGATTTTTAAAGCCTTTACTTTCTAGTAACTTTCTCTTCTTTGTTATAGAGATCATTTTAAAATGTTTTTACCAAGCCAAGAGCAAAGTTTTTAAAGGTAGATAACATTATAGGTTTAGAGTTGAAAAGGCCATCAAGTTATCTAATCCAAAGCCTTCCTTTTATAGATCAGGAAACTGAGACCGAGAAAAGTGGTTTGTTCAAAGCCACATAGAGAGTAGTAGAATCTGTATTCAAACTCTAATGCATCTGATTCCCAATCCATTGCAGTCTTCACTGAACCACAAATTCAGATGACTAGATTCTTTTTCTGCTTTTTCTGTAGTCTTTATAAACAGAATAGCTGATCTTTGCTTCTCAAGGCAGATGAAAAAGAAGTGGCATTCTGTTATTTGGCTGCTAGGTGGCGCAGTGGATGGAGCACTGGGGCCTGAAGTCAGGAAGACTTCAAATCCAGTTCAAACCCAGCCTTAGACTTAACCGTGTTCGCTCCAGTTTCCTCATCTTTCAAATGAGCTGAAGAAGGAATGGGCAAACCACTTCACTATCTTTGCCAAGAAAACCCGAAATGGGGTTATGAAGAGTCAGACACTACTAAAACTATTGAACAACAACAATAAATCTCTTGTTTACCTTGTTGGGCCCCTGTCATTTTCGTGTCTTATCCTGATCTAGAAAGGCAGGCCTTGTATATCAGTGTGACAGAGGGTTGCCTTTTGGATGGAATTTGAAGGGTACAAGGAAGGCACTTTTTATTGTAACATATATTTGGAACTCTATGGCCACACATAGTCTAAAATTCTACCAAGAGATTAATTTCTTTGGATTTAACCAACCCCTAGTCCAGTTTGTACTTTACATGTGCAGATACTGAGAGGCAACAAGTTAGAGGATAGTCAGACTTGGGATCAGGAAGACCTGGGTTCTAGTCCTGCCTCTGATATATATAGTCCCTCCAAGTCACTTAATCTCTTAGTGCCCCATGGCAACTGTCTTAAGAGAATAAGTTGAAGAATAGGAACTAACTTGTATTGGTAGAAATTCCTCAACAGAGGTTCCCTATGCCAATGAGATTTTATGTTCAAAAAAGAAACCAAAAAAAAATGTAGATGCCACTTGGAGAGTGGAACATTTTAAGATGTTATCAGTCGTTAATGTCTTACTCTAATTTGTCTAATTGCTTTTTGCCTAGACATATTAGTTGGGATTGGGGCTCTGGCAAAACGAGAGTTTTGAAGTGGAGTATGGAGGGAGAAATAATTAAGGAGCATAAGGCATTGGGTTAGGTGAGGACTCTGACAGATGCTTAAGATAGATAGTATAAGGGAACAAGGCCATGCTTGTACAATATATTGGAATCCTGGCATGGGGGGGAAGTAGAAGAACCAAGGTGGGAGGGTATCCATTCAAACTTTGCCTGATTTAAATTTTTACATAGGGAAGGCTACATGATTGAATCAGCTTTATAAGAACAATGGTGGAGAGTAGAAAGGGCTATTAACAGTGTTGCCTCTCACCAGGTTGTTGTTCTGTTTATCCTTTGTTCTTGAAGAGGACCGTGACATCAAGGAGATGATGACAAGACTTGCAATTGACTTTAAAGTGAGTGAGGGAGGCTGTGCAAAGTCAGCAGCCTCACTTTCTCCTCCAGAGCCATCTGGGTCCAGTGGCCAGATATTCCTCAGGACGACTGGAGATGGCTCAGAATACAATGGGAGACCCTGGCCCTTTTAAACTAAGGTCTTTTAAGGTTCTCACTTTGAGTGAGGCAACTCCCATTTAGTGAAGAGGCCTCTTTAAGAAGTTAAGTCCAGGGATGGCTCCTTTAATAAAACAAGCAAACTAACTGAGAGGGGAAGACCCTCAGGGTTGCTGGCCAAAAAAGAAACAGTTACTAATTACATTCACTCAGAGCCCTGAGGACCCAAAAAGTAACCATTAAGTGGTGCTTGGGTGGGGACCTATTGTTGTCCAACCCTTGAGATCCAGCCTGAATTGGATTTCAGGCTTGGTCTTTGAGAAAGAAATTTACCCAGTAAACCCCAAGTTAACCAGGTTGCTTTTGGCCATCAGCGGAGAGGAGAGGAGGAGAGGAAAGGAGTTATCCAATTGGAACTGGCCAGCTGAGTTCCACACCATTCAGGCAGCTCAGACTACTCACAGGTTGTTTGTCCTTCCTTCTCAAAGGACCATGACTTTAGGGAGATGATGACATGACTTGCAATTGACTTTGATTTGAGTGAGTGAGGGCTCTCATCAAGAGGTTCCATGAACTTCTCTTCTTTCCACAGAACCTTGTAAGAGATTTCTTATGAAGGGCAATGGAAGAGAGACAAGTCTGGAAGGTGGAGAGGTTCCTGGAATCATGAGGTGTAGGGCTGGAAGGGACCTAAGAGGTCATTTAGTCCAACTCTCACATTGTACAGATAAGGAAACTGAGGTCTAGGGAGAAATGATTTAAGATTATACAAATTTTAAGTAACAAGACACAGTATTCAAACTCCTATCTTCTGACTCAAAGCTAGTGTGCTTTCCATTATACTGGGCTCTTATCTACTTTATTATCTTATGATATCAAAATTTCACTGTTAACATGATTTTTTATGTTTATATTTTTCTGATCTTCAGTATTGCTGCTCATATAATTTGCACCACTGAAAATCCACTTCTCTGGGGTTTTTTTTGTTTGTTTGTTTGGTTAGGCAGTGGGGTTAAGTGACCTGCCCAGGGTCACACAGCTAGTAAGTGGTATTGTGTGTCTGAGGTCAGATTTGAACTCAGGTCCTCCTGAATCCAGGGCTGGTGCTCTATCCACTGCGCCACCTAGCTGACCCTGAAAATCCACTTCTCTGGAAGTTTTCCCTGAGTACCTTTACCACAGCAATCATTCAGTCAACAATCATTTATTAAGTGGTTACTATTTGTCAAATAATCATTATTCAATATTTTAATTGGTTCCAATCAATTATCTCTTTATGTCTCTATTTGTATCTATAGTTGTATCTATAGCTATATCTATGTCTTTATATATCCATAGTGTACACACATTTATAATCAACTTAGGATCTATAATTATTCAATTTCGTTCCAAAAAATATTTATTAAACGCCCACTGTATACATAAGACTGTGATACATTCCAGGATAGAAAGGCCTTGACTTTAAAAAACTTATAATCCAATAGGGAGGAGTCTCTGTGGAGTCTAACTCTACCAGGTAGAGTTAGTTAAAGACCTAAGAGAGATCTATAGAAAAAGCTCTAAGAAAATTAAGACTATTTTCAGGAAAGTCTCTTTCTCAAAATATTTAAATACCTACCGTGTGTTAGGCGCTGAGGTAGCATTGGTAATACATATAAAAATGATGAAATGATTCTTACTCTCAAGGAGCTTCTATTCTATTTGGAGTGACAACATGTACATATTTATACATAAATATAATATATAATTATGCTTTAAATGCTTAAAACTACATGACAACTTTTGGAACATCCTTTGTATAAATATATAGAGAAAAGATACAAGGTAGTTAAGGAGGGAGGGTTGGGGGAATCATTATTACAGATCAAAGTACAGGAAGGCCCAAGGTATCACCTATACCTACTTTCATATGGATAAGGCTTTACATACGAGGGCACCTTACTCTACTCCCCCATGGACAGTTTAAACCTTGATATCCTTTATGTAACCTCGGCCCCTGTTGTCTTTCAGTCTTACCGAGGGGATTATCTCCCCTCACCAAGAGCTGTGTACATATTATGATGATATAATGATAATTGTATACATAATGATATTGTAAAAGGTATATTCCCTGATTGATAAGAACTGAAGAAATTTAAATCTGGAGACTAAACACAAAAATTAAAAAAAAAACCCCAACACCTTTCAACATTTGTTGATAAGGGAAGGCAGGACTAATTCTCTCTTCATTCTCTCAACAATTCAAGATTTTCCTTGGGATGGTAACTGCAGCTTTGTTATTTGGTCGTTTCAGTCATGTCTTACCCTTCATGACCACATTTGGGGTTCTCTTGGCAAAGATACTGGAGTGGTTTGCCATTTCCTTCTCCTGCTCATTTTACAGATGAGGAGACTGAGGCAAACAGGGGTAAGTGACTTGCCTAGGGTCACCCAGCTACTAAGTATTTGAGGCCAGATTTGAACTCAGGAAGATGAGTCTTCCTGACTCTAAGTCCATTTGTAGCACAGCAGATAGAGTCCTGACTCTGGAGTCAGAAGCAGTTGAATTCAAATCTGGCCTTAGACACCTACTAGCAATGTGACCCTGGCAAGTCATTGAATCCTGTCTGATACTTACTACCAGTCATTTTGGACAGGTCACTGACCCTCTCTGGGACTCAATTTCTGCAACTGTAAAATGATGGGGTTGTACAAAATAAATGGGAGTGTGATAGATGAAAAATGAAATCACTGAGGAAAAAAAGGTTCAATCGTCTGAGCGAGTCAGTTTGTTAAGCAGTGCATGGCAATTGCCCAACAAACAGGGATCAGACCTCCTCAGCTTAGTCTTGGACCCCAAATACAGAGAGAGACAGACTTTTTATACATTAAGAACAATTAATTACATAAGGCCAATTAATTAAAAGGAAACAGCACAACATTAGGAATCTGATTTCTAATTCGAGGGAAGATTAGGGACTTTCCAAGTTGGGAAGTAACAATTGCAGTTTCCTGAATTCAGAAGAAGAGGTGTCCCACTCTTCCCAAGTGTCTGTAAGCAATCAAAGGAACATAGAAACAATAACTGATTGATCAGTATGGAGCCAGTTTTCAGATAAGGTATGGGTTGCTTGAGGTGTATAATTGTGAAAAAAAATCCTTGCATCAATCTTTGAATCTGACTGAATTTCTGGTCAGCATAACCTAGATCCTTAGGTAAGGGTTTCTAAGCAGCAGGTAGAATGGTCCAGCTTCTCAGCCACACAGGGCTAGGTTCAAACAATGCAATAAGGTTTTCTCCCAATTCCCACAATGGAATGAAGTTTTCTCACAGGACAGAATTTGGATGAGAGCCATAACTGAATAGAAAGGGAACTGAGCTAGCTCCAGAATTGAGTCACAAGACAGAGTCTGTGTAGTTCACTCAATTCCCAAATTGACTACTTGCCGTCTTAATCCCCTCAGTTCCCACAGGAGATAGATCCTTTCTGGTTCTGAATCCATGATCCTATCACCATAATTCATTGGCCACATTGCCATTGCCTTGACTTCCAACTTTTACAGAGTACCTGCTCTACAACAAGTCCTTACGCTGTAAGGACTTATGAACAAGTTATTAAGGTAGGCATAGTACCTACATCACAGGGCTGTTGTGAGGATCAAATGTCGTAACATACGTACAGTGCCTTGTGAACCTTAAAGCCACATATAAATGTTAGCCACCACCAGCGCCAGCACCAGCACCAGCCCCATCCTCTAGCACAGGGGCCAGGGATGGCCAATTGTATCTTTTCTTTTTCAGCATGTTCCCTCCCTTCCTCCTGAAAGTTTTATTCCAGTGGTGGTTATCATGGATCTGAATTAATGTGCCCCATGGAAAATGGGACCCCAGGAAGGATGTCTGCTAAAGAACAAAAAATAACAACAACAACAACAAAAACCACTCTTCACATAGCTAAAAGTTTTCAAGAAGCGCTCTTAGAATTTTCCTTGTTTCAAGAAATGCTTTTAACTCTGTGAGAGAGGTGGGGCCCCATTTTCTCCATCCTCCCCCTCTAAGAAGCTCAAGTAAAATTGCAGTTCCGAAATCCTTTAGTCATCAGAGGGCGCTCATGGCATTCCAGTGGCATAGCAATTCATTCTGTGTATACATTCCTTTCCTTCAGATGAAGGAATCCATATATCACCCCAACAAGAGGAACCAGCAGCAGTAACTGCGGTTTGTTGCTGGGGTGTGTGCAAGTTATTATATATTCATGTCTAATTTTTGTTGAGACTTTCATTTGTTTTAGGGTCAAGCATTGTTTTCTGTGATTTCTGCTTTGTAATGTGCAGGATTCTGGAGGTCTGGGTGAATTATGTAACAAAGGAAAACAAAATTAGGGTAAAGTTTCATTTACCTAAAAGTAAACTCTCTAGGGTGCTGCTGCTTCCTCAGCTGCCCCCCTCTTTTCCCTCTTTCATTAGTTGCAGGAAATTTCATCATAGGATAAGTCAAGAAGGAAAAATTCTCTTAATTAGCCATTTGGGCTACTCATTAGTAGGTAACAAGGTATTTTGAAAGCCTCTAGCTCATCTTCACCCCCACTACATGCAGAAAATATTTGAATTCTCTTTGGTTCTAAGTGTTGACAGTAAGGCTAAGCAGTGAGTGCTCAGCAGTATGCGATAAACAGGAAAGAAAAAAAAAGGAAGACGAAAAATAAAGGAGGCTTGAGGAGAGAGGAAGAGAAGGAAGAACACTGATTCCATGCCAGTCGATCTGGTTTCTGAGTCCCTACTCAAACCTACAGTCCCTATAATAACACTAGAAGAGTCTAAAACCTTTGTTTAATAAGTAGATCCAAAGATAAAGTAGGTAGGAAAGGTAGGTCAATGATCTTTCAAATGCCAACCACATCAGACATAGGATACTCTTCCAAAACAGATCAGTCAGGCAGGCAATAATTATTTATTAATACTTATTGTGTGCCAGGGACTGTGCTAAGTTCTGGGATAACAACATGTGAACAATTATGTATAGACAAGCTATATATATACATATATATGTATACACACACACACACACACCACATACATACACACACAGGATTGTTGTTAAGTAAGTCATTTTTCAGTTGCATCCACCTCTCCATAACCCCATTTGGGGTTTTCTTGGCAGAGATACCATAGTGGTTTGCCATTTTCTTCTCTAGCTCATTTTATAAATGAGAAACTGAGGCAAGCAGGTTTAGGTGATTTGCCCAGGGTCACACAATTAATAAGTGTCTAAGGCCAGATTTGAACTCAGGAAGATGAGTCTTCTTGATTCCAAGCCCAGTCCTCTATCCACTGTGTCACCTAGCTGCCATTTATACACAGGATAAAGAGGAAATAATCCAGAGGGGAAAACTCTAGAATTCGGAGAGATTTAGAAAGGCTTCCTGTAGAAAGTGGAATTTTAGCTGGAACTTGAAGGAAGCTAGGGAAGCCAGGAGGTGGAGATAAGGAGGGAGAGTATTCCAGGCATGAGCGATGATGGATGAAAATGCCAGGAATTGATTGAAAGTATCTTATTTGAAGAATGTCAAGGAGAAGAGTAGCGTCCCTCAGATTCCAAACCTAAAGTTCTGCCTGCTATGCCGTGCTGAGCATCAGTTCATTATTTGTCTATTTGAGTCATGCAGTAATTAGATATGAGAGGATACCATTTAAGCCACACTTCATAATTTACAATAATTCCATATTACTCCCATTTGCTCTCCATTCCAGCCAAATAAGCCTCCTAGATGTTCCCCAGATGCTTCATTCCACTTTCTGTCTCTGAACCTGGGCCCAGTATCTCCCCTTTCCTGGAAAGCATTCCTTCCTCTGCCACTTACATTCCCTAACTTTGTTCAAGATTCAGTCAGTACATTACCCCCTACTGCAGGGGTCCTTAACCTGGGGTCCATGTACTTGCTTTAAAAGATATTTTGATAATTTTATTTCAATATAATTTGTTTGCGTTGTAAGTCAAAGTAACTTATTTTGTTCATTTAAAAACATCATTCAGAGAAGGGGTTCATAGGCTTCTCCAGGCTGTCAAAGGGGTTCTGGACACTCAAAAAGAATCCCTGCTTTAAGGTTAATTTCCTATCCATGAAAGACATCCCCCTTCCTCACCCTCTAGTTCATAGGCTTCTTGTACGAGAGTGTCTATTACTTTACCTATATTTTCTGTAAGTCAGTCGCCTGTCCATGATAAGCCATACTTCACTGGCTACCATTGGCACCATGTCCAGTGATCATATTTTTTAACTAAAAATTCCTTTAGCTCCCACAATACAGTTGCAATATTCATTAACTTGAAGGTCACAGGGTGGGTGGGTGGGTGGCTATCTGTCCTGGGATTGTATGAGTTAGCATAAATGAATTGTAAGCCGGAATATGCAGGAGAACACCAATTCCCCTACCAGATTTGCAGAGGACATTAAACCCTTGATACATAGGGAAAAATAGTTAAGTGGCAGAAAGATCTCACAAAGGTGTGTTAGTGGCAGAAAAGTGGTAATTGTGCTTCAGTAAGGGCAAGTGGAAGTTAAATAAGGAGACAAAAAATAATATAAACTTTAAATAAGGATGCTAGGCTCAGGGTTATCAGTGAGAACTCAGGTGAGTGATTCCTGTGTCATTGTGGGTCACTCTCTGAAAAAAACTGTTCCAAAGGCCAACAAAATACATTATTAGGAAGGTAACTGATAATAGAACTAAACCTTTTGTTCAAAACATTGGTGTGTCTGTTGGCCTCCAAACTACTTTTTCTAGTTCTGGTTACCTAGTTTTATTGGCACCACGTGCCCAGAGATGGCATATTTGCAGATTTCTAAAAGGTACCTTATGTTGATACCATAAAGGAAAAAAGGAAGGAAGGAAATGAAGGAAAAGAATGAAGAAAAGAAGGAAGAGATGAAAGGAAGGAAGGAAAGGAAGGAAGGAAGGAAAAAGGAAAGAATGAAGGGAAAAGAGGAAGGAAAGAAAGGAAAAGAAGGAAAGGAGGGAAGGAAAGGAAGGGAGGAAAAACAAAGGGAAGGAATGAAGGGAAGGAAAGAAGAAAAGAAGAGAGGAAAGGAACTAGCATTTATTAGGTGCTGACTATGTACCAGGCACTGTGCTAGGCACAGGGGATATAAATGAAAGTAAAAAGTAAAACAGTCTCTGCCCTCAAGGAGCTTACATTCTAATGGGGGAAGTCAGCCCACAAAAGGGAACTGCAAAAAGTGTGTTGGGCTGTGTGTGTGTGTGTGTGTGTGTGTGTGTGTGTGTGTGTGTGTGTGGTATGTGTGAAGGTACCTGGCACAAGGGTGTGGTTTTGAAGTCCAAAAGCCAGGAACAGGGTCAGGAGAGTAATAATGACTTGGTTCCTTTCCTTGAGGAGACTTTGATCCAGTTCAGGGGCTGGGACATATACCTCTGAAATGACCTGAAGTGAGAACTGTGGTTCTGGGGTCTGGTCATTGGATTCCCCATATGAAAGGTATCTCAGAGGCCTTCTCACTCATCCCAGCTAATCCAGTAGTGTTTTCTAAACTAATTTGGACCCAGAACATGTTGCAGCTTGAGATACATTGGCAGGAGCCATTGAGGGCAGGTTTATCAGCCAGGGCCAGAGTTACCACTTGGGTAGAAAATGATTGTTTTTTAAAGTAAATCACAGGGTAAGAATAAGTCTTTTTAGCTTTTCTCTAACTTTTTTTTTTTGAGGGGCAGTGGAGCAGGCAAGATCCTGTGTAAAGAAGGACTAAGAAAGATGTTAGGGTCTATGGCACTTGGTTGGGATGGATGATAGGAGTAGGTGCTTCCTGACAACATTAGGTATATATTTCAATTTCTCAGAACCTCAGTTTCCTCATCAGTAAAAAGAAAGGGTTAGACTAGATGATCTTTACAATCCCTTCCTACTGCAAATTTTGTGAAACTGTGATTTCTTGTCACACACTAAGATATTGGCCCCGTGAACCTGGAGATGCAACCAACTACTGTGTTAGGGGTGAGGGGAAGAAAAAGACACCACCAGGTTTAGCCAGGGCCTATGAAACAAGTTATATAACCATTTGTTTTCATCTTAGTTGAGAGGGACCCTAAGCTAATTTGAGAGGAGAGGTGTACTCTTCTAAGATGGCTCACTGATATTAAAATTTTCACTGGGATTTCCTATTCCCAAAATGCTGGAGTTTTAGGCTTCCATGTTAAAATGCTGGGATATAGTAAGAAAAATTATTACTTATTCAAGTTTGAAAGCAACTTTCATTTCCTCTAAATACCTGTGGCCTTGTCGATAATGCTTTTTCTGAACACAGCACACCTCCCTTTCCACACAGGAAATGGAAAACTTAAGTTCTTCTTTCACATGGAAGTAGTTTGTTAATATAATTAGGGATCAGTTTGCCTTCAAAGAATGCTTTGAAGAGTCGTTTTGTTTCTGTAGTTTGTAAAGAGACCTGTGGATCAGATGTGTTGAGAGTGAGAGAGAAAGGGACTTCAAAATTTTTTTCTTCTTTCTGCCTTGCCCAATGTAACTTACTCTATGCAAAATCCCACCCACAGGCTACTTTAGCATTTTGCTGAAGCATCTTGTTACATGATGCCACTTGGCAGGGGATGGCTCCAAATCCATGCAAGATGGCAAATAGAGATAAGAGACTCCTTAAAGCAAAGGCTTTAGATAGACTCAAGCTGGAGGGGCATATTGGCAAATAATACTAAGGAATCCATCACTGTCTTTGTCTTTATTTATTCACAAGGAAGAAGGCCAGAGGGAATTTGTTAATTTTTTTAAAGGCACACCCACTAACACAACAATCATCCCTTTATGAAATAATGTAAAGCATTAACCATTAAACAATAACCTTTGTTAAAAAGTTATAATAAAATGCATTATTGTATATTAACACAACTAATGAAACTTGCTGAGTAATGATATATTGAGATTAATTTTAGTGCATAAAATAGCACACCAATTTATCAGTTCTTTCCTCTAAGCTCCCATCAGGATACTGTCAACAAGCGTCTATTTATTTATTTGGCTATCCATTCATTCATTCATTCATTCATTCATTTGTTTGTTTGTTTATTTATTTTAATGAGGCAATCCCAGTTAAATGACTTGCCCAGAGTCACAAGTATTTTTTTTTTGGCTAGGCAGTGGGGTTAAGTGACTTGCCCAGGGTCACAAGTCTAGTAAGTGTTATGTGTCTGAGGCTGGATTTGAACTCAGGTCCTCCTGAATCCAAGGCCGGAGCTCTATCCACTGCGCCACCTCGCTGCCCCCAGCAAGTATTTATTAAGTTACAGGCAGGTAGGTGGCACCATAGATAGAATGCTGGGCCTAGAGTCAGCAAGATTCATCTTCATGAGTTCAAATCTAGCTTCAGACACTAGCTGTGTGACCCTGGGCAAGTCACTTTACCCTGATTGCCTCAATTTCCTCATCTGTAAAGTGAGCTGGAAAAGGAAATGGCAAACCACTCCGGTATTTTTGCCAAGAAAACCACAAAAAGGGGTCACAAGGAGTTGGACATGACTAAACAATAACAATTTATTAAGCACCTACTATGTACCCAGCATTTTACTAAACATTGGGGATACAAAGAAAGACAGCAAAACAGTCCTTGCTCACCAGGATCCCACAGTCTAACTGTCCATTCAGTCTCATGTACTTCTCCTTTTGTGTGGCTATAATTAGTGGACATTCCTTTCTGTTGTTCTGATTTCATGCTTTGCATTATTTTGTAAAGGTGCATTCGGATTTCTTTGCATTCCTCAAACTTGCCCATCTTAATGGCATTTTTATATTCTACTTCATTAACGTAGTACAATTTAGAGCAAATGAGATAGTGTGTGAAGGTTTTTTTAAAAATTTTAACGACCCTCAAAGTGCTATATATAAATGTGAACTGTCATGCTTCTTAGTTAACTATTCCTTGTAGGATATTTAAGTAATAGTTTCATCTTTAGGAGCCAAAAGGCCAATAATGGGAATTTGGTGGCAGTTTTACAGTTGTAAGAGACTTTAAAAGGCATCTGAGACTTGCAAATCACAAGCATGAAATAGGAGTTCTGGTGCCTATGTTAGTCCTAATGAATAATAAAGCAGGTTGGATGCTATCTTAATTATTTTTTATCTTTAGTTATTCTAAGCAATTCAGAAGTAATGCCTTAAAGAATTATTCATATTATGGTAATTTTGACCTAATTATTCCTAAATCATCATAGAACTTTGGTAGTAGATTGTAAGCTTAGTAGAATCATCTGTGACCTCCCACTCCCAATGTAATGTAATCTTTCATGACATGGAGAGGTGTAGATGGATAGAGGGAAGTGGTAGGCCCCCTGTCTTTTGCCATGGTCACACTACATCTGGCATATTGCGTTCCGTTCTGGGCACTACATTTTAGGAATGTTGTTGATAAGGTGGAGATTCCAGAGGAAGGCAAACAGGATAGTGAAGGGTCTCGAGTCTGTGTAATATAAGGATCAAGTGAAGGAACTGGAGATGTTTAGCCCAGAGAAAAGTCTTCTTGGGGTACGTGACAGTTGTTTTCAAGTATGTGAAGATGGGTTAAATTTTCTGATTGAAATTAGAGAGCAGGAATGGGAGTAATGGCTGGATATTGTAGAGCTGAGAGTGAAATAGATGACCTTGGGAGGTCATGGGTTGTCTCTCATTGGAAATTTTCCTGCAAAACTTAGACAATTGTTGGGTATATTGTAAAGAAGGTTCTTTTTCAGATATGGGTTGGACTATATGGTCACCAAGATCCCTTCCAACCCTGAAATTGTGTTATTCCTAACATTGAAGCATAGACATATGCCTTATTGAATGCTTTATTACTTTTTCGGGCCACCAGTGAATGACCAGGCATTCAACATGTGAATGACCCATAGTTTGACCTGCTTGAGATTTTTGTCAATATGTAGCTATAATATCTGTATTTAGAAAAACACCATGTATAGTGCATAAAGGGGTGTCTTTAATAGCTAGCATAAATATGGTGCTTTACAGATATTATCCCACTTGATCCTTTACAAATACTGTCTCCTTGATTCTTCACAATCTGTGAAGTAGGTGCTATTATTGTCTGAATTTTTTAGATGAGGAACATGAGGCTAAGAGTCTAAGTGACTCACCCAAGGCTACAAAGCTGCTACCAAGTGTCTGAGGTAGGATTTGAATTCAGGTCTGTATGAGTCCATGTCCAGCACTCTATTTGCTGGAGTTAGGAAGAGCTGCATTTAGTTTTGCCTTTGACACGTACTAGCAGTGTGACCCTGGATCTGACATTTGGCAAGGAAGTCTATTGGCACACCTTCTTGGTTTGGAAAACCATGGATGCATTCCCTTGACTTTTTGCCACCATAGCAAAGGGGCTATTTTAACAACTCACATTTGGTTTCTTTCTTCCTTAAGAGGTTGTTTTTTTTTCCATGTCTGTTCTTCATTGATAAGTGTTTTCCTCTGATATTTTCAAAGTGATTTCCCAGTCTATTCCCCATGCTTCTATATGTATTGCAGTCTGTTTCCCATCATGCCTCATATTCTGTTGGATCTGTTCCTGCTACAAAATATTTGCTTGACTTCTCTTTCTTCTGGTTATTATTTGTCAAGGAACTTTCTGAGTAACACAAGTGCTAACTTAGGGAATGGCAACGATCATTTGGGTGCTCAACATAGCTAGACAATGACTTTAGCATTTCAAGAAAGAATGAGTATTTCAAAGAGATTATTGGCTGGCTTGTTAAGTAATTTACAGTAGGCTGGATTTTAAGCCAGACCAACAATAGTAGTGCTTTTAAGAAACTATTTCTCAATTACAGAATGAATGTAAGGAATGTGAAGAAAGTCCTACCAAAAAAACCCCAAAACATTTCAGGCTTGCTGTCTGATACCATAGAGAAGGAGGCAAGATCCCTGCAAATTCTTCTTACTTTTCTTCTGAATTGTAGGTTGATTTTCCCCAAAATTTTTTGAGGCACTAGTCGACTAGATTTTTAGTTGGAGAATGTGGTTTTTGAAATGTTACTTTTTACTTTTTCTGATCCTAGTACAAAATGGCAAAGTGTGAGAGGCCCAAAAAACTCAAGGATGAGGGGCAAGGGGAGATCACCCATCCTTGATATGACCTACCTTTCATCTTGACATGCCCCTTCTTTCTACCTTTAACTTCTCTTCTGCCCCCTTTCTGGACCATCTCCCTCCCTCCCTCTCTGCTTTGGAACCATATCTGTAATTTTCCTCAGTGGAGGCTTTGAACTTCTACCTAATTGGCACCTACCTTTCTGTGGCATCAAAACTGATACATTTTTAAGGTGTGTCTGAGTGAGACCTGGATCCTCCTGGCTCTGAATGTGTAAGTAGCCCAATTGTGTGGTGTTAGAATGTGAGCTCCTTAAGGCTAAAGACTGGTTTTGCTTTTGTATCCCCAGCACCTAGCATTTAATAAATGTTTGTTGACTTGCTGACTGATTGATATAACCCAAGTGAACCTCAAAAGAGGTGAAGTTGCTGAGTGATAGCAGTAAAGGGAAAGTTTGAAGATGGCATTGGAGAGCAAAGAGTATTTTGATTACCCTACTGAGGCCAGTGAAGTGGGAAGCTATGAAAGAAAGTGCAACAAATACTGGTAAAGGATGACCAGGGATTAAGTGTCATTAAGCCACATGTCAGTGAGTGCCAGAAATGAGACAGGGCAAGACAGGAAGAGGTCTAAAATGAAAGGAAGTGGGTTAATCACAAAATGGGCATTCTAAAGGAACGGGTAGATAGATCCAGAGTGTGACATTGGCAGAATAGAGTTGAGGTGGATGGGAATGAGAGAGCAGAGAACTACATTTGTTGGCAGTTAAAGGCTCAGTATCACCAAGATCAGGAGAGTAAGAGGGGACAGGAATTGACTAACCTTTGGGGAATAAAGTATAGCTCTTGGTGCAGCCATTAAATATCTGATCTTATAGCACTGTTGTTGCTGCATCCCTGGGACATACCTGGCCTCCTAAGCAAGCACAAGTAGGACCTGAAAAGTAAATAGTCTGAGGATCTTTGCTTCAGAGATCAAAATTCCCAGATGCTTCATTTTTAACCTGATCTTCTATTTTTTAGAGAGAGAGGAAGAAAGAGGGAGGAGGGAGAAAGAAAGGGAGAGACAGAGAGAGACAGAGAGAGAAAAAGAGAGAGACAAAGAAAGAGAGAGAGAGAGAGAGAGAGAGAGAGAGAGAGAGAGAGAGAGAAAGAAAGAGAGAGAAGAGAGAGACAGAGAGAGATAGAGACAGATAGAGACAAAGGGAACATATGGTGAAATAAAGGAGGACTTTTGGGAGCCTGGTAAGGCATCAAAAGGTGCTGCTGTGACCTGGGACGTGGGACAGCCTGACGATTCTAGTGACAATCAGGTGAAATGATCAAAGATCACTTACTATTTTGCTTCTTCTTTGGAGATCTTTGAGTCTCTCCCAAGAGCCACAATTGATTGGGACATAAACAAAGAGCTTTAAATTCTTAACTCTATGGATCTACTGGGGTTTTGTTCATTAATGTTTAAGATCAATTTTAATCTTTTATTACTTTGTGTTATGGAAGGATGCATTTCCTTAAGTCACTAGCTGCTTTGACCTCTGCTTTGCACTTAATTATTTCCTAATATGTAGCAATCATTGGGCCCTTCTACTGGACTATAGACTCCTAGAAGGTGAGGAGACTATTATTTTTCATGTTTATACCCTCAACAGCTAGTTCAGTGCTTTATATATAATTGATGCTTAACAAATGTTTAGGCAGCTAGGTGGCATAGTGGATGGAGCACTGGGGCTAGAGTCAGGAAGACCTGAATGGTGTGACCCTGGGCAAGTCACTTAACCCTGTTTGCCTCAGTTCCTTATCAGTAAAATGAGCTGGAGAAGGAAATGGAGAACCAGTCCAGTATCTTTGCCAAGAAAACCCTAAATGAGGTCACAAAGAGTCAGACACAAATGGAATGACCAAACAACAACAATAAATGTTTGTTGAATTGGATAAAGCAATGGTCAAATGTCCAATGTCAAGATTCACTGGATGAGCTAAAGAGAAAAATGTTAGTTTTTTAAAAAATTACTTGTAAAATAGCCTCCTGCTTTTTTTCCTGAATGTTTCAAATGGTGACTCTGGTTTAATCTGGCACAAGCTATTGAAATATTACGCAGTAGTTGGGGATAGAATGTAGAACTTGGCCAAATAAATTACAACTCAAAATATCTCAAGGCTAGAACTTATCAGCAGGTGTCTTAATGTCTTAACCCACTTGGTTAAGGAGGAGATGGCATTGATGGGAAGAGAAGCATCTAGGAGAGTACAGTCAATAACTGGAATACGAAGATTTAGACTGCACTCATCTACTTAGTCATAGTCTGAGGATCTTTGCTTCAGAATCAAAATTCCCAGACATTTCATTTTTAGGCAGAGAGAGAGAGAGACAGAGAGAGAGACAGAGAGACAGAGACAGAGACAGAAACAGAGACAGAAACAGAGAGACAGAACATGGTGAAATAAACATGATGAGATGACGAAGGGGAATAATGTGATATAAAAAGTGTTCCAGTATATGGACATTCCTTCTCTTCCCATTCCTGTCAAGGGAAAAAAATTCACCCAGAAGTAATCTTAAACAAACCCAGTGCACTATGTATAGATTCGGCTGGTGACAGTGTGAGATGAGGATCTGGTGACTGGCTAGAACATTATTTCTCAAGCTGTGCTTCAAAGAACTCTGTAATATCCCAAGTTTTTTTTAAAAAATAAATTTTATTGATATATTTTGCTTTTTACTTCTTCATAGTTTTCTCCAATATCTATCTTAGAGAAACATCTCATATAACAAACAATGTTTTTAAAAAGTATTTTAATGAATCTTATGTTGTTGTTAATAAATATTAAGTATAATTTTTGAGGGTTTTACTGCAGAGGTTCTGCCAAAGTTTTGTTTAAACTGAAGGGCTCCATCACTGGAAAAGTTTGAGAATCACTGGGCCAGAAGATATGGATCAAAGTATCTAGTAATATCTTGAAAAGGGAAGAGGAAGGAAAGAATTATTATCACCTCTCTTTCATCCTAAGGACCCTCTAATCTAGTTGAGGGTGTAGCTAGAGAAGGTAACTCTCAGATCAGATTAGACATTGTTTCTCTTTTAAAAATCCACAGTTAGGAAAGGGTCAGTTCACCTCACAGAATCATAGACTGTTAGATGAAATCTTAGACATTGTTGTCTCTTCTAGTGCAACATTCTCATTTTACAGATGAGGCAACAGGCTCTGAAAGATTAAGTGATTTATTTATGATCACCCATTTAGAAGGAAAAGCTGGGATCATAATCCAGGTCTTCTGTCTCTAATTCTATTATTATTATTATTATTATTATTATTTTTGTACCATACTACAGGCTACAGAAAAATACTGGACCCTACTGCAACATATATGTATGGAAGAGTAATTGCCTGGAACTGGAATCTGGGGGATGAGGAATTAAATCTCCTGAAATTTCTCACTTCCAGTTTTCTAGAGCCTGAAGAAGAAATGCAACCAATGGGATAGTATCACTGAATTGGTGGCCATTAGGATCAAAGGTCAAAAAATTTCTTGGTGCTTTGGTGGGTCTTTGTGGGTACCCATACCATTGACATGGATCCTTCCACATTATCTCATCCTATCCAATTCTTGCTTGTGTTTTCTCATAAATCCCCCATACATTGTCTACACCACAATAGACACTGGAGTTCTACCTTTTGTTCTTTTCATATTTCAGAGATGCAAAAGTACCATTTTGGTTCTGTCTTTTTTTTTTTTTTAGGTTCTGTGTCTTTTATGCCTCATTCTTGCTAGATAATTGGATCTTTCCTCCTCCTCTTTTTCTATCTTCTTCTTGTCCTCCTCTTCTTTCTCATCTCAAGATTTCCCTCCTTGTTCTTGTCTGCTGTTTTCCCAAAGCAGCTCAGTAGAGCTGTTAACTCCATGCCTCTGTTTGTTCATGGGGCCTGTTTCTGCTAAGGGTTTGGCTCTTTAAGTAAACAATTTGCATATGTATTTGTATATAGTGAATAACATGTCTCTTTGATACTTAATCCTTGTAAAGAACAAAAACTCAACGCAGACACATGCCAACTTCAGGATTGACTAAAATATATTATGTTAGACTTTGATTATAATAAATTAGCAATGTTATTTACAGAAAGCTCATTGGTGGGCCAATTTTGTGGGGTGTACTCATACAGACAACAAACAAGTGCTTTGTATATTGGATGGTTCCTTTGCATTTTGAAATTTCAGATTTTTTTAAACTTATATATGTGTTCTCAGAACAGAGAAAGATCAAGGTGTATTCTCTAGACCCTAGCATGATGGAACAAATCACTTTCAAAAAGTTTTCAAGTGATTATAGGCATATCTTGGAGATATTACAGGTTTGGTTCCAGATTATGACAATAAAGTAAATATAACCGTAAAACGACTTTTTGGTATTCCCAGTGCATATAAAAGTTATGTTTATACTATATTGTAGTCTATTAAATGTGCAATAGTATTATGTCTAAAAACCAACATATATACCTTAATTTAAAAAACATCAGTTGCTAAAAAATGCTAACCTTCACTTGAACTTTCAGTGAGTTATAATCTTTTTACTGGTAGAGGATTTTGCCTTGATATTGAAGACTGCTGACTGATTAAGGTGATGGTTGCTGAAGGTTGGGGTGGCTGTGGCAATTTCATACAATAAGACAACAATGAAATTTGCCCCATCAATTGACTGTTCCCTTAGAGGTCATTGTAGGGTTATTAATTGGCCTAATTTCAATATTGTTGTGTTTCAGTAAACAGGGAGGTCCAAGGAGAGGGAGAGAGATAGATAGGAACCACTGGTTGGTGGAGCAGTCAGAACACAGACAACCTTTATTGATTAAGTTCACCATCTTATATGGATGTGATTCATGGTACCCCAAAACAATTAAAGAGTAACATCAAAGTTCACTGATCACAGTGACTCTAACAGATATTATTGCTGCTGTTCAGTTGTGTCCAACTCTTCATGACCCCATTTGGGATTTTCTTGGCAAAGGTACTGGCGTGGTTTGTCATTTCCTTCTCCAGCTCATTTTATAGATGAGGTAAACTGAGTTAAATGACTTGCCCAAGGTCATACAGCTAGTAAGTATCTGAGGTCAGATTTGAACTCAGGAAGATGAGTCTTCTGGATTCCAGGCCCAGCACCCTATCCACTGTGCCACCTCGTTGCCTTATAACAGATATAATAATAATGAACAAGTTTAAAATATTGAGAGAATTACCCAAATGCAACACAGAGATACAGTGTGAGCACGTGCTGTTGGAAAAATGGTACTGATAGACATGCTTGACACAGGGTTGCCGCAAACTTTCAATTAAAAAAAACACAGTATCTGCAAAATGCAATAAAGTGAAGCACAACAAAATGAGGTATGCCTGTATAGGACATCACAAGTTACTTTGAATCTAGCTACTTCCCACTCCCTGTTGAGTCTGGTTGGAAGGAAGGACAAGGGCTGAGGGACTTTTAAAGCTGCAAAATTTATTTAGCCTTCTGCTCCCTGATGATGAAAGAACAATGATTTACATTCAGATGATAAAATGACAGATTAATGTGTCTAGCTTCTGCTCTTGAGTTACTATTGTAGTGTAGTGTATTCTAGTCTATTCTAGCCCTGTTCTTCCACAGACGTGTTCCCCCCCACCAAAAAAAAAAAACCCTTGCAAACAAAAATTGTGACATTGCTTCAGGGAAGGGAAGAAGTGGCCCTTTCCTTATTCCACAAGAGCTATAGATGGACACCCAGAGAACCTGAATCTCCTAACTCCCAGCCTTAAAGAGGTTCTGAATGCTGAGGCTTTCTTAGGGGAAGTGATAGATGTTGGGGAAGAGAAATAGTAAGAATGAGGTATAACAGAGGAAAGCTGCTGCTGGTTTCATCCTCATTTCTCCCTCTTGAATTTTCCATGGAGTAAGAGGGGCCTACATCTAGATGTTTGGCCTGTGTGATGTACAGACAGAGCCAACCAATGCTTGCTTCTGGGTCTCAAAAATAAGACCCATCTTTCTGTGTAGGTGTGGCATAGGAAGGAGTACCAGTTGAGATGCTTGTCATAGGGGACTGCATGGTCCCCTATGTGAATGATGGTAGCAATGACAATGTAGAAAGGCTATAAACTAACTCTGATGATCTCTGAAGATTAGCAAGTGGCTCACGTTCAAAGATTTGGATGGTTCCACGTGGCTCCTTTGAGCTGGTACACAAAAAATGCGATTCACTATTGTGTCCAGTGACTTTTGAAGATCCGTTGTAAGCACATTGGCATTTATGTGTGTGAATTGAGCCTTTCAGGCTAAATGAAATAATGCTTTGTGGGTAATGAAGGCCTGGGAAATGTTAGAGGAGCCACGGGCAATTTGCAGTGAAGTCAGGTTTCGTGGAGGGCCTGACATAATAGAGAAGTGATAGAGGTGTGCCAACACACACATGTGCTAAGTCTGAATGCAAACATGGTGGTAGTGTCTGCTAAGATTGGGCAAAGGCAGAGTAAGTGGGTTGAGGTCATTTCCCAGTAGACAGCAATTACCTGTGGTTCATGCTTTTGAAAACCATCCCAGTATGTTTTCACTCCCCTTAATTTCATACCCAGTTTTTCACAAACATTGCTACTAGGTCACGTGAATGTAATTGTTCTTGTTTTGTTTGATCCTCAAAACAGTCCTGTGAGGTAGGTGTTATTATTATCCCCATTTTATTGATGAGGACACTGGGGCTGTGGGGTTAAATGACTTCTCCAGGGTCACATGGCTGTTAAGTACCCAAGGCAGGATTTTGAACTTAGATCTTCCTGACTTCAAGTCTGAAACTATTCATTGTGTCACCTACCTTCCCCTAGGCAAATGAAATAAAGGAGGAAAAGTCTCTTATGAACATGTTCTATGTGTGCAGTGAGGTTTCTGGAGAGGGCTCAGCCTTTTAGTTTAAGATTCAACATTCTTTCATTCAACAGCTATTTTCTTAAGTTCAGTGATATGCATAGCAGTTGTGTTAGTTTTTTTTAGGATTTTAGATTAAGGGTCCTCAAATTGTGGTCTGGGGAGCCTCCGGGTTCAAAGCTGCTTTTAGGGGATCTGTGAGGTTAAAGGAGGCAGCTAGGAAACACAGTGGATAGAGCACGGGGCCTGCAGTCAGAACAACTCATCTTTCTGGGTTCAAATCTGGTCTCAGACATTTACTAGCTGTGTGACCCTGGGCAAGTCACTTAACCCTCTTTGCCTCAGTTTCCTCACCTGTAGAATGAGCCAGAGAAGGAAATGGCAAATCACTCCAGTATCTTTGTCAAGAAAACCCCACATGGGGTCACTGAACAACAAAAATTAGGTTAAATCAATTTTCATAATAATATTAAAATATTTTCCTTTCTGGTGTAGTAAATATCTACTACAGATATAAACTACATAAACAAAAGCTCTTTGGGGTCCTCAGTAATTTGGGGGGGGTAAAGCAATCCCTAGATCAAAAAAGTGGTCTCTGGCCTTTGGGAGTTTATAGTATATCAGTGTTGGTTGGGGTGAGGAGGGAAGGGAGAGACAAATTCAAAAGCTCAGTAATGCTCAATAAATATTTGTTGAATGAACGAATGTTTACAGAATATCAAACTTCTGGGTGAAAAATTATCTCATACTTTTGCATGTTTTCAGTACTTTAGCTGGTTGCATGTGTTTTGCAGTCCCATAACCTTTGATTTCATGGATATCTTGCATAATTGCGTGACCAGGGATACTGATACTGAGTAAAGATCAAGGCTATCTCTACAATATGACAAAACATTTAACCAGATGAACTTTGTGAAAAACATCAGTCAATCATTCTGTGTTTTGGCCTTATTGTGCCCAACATCTGATTATTTCCAAATTCCTGAAGGTGTGGAATCCTGCAGACAACTATTAGCTGAGTTATTCTCTTTCTTTCTGACTCTTTGGCATTCATTTTGAATTACATTTACAGATTTGTTTTCTCCTCTAGTAATAATGGACTTAGAGTTCATAGGAGCCTTTTCTGACTGGCCTATTGATTTTCTTTGTTGAAAAAGTGTGATTATGCTGAAATCTATGTTTTCTCCATTTCACAGTCTGGGAAGTTTTTGGCCAGTTCTAGTGGAAAGTTAAACTTGCACTTTGAGTGGAGATGAAATAGAAAGTCCTTACATAAACACAGAGACCTTTCTTTGTTGCATAAAAAAATAATCTCTCATACATATAAAGGAACTAGTTGATCTTGGATTTAAAAAAAATTTATGGCAAAAATATCTTACATTCCTTTAGTTTTTTTCCATAATTGAAAGATTAACAATTGTTAGTAGTATATTTCCTGTTGAGTTACAATGATTGCAGTTAAAACATCAGATACATAGGAGAGGATTTGCAGGCATGATTTAAAAAAAAAATAAAGCTTTATTTTGGTGTCCGCCCTCCTTGCCTTGTGTAGATGGGTGTGCCTGTGTTGGCTGACTTCTTAAATCTAGTGAATTAGAGACTCTCGGGAATTAAATTTGAATTCTTTGGAAGAACCCTATTACATTTCAGATTTGAGTTGAAAAGCTAGTCAGGAATCTAGAATCACACTCAGTGCCTTGAGCTAAAGGCTAAAAGTGCAGGACTGAGGCATTGTCTAGTGCAGGGGTGGGGAACCTGCAGCCTTGAGGCCACCTTGAGGTGAGGCCTTTTGACTGAGTCCAAGTCTTACAGAACAAATCCTTTTATTCAGGAGATTTGTTCTGTGAAGATTGGATTCAGTCAAAGGGCAGCACTTGAGGACCTAGAGGGCCACATGGGGCCTTGAGGCCGCAGGTTCCCTACCCCTGGTCTACTTTAGCAAGAAGGGAGGAAAAAAGACCCCGTCTGGGAGTCAGAAGACCTAGACTAGAGTCTCAGCTCAGCAACTCATTAAGCTGTGTGACATTGGGGAAATCACTAATGTCTCTGAGACTCAGTTTCTTTGTTTATAAAATGGAGCTGGATTCTATGGACTCTAAGGTCCCTTCTAGGTTTTATTACCTATCAATCTAAATCAATATTTTACTTTGACTAAGAAATAGTCTTTTTTGTGTGGGGCATTAACATCATGAAGTATGAGATTCAGAAAAAAATTTCCAGGGGTTTAAGTTTTATACATTTTCAGTAGTTTTTGATAATTCCCAGAAGAATATATTTTAAAACATTTTTTCACTATAATAGAAACATCCCTTTTTATCACTTCCATACAAATATTCCATTTGCCATTTTTTATATGACTCTATTGGGCTATTAGAACTGAAGGAATGGTGTGAAGTACAAGAAAGTGCTTTGAGATTCATGGATGAATAAAATTAAAATGGATGCTAATAAATTTTTTAAATTTATTTTAAAAAACAAATCAGGTTTTTCATTTGAAGTTGGTATTGGGAGGCAACATGATTTCTTGAAATGGGCACCAGATTTATAGTTAAATGATTGTCAAGTTCTGGTTTTGACATTTGCTGATTCTTATCTGACCTTGGGCAAGTAATAACCTCTCTGAGCCTCAGTTTCCCCCTGCTTTATAAAACAGATAATAAAATTTTCATTACCAACCTCATAGAGTCACTTTGAGAAAAGAAATTACTTTGCAAACTTTCAGGTCTTATATAAAAATCAGTTATTATTGATATTTGACAAAATTTATTAATATGAAATAGGTACTGTGACATAGTAGGAAAAGTATTAGATCAACAGTCAGAAGACCTGTGTTCTAATCTTAAACTCAGCTACTAACTAGCTGTTTGTCCTCAGGCAAATCATCTCACTTTTAAGAGCCTCAGCACCCTCATCTGAAAGGTGGAGATTTGGGGAATGCTGTGGATATCATTTACCTAGATTTTCAGCAAAGCTTAAGAAAAGAAAATATCTTGTACTATTTTTGTGGAGAAGATGGAGAGATGTGGGCCCGATAACACAATTCAGGATATTTAAATTTGGTTGGATGGATTGACCCAAGAGTAGTTGTTAATTGTTCCTTTTTAACCTGGAGGAAGGTCCCCCAGAACAGTGATTGTTTTTATTTTTTTAATCAATGACTTGGATGTAGTTGGAGATGGCATGCCTATTAAATGTACAGATGATGCCAAGCTGAGAGAGGCAAGACTTGTAGAGATCTTAACAGGCTAGAATACTAGGAGGAATTGAATAAGATGAAATTCATTGAAGATAAATGGCTTTGGCCTTCTGCTGGTCAAAATCTTTATCAATGACCTGGATAAAGGCGTAGGTGATGGTGCGCTCACTAGTTGCTTGGATGAAGGCGTGAATGATGGCGTTCTTATCAAATCTGCAGAAGACTTGAAACTGGAATTGAATCTGTTGGATCAGGGTCTGAATCCTGGTAGGCCAGAACAACGGTCCAAATCTAATAAGATGAATACTTTTAAGGATATATGGGAAAAGCTAGAGTTTGGTTTTTTAAAATCAACTATATTATTACAGGATGAGGGGAGGCATGAATTGACAATAGTTTGTGTTGTGGAAGCATATTAAAAATATTTTTAGTTTCTCTAAAAATATTAAGAATAATATTTTTCTCTAAAACTCTTTCCAGATTCTTGGGGAAAACCGCTTGGAAGGGTGGGTGAGACAGATCAGGACCAAAGGAAAGAGGGCTGTTTATTAGGTGAATAGAAGGCAGCTAGTATTTCAGTGGATGGAGCATTGGGCCCCTAGTCAGGAAGACTTAAGTTCAGATAGCCTCACTGGGCAAGTTCAAGTCTGACCTCAGTCAATTAGCTGTGTGACCCTGGGCAAGTCACTTAATCCTGTTTACCTCAGTTTCCTTCTCTGCAAAATGAGCTAGAGAAGGAAATGGCAAACCATTCCAGTATCTTTGCTAAGAAAATCCCAAATGGGGTCACGAAGAGTCAGACATGTCTGAAATGACTAAACAACAACTATAATAACAGCAACATTTTGATTATCATCCTTAATCCATTGACATAATTTTGCTGTTGTTCAGTCATGTCCGACTCTTTGTGGCCTCATTTGGGGTTTTCTTGGCAAAGATACTGGTGTGGTTTGCCATTTACTTCTACAACTCATTTTACAGATGAGGAAACTGAGGCAAATAGGGTTAAGTGACATGCCCAGGGTCACACAGCTAATTGCCTGGGGTCAGACTTGAACTCAGGAAGATGCCTTCTTGACGCCAGGCCTGGCGCTGTATCCACTGTGCCACCTCACTGTCCCAACTGAAAATTTAACCTTGTCTGTGTAAGAACTTTGCCTTTCCCCACTGTGGATATTTGACTTTTCTAAGGGCAATCTAATCCTTCTATCCCATGAAAGAAAACACACCAGAGTCCACCCCAAAGAAAGTACCCTCTTCTATTCAACTGGAAGCACTCAGACCACTTCCTATTCAATTTAGATTTACAGTGTAGATCTATGGAAGGAGCTCCATTGATTCCTAGTAAAGCAGTACAGGAAGGAGAGGATAGAAATATAGGCGTTCAATTCTGAAATGTTATCCTAGGCTGTATTGTAAGATATCTTTTCTTGGTTCAAGAGTCCCATAAATATTAACTGAAATTTTCTTGGGGGAAAAAGTCTTGCCAGGAGGAATGGGGGCCTATGTTAGTTTGGACAACTTCCTCTCCAAGAAAGAAATGGTTTGGATATTAGGTTAATGAAAATTGTTTCTGGCAGACCTGAGTCTAAGAGAGTACACTATTAGTATTCATATTTTTTTTTCTTTGACAACGTGAAAAGATCTGGGCATTTTAGTGGATTACAAGCTTGGTGTAAGTTAAAAATGTTACATTAAGCAGGCCAAAAAATTAATGCCTTCTTAGACTGCATCCTACTATCCAGGAGGTGGGTGTGATATTTCTCTGGTAGACTTCCCTGCAGTGTTGTATGCAGGTCTAGGTAACAGATTTAAAATTGGCATTGACAAACTGGAACAAGGTAAAAGTCGAGTGAGCAGGAGAAAATACGCTAGGAAGGTCAATTGAAGGAAATAGGATGTTTGTGTTGGAGAAAGCAAGATTTTTGGGGGAAATGATAAGGATGTGACTTCAAGAATTTGAAGGGCTGTCATATGGAAGAGGGATAGATTTATTTTGTTTGGGCCCAGAGGTCAAACTAGGAGCAGTGAATACAACTTGCCAAATGCCAGATTTTGGTTTCATTGTAGGGAAGAAACTTCCTTCCTATTTGGGCTTTCAAAAAATGGAAAGGGTTAATTTGAGAGATTTATGGGTTTTGCATGAAGCCTGGATGATCACAGTAGAGGAGATTCATTTTCAGGATTCATTTTAGATTGGCTTAGATCACCTGTAAGGACGTTTTCAATTCTGAGATTCTATGGTGAGGAGCCTCCAAGGTCCCTTCAAGCTCTCAGGACCAATGATTTTTGGTTTGAGGATTCAGTTTAATAAGCATTTATTAAATACCTATGACCTGAAAGTCATTGTGCTAAGTACTTAGATTATAAAGATAAAAAATGGCAGTCCCTGCTCTTGAAATATTTGTAATGTAATGGGAGGGGGATAGTTGATGTTATTACAATTCAGTCATGTCTGACTCTTCATTTCCTTTTTGCCATTTCCTTCTCCAGCTTTATCAGGAGCTCTCTACACCAATAAAATCACAGGTCCAGTAAAAAACAATTAAGAAAGAGTGAAGCTGTTTGTTGAATAAGAGCTCGTTCTTGTCATGAGGTAACTGGATTAAATGGGAAGATTTTCTTTAGGATTGAGAATTTGCAGAATGCCTTCATATTACCCTGGGATGTCCTAGAATTGGAGACAGTTTAAAAAGTCAAAATGGTAGTTGCTAACACAAGGTGAGGTCTAGGTAGCAGAGAAGAAACACGCTGGAACATGTGTGATAGAAGGAAGATTGTGGGCCCCAGAGAAAGTATAACATACCAGATTTTCTGCTTTTATGACAGCCTCAAATTCTTTTCTTTAAAATGACAGTTATGTGTATGTGTTATTGTTGTTCAGTCATGTCTGACTCTTCATGACCCCATTTGGGGTTTTCTTGATAAAGATACTGGAGTGGTTTTGCCATTTCCTTCTGCAGCTCATTTTACAGATGAGAGAACTGATTCAAACAATGTTAAGTGACATGCCTAAGGTCATACAGCCACTAAATGTCTGTGACAGGATCTGAACTCAGGTTTTCCTGACTCCAGAGCTAGTGCTTTGTGCACTGCTCTACTTAGCTGGCAGCAGGTGATCTATTTCTGACCTGGTCCTGGACTCTGTTCTGATCTCAAGCCTTTTCACAAAGTGTTCTAGGACATGCTTTTGATGATATCTGGTCTGGGGACCATAGGGAGGTTAGGGCTAATTTTGGAAACAACAGAAGATTGATGTCCATTCTAGCACAGGTCTGAGAGATGGCAATAAAAATAGTTTTCATATACATGCACACACATAAATAAATAAATACACACACACACACACACACACACATATACAAACTTTAAGGTTTCTATGGTACTTACCTTACTCTAATCCCATGTGAGATGGGGTAAGAATTATTCCTATTTTACAGATGAAGAACCTGACCTTCAGTCAGTCAGTCAGTGAGTTTCCTAAGGTCACACAGCTAATTAGTGGAATAACTAGAACTCAAACATAGATTTTCTGATTTGGGGACCAGATTTTCTTCTATTTTGCCTCTCAAGATCTATAGGAGTGCCCTTATTTACCTTTGAGAATACCCAAATCCATGCTTTGGCCCTTGAATTGTCTTGGTCTTTCAAGATTCCTCTAGGCCAAATCTGAATCTCTGAGGCTGACCAGAGTGGGATTGGTCGTTCTGAGTGGGGAAGTCAGTTACTCTTTTTGTATTCTTACTTTTTATTCCCACTCTGAGTCAATTAGTCAAGAGACATTTTTATTAAGTAACTACTATTACAGAACCTGAGTTCAAATCCAGCCTTAGATAGTTCCTAGCTGTGTGACTCTGGGCAAGTCACTTAACTGTATTTGTCTCAGTTTGCTCATCTGTAAAATAAACTGGAGAAGGAAATGGCAAACCCCTCCAGTCTAAGAAAACCCCAAGTGGGGACAACTGAAATGACTGAACAACAAAAAATATGCAAGGCATTGTACTGGACCCTAGGCTCTAGGAAGACAAAAATGAAACAGCCCCTGACCTCAGGAAGCTTATTTTCTATGGGGAGGGAGAAATGATACATAGATGTATGTATACAGGATATATACAAAGTAAATAAAAGGCACCACAGTGGATAGAGCTCTAGGCCTGGAGTCAGGAAGACCTGAGTTCAGATATGGCCTTGGATACTTACTAGCTATGTGACCCTAGGCAAGTCACTTAACCCTGTTTGCCTCAGTTTCCTCATTTGTCAAATGAACTGAGAGGGAAATGGCAAACCACTCCAGCATCATTGCTAAGAAAACCCCATGGTCATGGTCATGAGAAATTGAGCATGACTGAAACAATTAAATGCACTCACAAGCATACACACACGCACACACACACACACACACACAGAGGTAATTCTGACAGGGACAACATTAACAGCTGGTGGAATCAGAAAAGTCCTCACATGGAATGTGGTGCTTTATCTAAGTTTAGATCGAAACAAGGGATTGTAAGAGGTGAGGAGGGGGTGCATCATGGGCATGGGAGGGAGCCAGTAAAAAGGCATGGAGAGGGGATTGGAGAATTCCATGGGAGTAACAACAATAAGTCTGGTCTGGCTGAAGTGTAGGGCGTAGAAAGGAGAGGGGTAATAATGTATAAAGGAGAGGAGTATAATGTCTGTAAAGGCAAGTTGAGGCGAGATTGTGAAGGACTTTGAAAGCCAAACTGTTTGTATTTGATTCTAAAGGCAATAGGGATCCATCTGAATTTATTGCACAAGGGAGTGACATGGTCAGACGTGCACTTTAGGAAAACTCACTTAGGGACAGCTAGGTCGCGCAGTGGATAGAGCACCGGCCTTGAAATCAGGAGGACCTGAGTTCAAATCTGGCCTCAGACCAAACACTTGACACTTACTAGCTGTGTGACCCTGGGCAAGTCACTTAACCCCAATTGCCTAAAAACAAAAAACAAAAAACAAAACAAAAAAAAAAGGAAAACTCACTTAGACTTGAGGCAGAAAGACCTATCAGGGAGCTATTGCAATAGAATAAGAAAAAGCTGATGGGAGCTTAAATTAGGTAGTGGCCATCTGAGTGAGTGGTAGGGGACAGAGCTAAGAATGTTCATTGGATCATAAACACAGAGCTGGATAGGACCTCAGAGTCGATGTTATCCAACATGAGGAAAGTGAAGCACAGGTTGGGGTACTTCAAGGTCAAATATAAAATCTTCTGTTTCACATTCAAAGCCCTTCATAATAGGCCTGCTCCCGACCCCCCAAATACATTTCCATTAGTCTTCTTACACCATGCCATGCACTCTGTGGGTCAGTGGTACTGGCCTTCTTGGTATTTTCCATCTTCTGCCTTGGCATTTTCTCTGACTGTCCCCTATGCCTGGAATTCTCTCCTTTTTCATCTCTGCCTCCTGGTCTCTTTGGCTTCCTTCAAGTCCCAGCTAAAATTCCACCTTCTACAGGAACCCCTCTTAATTAGTGCCTTCCCTTTGTTGATTATTTCCGACTTATTGTATATGTAATTTTTTTTGTGTGTAGTTGTGTATATATTGCCTCCCTCCTGTTAAATTGTGATCTCCTTGAGAACAGGGATTGTCTTTTACCTTTCTTTGTATCCCCAGCACTTAGCACAGTGCCTGGCACATCGTAGATGCCTATAAATGTTTATTGACCGACTGACTACAAGAGGGGGCTCTTGACAAGCTACCTTTATTTTCTTAGCAAGTATGAGGCTCACCTAAGCTATGAGAATGGGAGGAAGAAATGATTTGGGAGGCTTAGAAAATATATTTCTAAGAAAAATCTGTTAGTAATAGCTTCTGGGGCAGGGATGGGGAATCTGTGGTCTTAAGGCCACACATGGCCCGCTAGGTCCTCAAATGCTGTGGCCCCTTAATAAAAGGATTTGTTCCGTAAAACTTGGACTCAGTCAAAAGGCCACACCCAAGGACCTAGGGGCCACATGTGGCCTTGAGGCTGCAGGTTCTCCACCCCTCTATTTAGGGTGAAGAATAAATTATGCAGTAATAGAAGTATTGCCTTGCTACAGTGGGGGCCCATTTTAGATTAGATAATATAAGTTTGAAGTAGATTCAGTCATTATAATTCCATGATGTCCTCCAATTCTGTTCAGTAACAACAGAGTAGGATTGAAGGAGGCAGATGATACTTTGGAGTAATCTAGTTTTGGGATTTGGCAAGGCATAATTAGTGACAAGTGAGTAAGGGAAGGCATTAAAGAGTAGAGAATAGTGTATAGGCTGAACTAGTTCACTTTAGGGAAAGTAAAAAAAAATATTGCTACAGTAAAGGACCAGTCGAGATTAGTTAATAGAAATTTTTAGTGGAGCCAATCAACGTGGTTGTGTGGTTACTGTAGCTGTCTTTCATAGCATGGGGGGTATTTCACAGGAATAGATGGTAGGGAACAGATTGTAAGCTCCTTGAGGACAGGGACTGTCTTTTGCCTCTTTTTGTATCCCCAGAGTGCTTGGCACAGTATTTAATAAATGTTTATTGATTGATTGATGTGAGTATTGGTAGTACAAAGGGGCAAGGAATTCAAGAGAACAGGACAGTGGAGAGTTGAGCTACTTAACTACAGGGTGAAGGTTAGGAAAAGAGGAAAGTGAAGTTGGAGGTTGAAGACTGAGCAACCCCTAATTAGAACCCAAATTAAAACTTTCTTTTTTTTTTCCTCAAAAAAAGAACTATAAAATGACCTTTTAATGTCTCAGGGTTTCATATCAGTAATTAGCAGCTGGCTTCTGTGATAAAATATTGGCAGGTAATGATCTCAAATGGACCCAGCACCACCTAGCCTGGTGATTTTCACACTTAACATTCCTTGGGTAGTACCTTGTTTTTTGCAAATGTATCAGCAAAATCATCAAAGGGTCACACTGGTATTGTTTTATGCAGGGTCCACTATACAAGGTCTGGATAACATTGACTGTGGGGAGCCACAAGTAACAATACCAGTGATAAAGTGAAGTAGCTTGAGCCCCAACACACTGTTTCCAGTTGCCCAGCCCTGTCTGGAGGAACTGAGCATATGTCTCTCTTGAATGGGTGGGGATGGGGAAAGATCCAGGGAGGAAATTCTTCTTTTTATTTAACCTAAATCCCTTATGCTGCAGCTTAAACCCATTTCCTCATTTTGCTTCCTCTGGAGAAAAAGAACATCTGGTAACCAAACGAGTAGACAATAACCTGTCACATACTCTAGTCTTCTTCAGCTACCTCCCACCCTTTTCTGTATCAAGTTAAATGATTCCAGTTGCATCTTAAGATCCCCTCTTTTGTAGTTCCTTTTTTCTTTGGAGTGCCAGCTATCAGGATGTTAAAAGGAGGTCCCAGTAGCGTTTGCCTAAGATAAGCAGAATATCCAATGAGAATTTGTGATTTCAAGTGGAAACCCCATATCTAAGGTACATAGTGGTATTTGCTTTTTATTTGTATCCTCAGCATAATCCCTATGCTAAGAGTTGGATTACTGTCTGTAGCTTAGAAGATAAGTCTCAGAGAGTTGTGTGAGGTCCACAGATATTAGGTGACTTGCCCATTCATGCTCAGCTAGTGTCAGAGGAAAGATATGTGTCCAGTTCTCCCTTACTCCAGGACCAGAAATCTACGAGTACATCATGCTTTCCCTCAAGAAGAATTAATTCTAAAGGAGATTCTGTTGTTTTTTGTTGTTCAGTTATTCAGTTGTCTCTGACTCTTCTCATGACCCCATGGACTATAGCACACAAGCCCCACCATCTCCCAAAGTCTGTCCAAGCTCATGTTCATTGCTTCCATGACACTATCTATCCATCTCTGCCATTCCCTTTTCCTTTTGCCTTCAATCTTTCCCAACATCAGAGTCTTTTACAATGAGTCCTGTCTTCTCATCATGTGGCCAAAGTATTTAAACCTTCCAGTGAATAGTCTGAATTAATTCTTTAAGTGTTGAATGATTTCATCTCCTTGCTGTCCAAGGGACTCTCAGAAGTCTTCTCCAGCATCACAATTCAAAAGCACCAATTCTTCAGTGCCTGGCTTTCCTTATAGTTTAACTCTCACAGCCATACATTGCTACTGAAAAAACCATCACTTTGACTATATGGATCTTTGTTGGTGAGGTGATACATCTGCTTTTTAGTATGCTGTCCAGATTAGCCACCTAAAGAAGATAATTACATTGGGGAGGACGTTCTACCTTAACCTTCCAGGCTAGTTCAAATCAACAAGCATTTATTAAGCGCTTTCTATGTGCCAGGACTTTGTTGCATTCTTTTATAATCTCCCAACATGACACAATGCCAACTCCCAAACTGTTAGTGACTGCATGATTTTATAGTAAAAACAAACAAACAAAACCTCAACAACAACAAAGCCATGTAGGTCTTCAAAATAAAGATGAGAAATAGAGGGAAATGTCATACTTCTGGCAATGAAAGCAAATTTTTCGTCAGACCATTTCCTATCAGGCAGATCTACACCTGCCTAAAATGCTTTCCTCCCAGAACCATGTAAGTAACCTTCAGTACCCATACAGGGGAGTCGTCAGTTGCTTTGACAAGAGTTCGCCTCAGGCTAAAAGGATTGAGAAGGGAAAAAAGGGACCTCAGCAAAGGTTGTCTTTTGCCCAGCTTATTCCCATTTCCTTTCTGGTTGGGCTAGGTGTTGATAATGTTGGGTAAGAATCCCGTCTGGGACATCAGCTTCAAACATCAAGGTTGAAAAGATAGTCTTAAAAAAAGTGGCTATTGATAGACTTTGTTTACTTGTTTGGGAAAATGTTATTCATTCACATGTTGCCACATGGAGTAATCTACTTTGTGAAACAAGAAACTTAAATTCATTTTGACTTTATGAACAGGTAGAGTATATGGAGGCCTGCATGGTATGATTTCAGCCGCCTGAGAAAGGCCCTGATACTCCCAAAATACTTCCACCATCCATGTTGCTTATGTTTCAGATCTTGTCATTCAAGATTCATTTTGTTTGTTTAAGGCTTTTTATACAGGTAAAATTCAAATATCTCTAGGAGAGTTGTCTTTGAAGCCTTATTGATTATTTGTATTTCGGTATGAAAGCATTTCTAAGATACCTTTCTGAATGAGTTCACTGAGCACTGACTAATAGGGGGTAGTTTAGAGTGTATAGGGAAATGTGAGAAAGAGACCATACATGAAAAGGGAGAAAGGTTCAGAAAAGAAAGGATGTAACAACCAAAAATAGACTTTAGTCTCTTCATAGTTTGGCTTAGGTCAGCTCTGGCCAAATTGATTAGCTTTCAATTGATACAATAAATTGGCAAAGTCATTCATGGCAAATTTCATTAAGAAGGTAATTTATGTTGTATCAGGGACATCCATTCTGTTGTCTTTATTTTAGAGTAAAAATGAGATTTATTTCCTTTTGTTTTCCAAGTGCTATAAAGGCAGTGACTGAGCCAAATTGTCAGTAGAATAGTTTGACACCATTTCAGATGAATCAAGACACTGATTACTTATTAGTAATTACTTATAATTGAAGCAAAAACCAAGTTATTTCTGAATTAGGATAAACAGAAACAAATAAAACAATGAACTCTATTAGGAGGTATGTGTGGGACATTCAGGTTTTGGGAATTAGGCTATTTTGAAAGGCCGAACTATTTCATGTTAGGCCCAGATTTATTTCTTCCTTTTATTTGATCAGTACCAGTAGTCCAGATGGTTTTGAATAATCCTAAATGGCTAAACTCCTTTTTTTTTGTCGGGGGAGAGGGAATGTTGTCTAACCTTTTGAGGACAGATGAATTCCTGGGTATGGATTGTAATGTATATCACAGTGAAAGATAAAGCCAGCAGGTATGAAGAGAGAAAAAAACTGGCAGATTCGTGAATTATCCCATTAACAAAGGCTAATTATTTGACATAGGTGGATTCTGTGTTGTTTACAAACTAAGTATTGAATTCACAATTATGTTTGAATTAAAGACTTTACATTTCATGACAAAGCCAATCTCCTTCAGTTTTCCTGTGCAAACTCTTCTCATCAAGGCATGATGTTTTACTTTCAAAATAGAATTCAATGGTAAGGAAAAGGATTATTCATAAATTTCCATTTCTCCCCCGGCTTTTGCTCAATAACCTGTATACTTATATATATGTATATAATTTGATTAGTGGATAATAGTGTAACCCATGCCATCAAGTGGACATTCTTTATCTAAAAGCTTCAAATATCATCAAATCCTTCTATCACTTGGGAGTTTCTTTGATCAAAAAGTGCTTCACTTTTAAAGACAAAAAGCTGACTTTTGAAAAGAATAACCAGAATTTTTTAGTTTGTAACTATATTTCCAAAACATTTACTAATTAAATTCAGTCCTCTCATTCAGTGTTAAAAATCATTTACCCCATCATGTTTCCATCCCTTAACATAATGTGTGTGCCATCCTTTTCCCCTTCCTCTTTTGTAAATGTTACTAATTTTAAAATTTTTATTTAAAACTCTCTGTTTTATTGAGTGTGATTTTTCTTTGATGTGAGTGCCTTATGTTCCACAATAGTAAGCATCAGATCCAGACTGCCAGAAAGTTGATGGAGCATAGCTTGGCTATTTAATGTCCTCCCTTTGTATTGTTATAAGTTACCTAGTCATAGTCTATTTTGTTAAAATTAATGCAGTTTTAGCGACTCATTTTTAAACACTGGGGAATGGTTTGGAGGCTATCAATTTAAAATTAAAGCTATATTCTATTGTGCTTATAAATTATCCTTTTGTCTTCTTCAGAGTCAAGAGGGTTGAACCTTGAAATCAGGTATAAAATGAAGAATCAGATCGCTTACCTTGAGTTGCTGGCATCTTAGTTTGTCTCTTCATAAAAAAGAATTTGAATATTTCCATGTCTTAACCTTGAATTCAGTAGCTTTTCCTCACTAATTATGATAGAATGGCATTATTCTTCTTAGATTAAAAAAATACTCCTAAGCCACCAGCTTTATCACTCAAATCCTGCTATTGCTTTACAATGTTTACTTAGAGTGTGTTTCTCTATACATACAATATGCAAAAGCATTAGTTCATTTTTGTTTAAAAAAAAAAGGATCATCACAGAGAGGGAGAAGGTATAGTTTCTTTTGATTTGCTGGTCGATATGCTTGTGGGCTTATTGTGTTTGTTTTCCTATTGTGGTTGTGAAGAACTAATAACTGAATGTTACTGTATTTAAAATCCTTTGATTCCCTTGCTTTTAAAGGTATTTTCAAAATGATATGATTTTAAATACAGGGTGTCCCAAATGCTTTAGTGCAGTTTTAAGCTTTTAATAGTACTAAGACCTTTGGGACCCATTGTAGATGGTCACTGATTACAGCCATAGCTTCTGAAGGCAGTTATTCATTTACCCTGACTGATAGTCTTGTACCAAACTTCGTGTTACTCTAAGTTGATAGTTACGCTGTTTGCATAGTTGATCACCCTCTGAAGCCAAAGAATGTGAGACTGCAGTCCACTAAGAGGGGCCTGAAAGTCACGTGGGAACCACCCAAAGAGGCAACCACTAGACCTGTGGAGTATTACAACATTGCCTATGGGAAGTCACTGAAAAATCTTAGCTACATCAAGGTGAATGGTGATACGCACTCCTTCCTTATTGAGGATGTGGGTAAGTGACACAATGGTCTTGCTTTCCCAAACTCCACTTTTGGTGGTCTGAATGATTCAAACATGATGTATGTATGATGATTGTTGATGTAATACAAGGTGGCCTACAGTTAAAGAGGAGGCGATTTCAGCATGAGTGACCTGATGGCCGCTTCAAACTCTTCTGGCCCTCTTACCTGGTCCTCTTGTACAAGCCATTTTACCTCACTATGTTTCAGCTTTTCACGTATTCATATTAGCTAATATATAGGGTAAACCTAATAACTAAGCCAAGTTTAGGTATGTCTTCAAAATGCTTCATTTCAGACACATGAATTGAAATATTATCAATTTTGTATTTCAGAAACTGTGAATTTTGTGTATTCAGGTATAGTAAAGATGGCATAATGAGGCAAATATGATATGTAAGTAATATCTATAAAAATGAAAATTCAGCTTAGTTATACACCACCCCTCTGTATATTCTCTGCTTCCGTCACTGAAATAATGTGAAGTTTCGTCAGCAAATGATTCCTGTAAATTATATGTAATTACAATGTCATTGAAGAATTATTTCATAGGGACCTTTCTGAGATATAAGCCAATAATGTGCATAAGCCTATAAAAATTTGTCAACTCAAGAAATTTAATAGCCTGTTTTTGAAATTTTAATTAGAAAGTTAAAAAAACCTACTTATAACTGAGAACTACAGCAGAATGGCTGAAAATTCATAAGGTTTGTTCACAGTACTTCACAATAGGCTATTTTCCTTCTCAACTGTAATTCATTTGATTTGTAGCCCTTTAAATTTTGCCAGAATGCCTACACTTTAAATTCTACAATATTCCAAATATATCTTAGATGAAATCATAGAGTTAGAGTTTTGACTACAGTCTATGGACAGGCTTCTTGATTTCCTTGAATTTCTTATTGCCTTGGAAGCTATTTATCCTGAAACTCCACCCACTCTAATCATTTTGGAGCAAATGCCTTAAGTCACTTTAAAGGAAGAAGCACTAATAGCCAAGAATAGCTGTGAAAATCAATCAGTCAACAATAGCAAATGGCAAGCCTCTCTATTAGCTTTGCCAAGAGAGCCTCAAATGGGATCAGACACAACTGAGAAAAATGACTGAATGACAGCAACGTATGTCAGTAGTCAAGTTCTTTGTTCTTGGCCTAAATTTTCTTTCCCCCCTTTACCCTTTCCTTTGAAGCTCTCCTTCAGTTAAGTTATAGTCTTCATTTGGCTCGTAAGCATTCACTATTATTCACCTTACTTGTCCCACCATCAAATATTGAGATTTTTATTCATGGGATAATAAAGCAGGAGATCTGTAATACTAATTCCTTACACACATATCTATGTATATACATATATATTCATCCCAATTTACAAAGGTTTCCCTCACAATATTCTGCTAGGTAGTTAATAAATCATACCCCCACTTTACAGCTGAGAAAACTGAGGCTCAGAGAGGTTAAGATACTTGTCTTGGGCCACATGAGCATGAGATGTTAGAGCAGAAATTCAGCCAAGTCTTTAGGCTCTAAGTCTAGTGTTTCATCTAATCTGCCATCTTGCCTCCTGGTGATGGAAAGGTAAAAAGCATTAAATTGTTCTCATCCTAATTCCAACTAGCAATGCATTCATTTTACTCTGGTACTTATTTCAAATGTTCTATGGAGGGCTTACCCTGAGTACACACATCTCTTCCAACAGTATCTTATTTAGCGTTGGGTTGAAGGCTTTACAACTTTGAATTAAATGAAATTTAATCGTTGTGGAGCCTGAGTAGCATTTCCCCCCTAAAGTACCCATTTTGTCTCACCTCTGTTGCCACTTGAGGATACTTTTTTCCCCCAGTTCTTCCCCACAGGAAAATGGTGCCATTAAGATCTTGGCTTAAGGAGCTCTGGAATTTTGAATTGAAAACACTACTAGACTAACAGTAGGTAAAAAGGGCAAGACAGTCATTCATCTCTTGACTATCCAAATCTCCTTCCCAGAATTGTTGTGGTTTGAGATTATTATGAGAAACCTCACTTTGGCTTTGTTTGGCCATAGGTATCTTTTCTAGGTGTAAAGAAATGGATAAACCTGTCAGTAAAGCAAGAGTTACGTATCTTCTTAAATTTCTAACTTGCTCAAACCATGAGACTTCTGGGTTCAGGATGGAACTGGACCTTTTGGGATTGTGTTTCATGGACAGCTCCCAAAATGCTGTAGAGGAGGAAATGCTTTTAAGCATGTATAAAGAGAGTTCCACAGCTCTTTAAACAACAAATGATTCTTACCAAGCAACTTTCTGATGAGTTAAGTTTAAGTCAATCAGAAACATGTGGATTAAATTTCCTTTGAAATACAAGTAAATTTAAAGAGTGAGGAGAAAAAGTGCTTGACAAAGCATGATTTTGTGTTTTGTCTGAACGAAAAGCGTTTGTAAATTAGTCCGAGAAATTGTGCCAAACCCCAAATGCCACTGGGCTCTACCCTGGCGAGTCAGAAATAATACCAACCCTGGAAACACTAAACATACCAGATGATATCTACTGCATCTGTTGTTGCTGTATCCCTGGCTTGTCAACCAAAAGTACTCTCAGGGGAAATGCTCCCCACGTAAAGAGAATGGTTATTATTTCTTTTGACAAAGCTAAAATCCACTTCTCAAGCAAAACAAAACAAAACAAAACCTCAAACCTTCATCTCTTCTTCAGGCCTATGATCTGTACCTTTAGAAAAGCACTGATTGATCAGAATGGAAAAATAACGCTAGTAGGGGCTTATTTTTTGAAACAGGAAGTCCAGTGGAGACATGCTTCCTGAAAATTGTACTGTCAGGGGTAGTTTAATATCTTTTCCTAATGCTAGAATATCTTGGGACTCAGCCAAAAATGGACAAATAAGCCAAACCATCTAACCTTTCCAAATAAACTCAGATCAAATAAGTGGAACCAAGTTTCACCATATGAGCACCTCCTAAATATTGCACATTATTCTGTCTCCTTTTTATTGATATTTTCAAGAGACAGTGAGCAAACATTGTTAAAGGGAGCATTACTTCTTGCAATAGAGTTCTTTGTTAATTCAGATATTGTGATGAATGTTGCACATACTTCTAATCCTTAGAGATGGATTTCAAGTTCCCTCACCTGTAGTAGTTTGATATTTTTACTAAAATCGTGTGAAAATTTTCTTTTGGAGCTTCTGTGTTGGAATTTTTGACCCTGAAAATTCAATGGAGAGACTTCTTCCATTTTGCAAATTTCTTTTCTTCAACTTTTGAATTCACGTGGAAAAGCTGCTAATGTTCTCTGTCATATAGATGCAGATCTATGGCAATGTGTATGTATTTTGGTATAAAGTAATTTATTTTTGAGGGAGTGGAGTCAGGTGCACTTTCCTTATGTTTAGAACAAAGTAAGCCATCTCAATTTAAAATGATAATATATGAGGAAGCTGTGGTTCGGCTCATTATTTAATTCAGTTTTTCAAGTTTTATTATAACATTTAAACTAATGATTAGTAAATCCAACTGTGTTGCTCCTGGAGATGTGAAACAGTGGCTTGATATAAACCATATGTTTCAGAGCCTGGGGTAGTGTACTTTGTGCTGGTTACTTCAGAGAACCACAGCGGAGTGAGTCGCCCAGTGTACAGAGCTGAAAGCCTGCTTGGTAAGTCTTATGAGAATTGGAGGTTGTCTTGGGTCACCTGGATTGGAAATGGCAATAAACCTTCCCTGCTTCCTTAAGGTCATAGCAAAGGCTGAATTTTTTTAGGAGGATTAAACAAGTTAGCAGTAAGGTTGGAGGTTGAGAAACCAGATTATAGACCCTTTTCTTTCCTTTAGAATATTTGAAATAGACAGGTGAGTTTGTTTTTCCTCCCTATAACCTGTATGTATTATATATTAAGTGAGTATATATTAAGTTATGTGAGTATATATTAAAATGAGTATATATTAAAATAAACTATATAGTTGAGTTTATAGGGACAGAAGCCATTATTTCATTGGTAGGGGGAGCTCTCAGGCAAGGAAATTCCCACACCAATGCAAGTTGATATCTTCTGTGAATCTTAGAATCTCAGAGGGTTGCCTAGAGCACTCAGAGGATATGTGACTTGCTCAGGGTCACACAGTCAGGATGTGTCAGAGACAGGATTTGAATGCAGGCCATATTGTCTTTGAGATTAGCTCTCTGCCCAATAGCCCCTGCTGCCTCTCCATTGCTGAGTGACATGAAATGTATATATCTCAGTATAGCAGACCCATCCTTTGCAATCCAATTCTCAACCATATAATTTAAACATATATTAAGGAGGGAGTGAAATATGGAAAAGCCAAGTTTCCTTTTTTTCTCCCTAATTTTCAAGTTGCGTTTTCCTAATTTAGGAGGTGAATGGATCAAGATTGATGGTTTTGCCATTAAGGGTCCAGAACCACTTAATGAGACCGTGACAGGTACTATTCGCTCATTTGGTTCACGTCTCCACTGAAGCACAATCTACCAAGAGGGTTGTGCTTCCCATCACACACATCCTCTTACAAACATCTCATTTAGTTCCCATCGCTAAACTAACACACGTGTTGCACATATTTTTGATTAATCTGTTTTTGCGCCTGATGTACCAAGCTGCAGCAATTGTTGTCAATCTGTGATTGTTCTTTCATGTTCTTCTGTGTGGAAATGTCTGAGCCTCTATGTTTGTTCCACAATTCTGGTAACCATTGACATGTGCTACTCAAATATGGTGGTTGAGATGGTTCTATGGACATGACCAGAATGTATTTACTTCTCAAGCCAGTAAGTGGTATAAATAAGTAAGTGGCATCCAGGGGTAATGGCTTTAAAGGGCAAATCCATTGCCTCAAGGCTACCTTTGTTAAAAGGATGTTCTGGAGAACACCCCTTCCATCTCTACTCCATATTTGCTCATTGCTTATCAATGTCTGTTGGTGATGATGTTATTTTTCCCTCTAGGGAGAAATGCTGAAATTTCTGCTGTGTTTCTTGAGTTTATTTTAATGATAGTGTAAGAACAATACAAAGTACTTGCAGCGTTTGTTTTTTTTTTCAGAATGTGGTTGGGTAGTATCCTGAAGGGGATTTTGTGGACGGCCACATTTTAGTTTTGTGTATTATATTTCTTAATAAACTCAATGTGACATTGTTTGTGAAGAGAAGGTGAGTATGTAAAAAAAACCAAATCAATAACATTTTCTTTTGCGCTCAGGTTTTGCCATTCTGAGTAGTTTTCAGAGCCTTTTCCGAATGAAAAAGGAGACAGCAGAAAGAAAGAAGTTTTGAAAGGAAGCTAGTTTGGGGGGCGATGGGAATGAATTCTGTTTTAAACATTTTGAGCTTCTGATGATGGCAGAATATCCAAGGGGAAGTGTCTTGTAGGCCCTTCAGAATGAGGCCCTAGAGCTGAGAAGAGGGGTGAAGGATAGAGTTACCAAAGTTAGTTACTCATAGGTGATACTTGTAGCCATGGGAGTTGGTTAGTTCACTGAAGGAGAAAGTATGGAGTCAGAAGAGTAGATGGCAAAGATGGAAGCTTCAGAAATATTATAGTTAGGGAGAGGGTGATATTTTGAGTATCTACTATTTGTAACGTGTAAGATGCTGAGAATACAAAGATAAGTTTTTGTTAAGTCAAGGAGGTGACAGATAAAGAGGCGTCGGTCCACAAAAAAGGGGTCTATGCCATGGGAACAATTGGAATGGGTTGTAATGGGGAAGTGTGAGGGAGAACAAAAACAGAAGAATCTCTCTAGGCTAATAAGTATTTGGAATAAAGTAGAGAAGGTTTTTTTTTAATTTCTTGATTCTAAATTCACTTTCCAAAGAAATAAGGGAAAACAAAGGAAAGTTATGTGGAAAAATAAATTGAGAAGGCAAAGAAGCCAGAGTACTTGTGAGTGTACAGTAAAATTCAGGAGTAGAAAGTGACAAAGGAGAGAGAAGTAAGAGCAGCAAGATAAAAGGGAAATGATGACAGAAATGGGATAGAAAAGGGAGTCATTTAGAAACCAAGGAGAAGTGAGGTACAGGGCTAACCTGGGTCAAAGACTTAATAAATGTAAAGAAGTGGGAGACAGTCCAGTCCATTGAAATGTTGTATGCTACTATTTAAGGAATTCAGGCGTAGGTCTTAGAGGACCTGAAGAGAATTATACTCTTAATTAAGAGAATAGAAACAAACTGTACTTACCTTTAGAATTAATAGGAAGTTAGATAAAGTGTTTATTAAGTACTTACTCTGTGCCAGGCATTGTGCTAAGCATCGGAGATTTAAATACAACCAAACAAGACAGTTCCTGTCCTCAAGGAGCTTACATTCGAATGGTGGAAGGGGTACTGACAGAAGGACGGGGCAAGGATACCCTCCAGGAATTTCCACTTGAATGGGGAACTACAACTCAAAAGGGAGTTCTGGAGAAAGGTGGGGCAAGGGTACCCATGAAAGGGCATGGTGAAGAGACTGTGAGAAAAGACATGGAGGCCTGCGTCCTGGCAAGATAAGGCAGAAGGCTCACTTATCATCATACAGATCTGGTCTCACTTACTCCCTGTTTGAATTTTATGTTTTGCTTTTAGGTTTCATGTTTACTTTTACTTTCCTTCTCATATAGCTCTCTGGGGGAAATTATTTTTAGAACAGCAATTAATTCCTTATGCATTCTTTAGACGAGTTAATATGATTGCCATCTTGCTGAGTGAGCTTGGGTTACAGAAATTCTGGGAATCGAGGATGACAGTCATGTCACCCTGACTAGCATGTAAGCTCGTTGAGAGTAGGGTCTCTTTTTTCATCATTCTTTATATTCCTCCCAGAACTTATCCAAGTGTAACCTGTGCCACAAAGTAGATACTCAAATTTGCTAAATGATTATCACTTATTTTCACTTAGTGTGTTTTGTCGTTGAGTCTTATTCAATATGCGTGACTCTCCGTGACTCCATTTTTGGCAAAGATCCTGGAGTGGTTTGCTGTTTCTTCTCCAGCTCATTTTACAGATGAGGAAACTGAGGCAAACAGTGTTAAGTGATTGCCCAGGGTCACACAGATAGTTAAGTGTCAGAGGTTGGATTTGAGTACAGGTCCTCCTGACTCCAGGGCCGGTGCTCTATCCACTTGCCACTTAGCTGCCCCAGGAGTGTGGGGGCTCTGTGTTAACTTAGTGTAAACCAATATATATCCTTTTCATGCTTTAGTAAGACAGAGCATATTTGGGAGTACCCAACTATTGAAGGCAACATTTTGCTTGCCACTTTTAGAGCTTTTCTTTCCTTTCCTTTCCTTTTCTTTTTTCTTTTCTTTTCTTTTCTTTTCTTTTCTTTTCTTTTCTTTTCTTTTCTTTTCTTTTCTTTTCTTTTCTTTTCTTTTCTTTTCTTTTCTTTTCTTTTCTTTTCTTTTCTTTCCTTTTCTTTTCTTTTCTTTTATAAATTGATAAGAGAATGCTAGTTAAAATTATTTGCAGCACATAGTGTAAGGCAGACCTTAGATCCAAGTCAAGTGTATTAAGAATGTACTGATCGGAGGGAAGTGCCTCTATAGCCAATGTATGAATAGGACATTTTGTTGTTGGGATAATTTATTCAGAATTGTCACAGTGATCATTTTCACCTAAACCTTTCTTTATGGGACTTGGAAAATATGCTGTGCTAGCATTGGTCAGCTGTTTTAAGGTATGTGAATTCTGTCCATTTTTAAGGCATTTTGGATGCCAAATATCCATATTGAGAGATTTATTAGGAATCCTGTCTCATAAATCAGACATTATTGTTGGCAACTGGTACAGTGCCCAATGTTCTTGGCTCTAATTCTTTGAATGTGCCATATTTCTCCTTGTGTTTTGTCTGAAACCAAGAGGGAAAACATTCCCTTATTATTCCATAAGTGGTAGTGATATAAAAAGCATTTATTAAGTGCTTCCTCTGTGTAGGGTATGGGGGATACAAATTCAAAAGTGAAGCAGCCGCTGCCCAGCTAGGTGATCGAGTGGACAACATGTTAGATTTTGGGTCTGGAAGACCTAAGTTCAAATCTTGCCTCAGATACTTATAAGCTGCATGAGCTATTTTTCTAAAAAGGAGAGACTATGTATGGAGAGGGAATGTTTTGGTTTGGAAAGTTGCAGGGATAGTGAGAGGATCCAGAAGGGAGTAGTACCCTGTCTAGTAACAATGGCAGCCTTGATTTATTTATAATTCCAGAGCTGGATGGAAGGTATGCCAGTAGGCTGGATGGAGAGAAGATGGCTCAGGTGTAGACTGAAGCATTACTGCAGCCAGCCTATATACAGAGTGGTTCCTAAGAAAGGCATTCATCAACCAGGGCATCACAAGACCAGGGGTGAAGTTTAAAAGTTGAATGCATGACTCTCTGTGACCCCATTTTTGTCAAAGATCCTGGAGTGGTTTGCTGTTTTCTTCTCCAGCTCATTTTACAGATGAGGAGACTGAGGCAAAGAGGGTTGAGTGACTGCCCAGGTTCACACAGATAGTTAAGTGTCTGAGGCTGGATTTGAGTGCAGGTCCTCCTGACTCCAGGGTCTGTCCACTTGTCACCTAGATGCCCCAGGAGTGCAGAGGTCACTAGAGGACCTGGACAACGGTATAAAACTCAAATAGAATCAGGGACACCAAGCCATATATAAGGATCTCTGTAGGCGCATGTTGACTTAGAAAACCACATGTTAACATCTATGTTTCATTGTATTTTTATTTATTTTCTTAAATACTTCCCAGTTACATTGTGTGGTAGGCCAATACTTCTGTTCTAGGGAATAATGTTTGGCCCATAAATGTCTTCCTTATCAATTCTCAAGAGTTATGCCAAGCAATTTGGGGGCTATTTTGTTTATAATTATATTATATATCTAATATAATATATCATAATTATATTTATCAAATTATTTATTAATATAAATTTAATAATATAAATATATATATACAGACTAAAAGTACAAAAAAATCCCTTCCTGTACATTTTCCAGTGAAAAAGCTTCATTTCTTTTTGTGAGATTATGTGGTAGAAGGCCTATAGCCAATGGGCCAGTCTTACAGACATGGACACATGCCAATAAGAGTTACTTCAGGGATACCAACTGTGGGAAGTGAAGGCAGAACTGATAGTAGAATTTAACAGGTTTTGCTTACTCAGAGGTGGGGGAGAGCCCCAGACTTTCAGAGTTCTGGAGTTATAGGGGAAGGGTAATGGTATAGCAGCATACAACTGGGAATCATTTCATGGCATGCAGTAGGACGATGATACACATTGTACCAGAACACTCGAGAATTAGTAATGGTGGTAGGGATGGGACCAGAATCTCTAGCCCTGGATTTAGAACCAAGAGATGTGGTTTTAAGTCTTACTTCTGCCACTGATCAGCTATATGAATGTGGTGGTAAGCCTTTGGGGATTAGTTTTTTCATCAGCAAAATGAGGAGGTGGAATTATATGATCTGTAAGTTTCCTTCCAGATTTAATAATCTCTAAGTCTTTAAGTATACACATACCTCCTTTAGTTGGCTTTTCTTTAAGGAAGCAATGGTCACATTCTCATGTGAAAGGATGGATGTGGTTATGGTTTTATTCTGCGGGAGAAGCTTGGCACTTTCTTGAGAAGTAACCATTTGTCAAATGTTGAAGACAAGACAAAGCAAAACAAAGCAAAAACTACCCAAATTTTTTGAGTAGTCTATTAAAGGAAAGCAGTCTGTTAAATTAGATAATCAAAAATATAAAAGCATTGCATTAGAAAATGCCTCCAAAAGGTCATGTTTTCTATAACCTCAAGTAAGATTGCATTCACTCAGTATCATATTCTGAAAAATATCTCACAACAGATCTATACAGTTTCTGAGGAGCTCATCACAGTGCCTCACACAACTTAGAATATCTTCTTTATTTTTATTTTTTGGCTAGGCAATGGAGTTAAGTGACTTGCCCGGGGTCACACAGCTAGTAAGTGTCAAGTGTTTTGGTCTGAGGTCATATCTGAACTCAGGTACTCCTGACTTCAGGGCCGGTGCTCTATCCACTGCACTACCTAGCTGCCCCCTCCTTTGTCTTTTTTGCTCCTATTCTGTCAGGCACAGAGTTAGGCATCTCCACCAGCATCATCACTGCCAATATCATCAACCTTATCATGAATTCAATTTAACAAATAATTATTAGGTGCCTGTCATGTATGTGCTTTGCTGGGTGTTGATAGAAAGACAGAAGTGACATATTTTTTTACATCTACAGTGTGCACAAATCAAAATATCAAATGGATTTTGTTTAGTTCATGCCTCTTATGTAGAGTTGACGTCGGGATAAAACCTTATTTTATCACAGTATTTCATGTATAAGATGGAATCACAACATGTGTTAGTGAAACTCTTTACTATCTATGTATTTTTGGCTTAATGCATCTTGGTGAAAGTTTCCAGGTTTCTGCTAGGTACAACTATAAGGTACATTTGACAGTTATAGTGGGGGATTAAAAAATACATAGAGAATCATAGCATTTCAGAGTTAGAAATGACCTCAAAAGTCATCTAGTGCATCACCCTACTTGAGATAGGAATATTCTATAGAATAGCCTCAATTCAACAAGCATTTACTTTTTACTAATTGTAATTGCTATTATGTTCAAGTAGTGATTATCCATTTCTACTTGAAGGTATGTAGTGTTATCACTAACTCCTGAGGCATTTTTGTATAATCTCTCAGTGCTAGGAAGTTTGCACATACACACATATTAACATACTGAAAAATCCAACATAATGTGGCTGCCCCCAAAGCTAATGCAATCTTACCCTGTTACTGAGAGACGTAGCTTCCAGGAATAAGGAGGTGAGTATTTCTCTTTACTTTAATCTGACCACATCTGGAGCATGATAATCAGTTTGGGGTACCACAGTTTTAAAAGGACATTGTTAAAATGGAAAGTATCCAGAGGAATTCAGCCCCAGTGGTGAAAAGAGTTTAGTTCATGTTATATAAAAAGTAGTTGAAGGAACATGGGATGTTTAGCCTGGAGGAGAGAATGTTGGCGGGGTGGGGTAGGGGGGAGAATGGATAATTGCTGTCTTCAAGTATACGAAGTGCTGTCATGGAAGAGGAATCAGACTTGTTTTGTTTGGCTTCAGAGGACAGGGCCAGGAGCAATAAGTAGACGTTGCAAAGAAGAAAATTTAGGCTTAATGTCTGGAAAAATCTTTCTAACAATTAGAACTTTCCAAAGCAGAATTGGCTGCCTCAAGAAGTGGTGACTTCCCTTTCCTTGGTGGTAAAGACCAGATGACTATTTGCCAGGTTAGCCATAGGGCTGATTCATCTCTGGTGTGGGTTGCACAAGATGGGGTCCCTTCCAGCTCTCCGATTTTGTGATTCGGGGATTTCGTGTATACACATACAGTGATGTTGAGTCATTTTGGTCGTGTCTGATTCTTTGTGACCCTATTTTGGGATTTTCTTAGCGAAGATACTGGAGTGGTTTGCCATTTCCTTCTCTAGCTTATTTTACAGATGAGGAGACTGAGGCAAAGAAGGTTAAGTGACATGCCCAGGGTCACACAACTAGTCAGTGTCTGAGGCTGAATTTGAACTCTAGAAGATGAGTCTTCCTGATTCCAAGCCCAGTGCTCTATCCACTGAGTCACCTAGCTGCCCAGTATGTGTACACAGACATATATGAATGACGTGCACTTGTCATTTCATCTTTGTAAAGATCTTCCAAGTGTAGAAACTCCCTCCACTGAAGCAGATCCACAATTCCTGTGACTTTTAGAATTAAGGAGTTTCCTGGGGGAATAGAAAGGTTAAATGACTTCTCTAGTCATATAGCCAGTATGTATCAGAGAAACCTGAACCCAGGTTTTCCCAAATCCAAGACTAACCCTTATCCAATATGACATACTGCATAATAATACATGATGTCCATGTACATATATATGTTCACGTGTACCTATGTGTGTGTGTATGTGTGTGTATAGCAAGGGGGGGGAGAGAGAGAGAAAGAGAGAGAGAGAGGATCGTTTTCATACATATTATAAGGAATGGAATTTCTGAATCAGGTGATAAGCCTATAAACCAATGGTTTAAATCAATTCTCCTATTTCTCCAATTTAATTCCTTTCTATATAATAGTGTAAATTAAGGAAGTAGGAAGATGTCTCTGTCTTACCTAAACAATGCTAGCTAAAATCCATATATGCCTTAACAGATATTTACAACTTAATTTATTAACAGTCACTCTTTATTGCCTTGTTAGGTTATCCTTGAGGGTTCCACAGATAGGGATTTACTCTCATGGGCCTGATTTCTTGGGTACTGTTCAACTTGAGTTCAAGATTGTCAAGGAAGAAGACACCAACCTTGTATAATGATAGCGATGCTTTTTCTTGTCTAACTCTTACATCAGAGATTCTCGCATGAGCTGAAGAACTCTTTTGTACTTTGGGGAATTTCTCATTTCTCTAGCTTCTTGCCTTCACCCAGATAATTTGGGAGCTTCACTATCTGTCACCACTCAGTATATTGTCACTAACTCTCCTTACAATTACATAGTTCGTCAGGTTCAAAAAAAAGGGGGGAAAGTTTTATTTATAGTAGGATGAAAACAAATAACTCTCATCAAAAATAATGTCAATGGGTGACCTTTCCTCAGGAGATCATATAGCTCCAGTGACTTAATCATAATAATGACCTGGGCAGGTACTGCTTATGGCGTGAGCTCTCATTATATGTCTTATTGAAGTTTTTCAAAACCCCCTGCAGGTGGTACGTTTGGTTGTACTTCAACATAGTGGATCGAATGCCAGATCTAGAGTCAAGATGACTCTTCTTCCTGTGTTCAAATTTGGCCTCAGACACTTACTAGCTGTGTGACCCTGGGCAAGTCACTTAGCACTGTTTGCCTCAGTTTCCCCATCTGTCAAATGAACTGGAGAAGGAAATGGCAAACCACTCCAGTGTCTTTGATGAGAAAACCCCAAATGGGGCCATGGAGAGTTGGACACAACTGAACAACAACGACGACAACAATATTACAGATTCCCATCACAATTCTGTTACCTTGCTTTGCCTGTAATTCTTTGCATATGATGCTCAATGCCCTTTTATATAGCTCTCAGCCAAAAGTTCATCATCATTCCAGAATTTAGCACAGTGCCTGACACATAATAGGTGCTTAATGAATATTGATTGATTGATTCCACCTTGTTGTGATCTGTCCTTTGTTCTCAAAGAGGACCGTGACATCAGGAAGATGATGTCATGACTTACAGGTGGATTGGATTTGAGGGAGGGAGGTCTGTGCAAAGTCATCAGCCTCACTTTCTCCTCCAGAGCCATCTGGGTCCAGTGGCAAGATATAGCTCAGTATGACTGGAGATGGCCCAGGATGCAGGATTCCACCTGTAGCTCTCTACAAGTACCTTCTTCATCACCCATTTCTGCAGCTCCCATCTAACAATGTTCTACTAAAGGCTCCTTCCAGAGATCCGTCTTTAGCTGAAGGGATTTCCTCAGAGCGCCATTGTCCTAGCTCGAGACACTTGTTTTCCTTGTATCCAGTTCTAATACAGTGCCAAACAAGGGACCTGCATTGCATTTCTCCCTTACATGATGTAGATTCTGGCAACTTTTGGCCTGACAGAAATTTGTCTAATGATCAGAAACACATGGTCCTTCTCACAGTCCAAGTGTGGCTTTCTCTTTGATACCAGCTTGGGTAAGAGTGAATTCAATCATCTAATGTCCTCTCCTCACCTCCCGTGCTTGGGCACTGTGCCTTCAGCTCGTTGAGCATCTCTCACAAACCTAAGGGCTCTGTGGGGCTCTCAAATCCTCTCCCAGCCTCAGCCCATGGAGTAGTCCCTCAGGTTTGCGTGTTTTTGTCTGAGACCAATGGCTAGCATTATTCAGAATCCCCAGGGCTTCTTCTCTTGGTGGTCATGGGATGAGGGTAAAAAGTCTTTCTCCTCGTTTTTCTGACAAGGAAGAGAAATATTTACAAATTCCCATTACATCTTGTGTGAAGGTGTTTTAGACTTTTTAAAGTGATTTTCACTAGCTCATATATTACAAAGTTATTAAAATGTAATTTGAGAATTTGTACCATTAAAGTAGGTGAAAAATACACTAGTGGCATGATGCTTTCACATGGAGAGTTAAAGCACAAAATCCTACTCTGAGATGAACTGCTTCTCTATCAGATGACCTAGTTTCCTAGAAGGGCAAAAATGCAGCCTGTGAAATACATCTTATGAATTAAACCTAAAGCATAACCAGTTTAGAAAAGCATTCATTTTACAGTCTTCAAAGCTCTTTATCATTGCTGAAAGCCATTATTGCTGTAGTGGAAAAGAAAGGACAGAGAGAAATAGGAGAAGCCAGAAGTTCACCAAACTATTACTGTTTTAGCTGGCCCGCCTTTCACAGGAAATATCTGTGGAAAAATGAGAAATGGACCCTCCCACTACAATATTTTTGTTCTTTCCACAAATGTTTCATTGAAATATGCAGTGTATTGAGCACTCTTCTCTACGAGTATGTACTCAACAGCTTATTGGTTTAAATTTGTGGAGTTTTAAAAGAAAAATGTGGCAGGTATAGGATTGGAAAACTCGGAGCTTAAGTGAGTTCCCTGCATTTCGCCTTGCTCACAGAAAGGTATGCCTTTTACTTAGGTACTTCAAGCATCCCTGCTTCTTATCACTGAAACCCCCCATTCACCGACATAGCTCATGACCCCCTGCATAAGTTACTAGATCATCCTGGGGAGTGACTGTGGCTGAGAAACATCATCACTGGATGATCAGCTTTCTAGTCTCATTGTTGTGTTGTTTCAGTCATGTCTGACTTTCTGTGACCCCATTTGGGGTTTTCTTTGCAAAGATACTGGAGAGGTTTGCCATTTCCTTCTCCAGCTCATTTGACAGATGAGGAAACTGAGGCAAACAGGGTAAGTGACTTGCCTAGAGTCACACAGCCAGGAAGTATGTGAGGCCAGATTTGAACTCAGGTCTTCCTGACTCCAGGCCTGGCACTCTCCCAATGTACCATCTAGCTGCCCTTTCTAGTCTCCGGCTTCTCTGAATTAGTCAGGCTGGTTCCCAGAAAACAGACCTACAATCTAGTCAGTACCCAAGCTGTGCCTTTGCCTATAAGTCACTTCTGAACCACAATGAGGCATCAGTGTAGGAATTTAGAAGAGGAAGAACATTTTAAAAAATTATACTTATTTAATTGGTACCTTTTGTCATTATATCATCATTTCCCAATATCTCTCTCTCTTTCCCTTCCTAGAAAGCAATCCCTATGAGAACGATTAAAAAAGAGAAAAAAGGGGGCAGCAACTAGATAGCACAGTGGATAGAACACTGGCACTGGCATCAAGAGGACCTGAGTTCAAATCTGGTCTCAGACAAGATACTTGACACTTACTAGCTCTGTGACCCTGGGCAAGTCACTTAACCCTAATTGCCTCATCCAAAAAAAATTTTTTTTAAAGGAGAAAAAGAAAAAGCATTTCAGCTAAACTAACCAACACATTGAACAACTTTGACCCTATATCCAATGTTTCACACCTATTTGGCAGTAAAACAAATTGGGAGAATGTATGGATCAGAAAACTTATTAGCTGTGTGGTGTTAAGCCAAGTTATCTCAGCTTACTAATTCAACCATATAAAAATAATGCCTAACATGAATGTGATTAGAAATATGGTTTACAAAAGTGAACTCTTCTTTGATCTCTCTAAATCTCTTCTGGGCCAAACTTGGTCATTATAATTTCACAGCATTTTTTTGTTTTTTGCTGCTGCTGTTCTTTCTATTTACACTATTTTAGTTACTATGTATATTGTTTTTTTTTTCTGGTTCTGAGGAAGGGCACAGCTGATGTATTCCATTAATATTTATTTTTCACTGCGTATAAATATCTGATAGACTAGAAACAGACAACATGTTGCTGTGGAGAGAGAGAGTTCTACTGGTAATCACAATACCTGGGCTTGGAGCCTGGCTTTTGCTGTTAACTAGCTAGCTGTATGGGCTTGGACGAGACACAGAGAGTTTGTTCACCTATAAAATGAAGGGATTGGATAGATGACTGCCAAGGCATTTAAACATTTTAAGGATTACTATTTCAATGTACAAAAAACATAAAAAGGATTGTATATGAAACAACTTATATATAGTTTGTTGTGTTCATTTATAGAAAATTAAATTTAACATGATCTTATCAAACCCACCTTGCTTTTCTGTGTCCCTTTCTGAATTTCTGATTTCTTCTCTATATTTTGATGCTTCGTTGACACACTTTCATTTATTTTTTTCTTTATTGTACCCACTGCCCTCTTCTCCTACACAATACTCTCCCTACCCCCTCCAAAAATAAATGTTTTCCCTTGTAACAAATACATATGGTCAGTCAAAGCAAATTCATACATCGGATATGTCTGAGAGTATATATCTCATTCTGAACCTCTTGTCAACCATCTCTCTGCCAAGAAATGAAGGGAAGCATAGGCTCATCGTCAGTCTTCTGGAGTTACGACTAGTCCTTGCATTGATCAGCATTCTTTAGTTTTTTAAATTCTTTTTCCTTTATAGCATTATGGTCACTGCAAATTTTTCCTCTTGTTTCTACTCACTTTCTAAGGTATTTTCCAACTCCAACTTTCTATCTTTCTTCTATTCTATTTGAACTAATTATACTTTTCATTATGAATGATACATATGGAACTAAGAAAAGAATAATGTTCCAGTGACTAGAGGAAATAGGTTCAAATCTAAGCTCCGCTATTTAATTTTTGAGTGACATTGAATTAGTCATTTAAATTCTCTAGGTCACAATTTCCTCCTTAGTAAAATGTGGAGTTTGGTCTAGCTGAATTTTAAGGTTTCTTTTACCTCTAAACCCTATGATCCACCTTAGGAATGATGTTCAACAATCTGTAATATGGAAAAAAAAAGTTTTTTTTCTTATCCCTCTTTCTTGTTCTCTGTGTTTCCTGAGAAGGTTAGATCTCTTTTATCTAAATATGAATTTCAGAAACTCCTAGTCAATTTTGATAGAATAAGCTCTGAAGAATTCTGAAGTCTGTTCCTATGGATAATACACGAGCAAGTTGTTAAGGGTTTCTTTGAGAGTTTGTTCATATTTAATTCAATATCTCTGTATTGTAGCAGTGGACTTGGAACTGCACCTTCTAGACTTCACAGAAAAACCATATGGAAAGGATTCAGAAATGATCGAGTTGCCTGGAAAAGGAAATATTTAGTAGCTTTCTGCTACAGCAGGGTTTAAACCAACATTTTGTGGTATTTCATCACAGCAGTTTGTTATATTATACATTTATGTATGTATATATGACTACAGATTTTGCTTTTTGTGAATTCCCAGGGGGTAGGCAATTGTGAAAGATTCCTCTTTTTCTGATGCCAATCTACATGCTTATTTCAGCCAGTAATTAGTGTGTCTCTCCCAAGTGGGTGAGAGGCCTAGCTGTGGAATGGTTAACTAAGAAATGAAGGAACTGCCTCTGAACCAGATTCATCATCTCTGCTTGTGTGGCCATCAAATAAAATGGCATATAGCTGACTTTGACTTCATGCCACAGTGAGACCTACAGTAGTTTAACAAAACCTGATACCTTTGACTAGGTCATCCATTGTTGGAGGTCAAAGTCTTTCTGTCTGGAGACTGTTTGAGGGTTTTGATATTCAGGAGAAGAGGAAAATCACCAGTGGCAGTTCTAAATTGTAACTGTGTGGATTAGCATCTCTTCTTAAAAGAATTGGAAAAGGGCATCTAAGAAAAAAACCTTATTTCTTAGGGGTTTTTTTACCCTTGTTTTCAGTTTTTATTAGCTTTTATTTGTGGACATATGTATGACTCATGATCTTTATATTTAGTTAGCAGAGATAAAAAACACAGGCATTGTCAATGGTTAAAATTGTGTTACTTCCTCACAGCAAGGTAGACTGTATTTTACTAGGACTCCAAATACGTAGAACACTTCCTATCGTCTACATTGCCCTCTCTGCTGGAGGCTGTTTAGGGGTTACAATCTACTGGGTGCTTAATTTGTTTGTTGATTGATTTTATGGTGCAGTGGGGTGGGGTGGAGTTAGGGCATAAGTATACAACTTGTGAGATGAATGTGAATGACTGGAAAAGCAAGTGAGCTTGAGCTCATTATAACCCTGAGATGATAAAATAACGCAAGGAAGACCTCCAATGCTTTGCATAGATGTAGTCTAGAGAATTTGTGGGAAAACATAGGCAAGAATTGTATGTAGGAGAAGAAGGCATATATGGGGCTGTAATTGGTGTTAGTGGAGGGAGCATCCTCACTGATGAAGCAATGGATATTTCAGAGTCTCAGGGTTGGAAGGAAATTTTTTCTTTGCCTTCCCATAATGCCTCCATCTATCGGATTACCTTTGTTCTCTCTCTCTTTCTCTTCCTCACTCACTCTTTCTCTCTTTCTCTCTCAACTTATATGCATATATATGTATTTTATATATTCTGTATACTTGGTTATTTACATGTTGCCTCTCCTCCTTTAGAATGTATATTTCGTGAGGGCAGGTTCTGTGAGTTTTTTGTTTTGCATTTCTTTGTGTCTCTAGTGTTTAGCACAGTTCTTGGCACGTAGTAAACACTTAACAAATGCTTATTGACTCACTGATCTCAGAAGTCATCTAGTACAACCCATACTTGAACAGGAATCCCATTTGCGATATACCTGGCAAGTTGTCATCTGAACTCCACTCAGAGATCTCCAGTGTTATGGGCCTGACTTGTTCCTGTTGCAGTCCATTCAACTTTTTATTTATTTTTTATTTTTTTTTCATATGCTTTTGAGTTGAAAATTTTTTCTCCCTTTTTCTCCCCCCCCCACCCTCCTCAAGACGGCACACAATCTGACATAGGCTTTACATTTATATACCCATTAAATATATTTTCACATTAGTGAAGTTGTAAGTAAAAATTAAAACCAATAGGAGGAACCATCAGAAAGATGAAACAAAACTCAACTGAAGGTAAAAATAAGTGAGAGCGATTCGACTTCCATAGTTCTTTCTTTGGATGTGGACAGTATTTTCCATCCGGAGGCCTCTGGAGATGTCTTAGATCCTCTTAATGCTGAGAAGGGTTCAGTTTAACATTCTTAGTCATTGCATAACGTGGCTGCTATTGTATACAAAGTCCTCTTGGTTCTGCTCACTTCACTCAGCATCAGACCATATAAGTCTTCCCAGGTTTTTCTGAAGTCAGCCTGTTCATCATTTCTTATAGAACAATAGTATTCCATTACATTCATATACCACAACTTGCTCAGCCAACTTTTGAACAGTATGAATTGCTAGGAACTTTTTCTTTAAACCAAACTGAAATCTGTCTCTCTGTAACTCCTAACCACTGCTCCCAGTTCTGTCCTCTGGCACCATACAGAACAAATCACATCCTTCCATGTGAAAAACTTGTAAATACTCAAAGCAGTTGCATCTTCTTATCCCCAAGTCGCTTGGCACAACACCTGGCACACAGTAGGAATTGAGGTAAATGTTGGTTGATTGGTAAGCCATTAAAAACTTTTATGGTGTTGTTTTTGGTCCTGGTACTATCCCAGTCTTCCTCCTCTGACTAACAATCATTTGTCAATATCCTTCCTAAAATGTGGCACCTAGAATCCAGTACTCTAGATGTGACCTGATCAGGGCAGAAAACAATGGGATTTCCCCCTTCTCCCTTGTTCCAGGCAGCATACTTCTCTTAATGCACACTTATTTTGCATCAGCTTTAAAAATATCAAACTATGGATAAGTGTGTGCATTTAATAGGCAAGAAAACTGAGACTCAGAGAAATTAAGAAACTTACAAGATGATACAGGTATCATTGGCAGAAGTAGAAGTGGAACCCTGGTCTTCTAACATCAAAGACAGAATTCTTTCCAACGTGTTCCACAAATTCTTTGGAATCTGAGAAATTTTAGTGCTAAATAGATTCAATTCGATATAGAATAAGAAAAACATAAATTGACTAAGTAGGGGGACTAGTTCAAAAGGATGTGAAGTCTCTTCATAGAGATGATTAAGAATTGAATTGATGATAAGCTTGGGCCGCCATGTTTATAATGCCCCTAGCTGGTATGAGGGAGCAGACTCAAATGATATTTTTTCCTTCCAGATAATTCGTTCTAGGCCATTATATATTTATTAGGTATCTTTAGTCTTTTGGTGAGGAGGAAAGAGATACTTTTAATTTTCCCAAAGCCATGTGGTAACTAAAGGTTATGAGAGTCGTTTTCATGAAATTTCTGGGTGTGTAAGCTTTGATGACAGCAAAGTCCCTAAGTGGAGTGAGGAAAAGGGTTACTTTGGCCAACTTTGCTCCTTATTTAAAAAATTCTATCAAATTTCAGAGTGGTAAGTAAGATACAATGGTAGGTATCACAGAGGCAACTAGCTTGGAGGTCTACCTGAGAAGACTTTGAAATATCCTGGTAGTTCCTAAGCTACCAGTTCTTTGGGGGCTCCATTCTACGTCTGTCCTATTTATCATTTGTCTGTGCTTCTTTGGAACCATTCTGTCCTCCCAAAAGCCAATTTGTAGACTCAATTTCTTTCTAAATCCTTACTCGATTCCTCACTAAGTCACAGGATTGTAATGTTTAGTGCTGAAGGAGACATTTGGGATCATCTATTCCAACTCTGTCATTTTGCAGGTGAGGAAACTGAGGCTCAGAGAGGTTAAAGGACTTTCCCGAGTCATAGGAGATGGATAGCAGAATCAGGATTTTACTCCAAGTCCTCTAAACCCCTTGCAAATATCCAGGTGGAGCCAAAGCTTTGATTCTCTCCCAGGACTTTCAATTCACATTTTGGTTCTCACTCATTCTTCTACAACCTAGCTCTCATAGACCTTTTCTTTCCTTTTTACTTTTCCCTTCCTTCTCTGTCCCACTTCTCCTCCCTTCATCTTTTTCATACTTAATCACACAAAAATATATATTAATATCTTCATTGGCATGGCTCTGTCATGGAGGGTGGGGGATTAGGGGAGGCCTATGGAATGGGAGGTAGATGAAGAAGGCTAACGAAAAGGTAGCTTCTAGTTTTTTGGTTTGTTTGGGTTTTTTTTTAAGGATATAGTGAGCTCTAGGGACAGTTGGGCTCTTTAGCCATGTGTCTTTGAAACTTTGGTCACAAGCAGCATGTCAGGCCAGTCTGTGGCAGCAGAAATGGTGCCATCCCAGGTAAATATGTTGCCCAGGACTGTTAGCTATAGGGCAAATGACTGAATTCCCCCTCTGCTTACTAAGGAAGGAGAGGATTCTGGGAACTTTCATGAAGGCCAAGGGCATTTGATGGGCAGATTGAAAACCTTTGTAACCTCATTTATGTATGCAAAATATATTGCTCTACACAGAATAGGTGCTCTACAGATATTTCTTAGTCATGAGGAATTATTAAAGCAGTTTTCAACTCATAGTAGAAAAAAGAAGAGTGGAAACAATGCCATATTTGGAAACATTTTCACTTTAATCAACATTTTCACTCTAGTGGCCATCATGATCTTTTTTTAAAATCAATTAATCAGACACTTACTAGCTGCATGACTCTAGGCAAGTCACTTAACCCTGTTTGCCTCAGTTTCCTCATCAGTAAAATGAGCTGGAGAAGGAAATAGCTTTAAACCACTTCAGTATCTTTGCCAAGAAAACCCAAATAGGGTCACAAAGAGTCAGACATGACTGAAACGACTCAACCACCACCACCACCACCACCATGCATTTATTAAGGGCCTAGTGGGTGCCAGCTGTCTTAGGAGCAAAAAGACAGAAAAGAAATAGTCCTTTCCTTGCATTCTATCTAGGAGAAACTTGCATGCTATCTAGGGTAAGAAGATGCACAAACATAAGTAAATACCAAATACAAAGTAAATACAACCCTGGGGAGGGGAGAGGCACTAGCAGATGGGAAGATTGTGTAGGCAAGGACACTTATACTGTAGAGTATGATTTATCTATTAACGTGCAACTCTGAGCATATTATTTAACCTTTCTGAGCCTTGGTTTTCTTTTCTTAAAATGAAGATAATAATAATAATAATACCTACCTCCCAGGATTGTTGTGATCAAAGGTGATAATCTGTATAAAGCCCTTTGCAAATCTTAGAATGCTACATAAATGCCAGCGATTGTTGTCTTGATTTCTAAAACCTCAGAATATCCTGAAATTTGCTTGCCTGATCTAGTACAAAATGGTAAGAAGTTGAGTTATAATTCCACTTTGCTTTTTTTTTTTTAATGACTGATGACTGTCTGGAAAAGGTTTCACTTAGTTGGTTTGCTCAATGGACAGTATATGGTGACTTTAGGATTGCTCTTGTAAATCCAGTTCTGAATAAAACTCACTTGATCTTATTGTGTTGTATTGTGAAAGACTGAGAAAAGTCTGTTTCCTTAAGTTAAAAATGCACTCAGCACTTGTGGATTTGAATTTGATTACTCTTGGCATTTGTGACTTCCTGTTTTCAAGATAAAAGACTTAGAGATTTATTAGAAAGATATAGGAGCTTTTGTGGGTATATTAAATAGTACTTAGAGAAAACACTTAAATGATTTAACTGTCAACAAATTTGAAACACGTGGATCAAGTTTCCTTCAGTGTCCATGTGGTTTAAAAATGATTAAAAAGTAAAACATAAAAGGTATTTGAAGTTTTATGTAATTTAGAAACCACTAAAAGAAAATAATTTAAAAGATTTAGGTAGAATTCTGAAATAACAAAATGCAGTTTGATATTTAAAACAGAAAGACTGGAAATTGTGATAGTTGTTAAGCTGCTAAAAGTTTCATTTAAGTAGTTTTTTAAAAAAAAATCTATGACCCATTGAATAGATTGAATAATAGTCACCTCCTTATTAGAGAGGATGGTTAAAAGCCAGTGTCCTGGAAAGAAGCTGTTCTGTTTCCATGTAGTTGGACGTATTGATCATCCATTTACTCAAAAATATTTATTCAGTGTTTATTCTGTGCAAGGCACTGGCGCAGATTCAGAGATGATCAAAACATCCTTAATCTTTGACATGAAGGAAATTATGGTATGGTAGACCCAGGGAGCACCCTATCTGTTGTACACATGGGTTTAAAAAAATTAACCTTGTAAGCATTTCATCTAAAAATATTTGGGGGTTTTCCAAAACTGCTATCTCTGTGTGAGTATGAGTCAACAGGGTGACATGACATCCCAAAAAACTAATGTGATTTTAGGTTGAATTAAAAGAGGTGAATAGTTTTCTTAAGTATGTCCAGGGTAGGCTAGATATTTGAGATATTATAGAAGAAATCCCTTTTCATGTAGAGTTTAGACTACTTGGCTTCTAGGGCATTCTGGGCTTCCTTCCACCTTGGAGATGTTGTTATTCCTAGAGGAGATACTGTGTCCTTTGCATAATGACGGCTATTTTTTGTTTTGTTTTGACTTTTTTTTAATTTTATTTTTATTTTGATTTATTAACAATCACTTCCATATGCTTTTGAGTTGAAAATTTTTCTCCCCCTTCCTGCCCCCCACCCTCCCCAAGATGGCGCACAATCTGATATAGGCTTTACATTTACATACCCAACATGAGAGCTATTAAGACCTGCTTTATTCTTACTTTCTGATCCTGACTCTTCACAAAATTTAACTTGACATTGCAATTAAGAAAGCCACTAGTATGGTTTTAGTGTAGTAGTACGGTGGTCTTGTGTGACTGGGTAGTGTAGTGACTAGAAAACCGGCCTCAGAGTCAGGAAGACCTGGATTCAAATTCTACCTCTAATGCACACTGGCTGTGTGTCATTTGCTTCTCATTGCTCTAGGCAACTCCCTAAGACACTAAAACCATGTTGCGGAGAAGATAGTGACCTGTATTAGTCAAAGGAATTTCCTCATTTGGGAAGTCCATAGACCAGTCAAGTCACATGTCCAATACCTATTCCTGCCCAAGTTGGTAGACTAAGTATTTCTGGTTCTTTTAAGGTGATCTCTGTATATCATGTTTTGTGATTATTGGTATATTTCTTCAATTGCGGCTCTAACAGTTGAATACAACATAGTGCATCGGATCACAGAACTAGAGGAAGAAGGGGCCTCAGAATCCATGAGGTCCAGGGAGGTTGAGTCCATAGTCATACAGTAAGTGATGGGATTTGAATTCCAATCTTCCTGACTCCAGAGCCAGTACTCTTTCCATTGTACCACATTGCTTCAGATGTGGTCTGTATAGGTCAGACTCCTGTAGGACTATTGCCTAACTCATTGTGGACGCAATATTTCTATTGACATTGGCTCTTTTTGCTTACCACATCACACTGTTGACTCACATTGACTTTGTAGTCCACTAAACCCCCTACTTGTTTTTCACATGAATTGCTTTTTAGCCATCTTGCCTAAAGGGTACTTGTGAAATAGATTTTTATTTGAATATAAATGCTGGACATTACAGTGATCACATTTTATTGTATTTTTCCAACACATTATTCTCACCTATTGAAATCTTTGGATCCTAATTTTGGCAATTTTGACAAACATATCATTAAATAAAGTCATTGATAAAAATGCTGAATAGAACAGGGCTAAGCACTGAGCCCCTTAGCAAACCAATAGAAACTTCCATTCCTATTGACACGATTTCTTAATCAACACCCTGAGCGTCTGGTTATTTAATCAGTTCTGAAACTATATGACTATACTATTATTTAGTTCATTTTTTATCTATTTGTCCACAAATAGGATACATGAGAGATTTTTTTTTCATATTTTTTTGAATTCTGCCATACATCTGCTGAATGTCTTCAACAGTTTAAAAAATCTTGTTTAAAAAATTAGTAAGTCTGGTATGACTTGTTCTCAAAGAACCCGTGTTAACTTGCTTCTTTTTCTAAGTACACATAGACCATCTGTTTAGTAATTCTAACATTTCTCTATTCTAGAAATTTTCCAGGGACCAATAGTTTGAAGAATCCACTGTCTTTATTTCTGTTTCATTTTTGTCTTTGTATCCCATATTTGCCTAGTGTAGTGTCTGGCACATAGTGAGACAATAAATATTTCTTGATTGGTTCATCTTTTTGTAAATAATTCTAGGTGCTGTGGAGGGATACAATAATAATAATAATTATAATAATAATAATAATAAACATTTATATAGAGCTTTAAGGTTTGCAAAGCACTTTACAAATATTACCTCATTTGGCCTCATAACAACCTTGGGAGATAGGTGCTATTATTATCCCAATTTTACAGATGAGGAAACCAAGGCAGACTTTCCCAAGGTCACGCAAATAAGTGTCTGAGGCTGGATTTGAACTCAGGTCTTCCTAACTCCACTTTCTCCACAGAGTCTCAGTCTTTTTATAGCAATATAAATAATTAAGTGTAAAGTGCACATCAGATTCCTAAAAATACGAAAGATTTTCCTAAACAGACAACAAAATAGTTCCTGGAAAAGTAAAGGTGGTTACTTACTTTGTTATTGTTAATATTCTCCAAATTCTTTCTATTATTAAACAAAAAAGTCTTCAAGATCCCTCTTTCATTTCAAAATGACCCTGTGTCCAAGGATCATGGATACAGAGCTGGGAGGAATCTTTTCGAGAGCATCCAGTCACGGCCCTCGTTTTACATGAGAACAAGTAAACTGCTCTTTGCCCAAAACTACATTAGTTTAAAAAAAAAAAAGAAAGAGGCTTTCTGGCTGTTCTGTGTTGTCACTTACACCTTCTATCTCCCAAGAATCTTTACATAGTAATTGCAATGGAAAGGAATGCTACTTGTTGTTGAGGTCAAACTCTGCTTGATTGGAAGTTTTCTTCCTGCCAGAGTCACCCAGCTAGGAGCTCGGAAACTCAATAAGACTTGGCAGCTGAGTTCTTGGACCCTCTACACAATGCTTATTTTTAGTACGAAACAAGAACTATCAATATGGAAATTCATCTGATTATTCATTTGTGCAACTTGCATCTTTGATGAGTTGGCATAGTGAATACTTTCTAAATTAATTTCCTTTTGGAAATTGTATTTTTTTAAGTATTACTTTTTGGATTTACCATTTTTCAGAGCTAGTTCTTGAAACGACGACTGAATACCACCAGATTTTTTATTCCATTGAGGCTATTTTGGTCAAAGGTCTAGAACACTAATGAGGCAGCTTGGAGAAGCAGTGGCTACAGCATTGGAGTGAGGATGTCCTGAGTTCAAATCCAGCTTCAGCCAGTTACTAGTTGCCTGATTCTGAACAAGTCATTGAACCTTTTTGTACCTCAGTTTCCTTATCTGTAAAAATATAGGGATGATAATGGAGCTTACCATCCCACCCCACCCTAGCTGTTGTAAGGCTAAAATGAGATAATATTTGTAAAGTTCTTTGCAAACCTTAAAGTGCTGTAAACATGCTATTATTTGCTATTATTATTTATTCTATTTGCAACACTAGGTGTCTCATAAAGGTGGTATAGCCAGCCATAAGACTACATTATTTTATGAAATGTTAATTAATTGCCTTCTAGAACACAGAGAAGGTTTTGAGTAAGGTGCAGTAACAGATTGTGTTATCATTCATCCAAAACCCAGTTTAGTTCAGTGTGAAAAATCTTATCCCCAGAAAGTTGATGAATTGTTTTGGTCAAAGCCAATCATGAAAACTGCCTATTGAGTTTTAAAAAGATCAGTATGTTGGCAGAGAATATACCCAACACCAATGGAATCACTCATTTTTTTGGGAATTAATTTTTAAGTAATTAACAGCACAGTGAAAAGATTCTGTAACTGAAAAGGAGTTATATAACCTTCATTTGCTAATTTGCATACATTAGATTTTCTGTGTAGCCTTCTAAGAATGTGGTAACACACCCACCCTTTGGACAACATTTTCTAAAACACTCATCTATATTCTTCTCCATTAGTTGCTGGCTGTTTGGACTTTTTAAGGGATGATTTTCATTAGATGTTGTATCAATTGTGTTTTGAAGGTTAGCTATTGCTGATTATGTTGTTTTTGTTCTCATGGCCGAATTCCATGATGTTAACTCAATTGAAGATCTTTCCTCAATTTGACTTTTTTTTTTTTGGTCTTCAAGGAATTTGCATTTTAGTGATGGAGACAATAATGCATACATATAAGTATATACAAAACAGATACAAGTACATTAGAGGGGAAGGCACTAATCCCTGAGGGGATGGGCTGAATCTGAAAGGGAACAAGGGTTTCCAAGGATCAGTGGTGAGATGAGAGCATATTCCAGGAATGGGGGACTTTCCATGCAAAGGATCATCCTGTAAGAAACAATGAGAAGACCCATTTTGGCTGTACTGGAGAGTAATATAATTAATTAAATTTTGTATATATATATATAAAATAGAAATAACATATATTAAATAGAATTAAAACTGCATTACATACTACTGGATTCAAAACAAACAAACCAAAAAGCTTCTTAGCATACCATAAATCTGAAGGAACCAAGATTTAAGAAAATCTTGAAAAAAAATCATTTATTCAGCATTTGATTTTGAGAGGGAAAACCTGCTAATTTAGAGTATTTTTCACCCTAAATTTTTGCAGAAAAAGAAATCATTTTGGACATTTTATTCAAATTTGAATTAATCCTTCTGTGTAAATTGATTAGATAGCAGCTAAACCTGTGATTTCCATGGAATAGACACTTCCTGGGTGAGGAAACTCCTCTCACTAACACAGGTTGATACCTTCTCTACAACTTATAAAATTTCCCAGGATAGTAAAGCTGGGCAAGGGAGGAGCCCAAATTCATGTGCTTCTGACCCTGAAGCTGGCTTTCCATCCACCACCCCACAATTTTTTCTCTAAATGCTGCTACATTTTCCTAAACTTTCCAATTTTATTACATCAAACAAAACTCGAGGTGGGATAGAGGAATGTGGAGAATAGAGGGAAGGATGCCCTGGTAAATACCTGCCTCATAACCTCATCCGTAGAGTAAGGACATGTCCAAAGTGGGGTAGATGTTGTGTGCTTGTGCCATATGCATGTTACCAGGTTGACTGTTTTGTTCAGTGTGAAACTGAAAGAACTTAGGCACTGAGTTATGGCTTCAGGGATTAATGACTTAGAAAATGTCAACAATTTAAGGAGTATCTTAAGAAACATCTACTTAGTAAAAAAAGAAAAAGGTGAGGATTTGTTAAGGACAGCATGGTTAAGGGTTTGTGTTGTGTTGCTTGGAAGGTCAGAAGCTCAAGAACGTGGGCAAATATAATTAAGACAGAAATGAAGTAATAGCAAGCCAAGAGAACTCATCATTTTCTGTGGAGGGTTGGATTTCTAATGGACAGTAGTAGTATGTGTAGGGCTGTACTGTACTTCTGCATTGACCTTTCACTCTTCTCAGATGATACTCTATTGTCCTTATTTGGCTTAAATTTGGGGAGGGGAAGGGTGCAAAAGGAAAAAAAGATAGAACATTTGAGAACGTCCATGGTTCCTAGCAGAAATTTTCGTTTGCTCCATTCTGTTTGACATTTGTTGTGGGAAAGATAGTGGCAGTGTCCCTTATCCTTCTTGTCAAGTGTTTTTCCTTGATGTTTTTGTTGAGTTTATCTGCAAACACAGCTCCAAATTTTGTGGCTACGCTTGCAGAGACACCGTACCTCTGTCGTCAAAACCTAAATGCTACGTTTTTGTGTTTTGTCTCTTTTTTAAGAAAAGGAAGTGCCAAACAAACCTTTGCGTGTTCGAGTCCGGTCTTCAGATGAGAAGCTCTCTGTTCAGTGGAAAGCACCACGTGCATCGGGCGTGAAGAGTCCACGGAGGTCCCAGGGTTTTCTACTGGGCTATGGAGAAAGTGGCAGGAAGATGAATTATGTTCCTCTGACAAGGGATGAACGAGCACATGAAATTAAAAAACTAGGTGAGTCCAGCTGCAGCATGACCACAATGTCGGTTGATCATGGTATGATGGTCTTTCTTCTATTACTCAGGAACTAGTTTACTTCAAAAAACAGTCAGTTATGGGAGTAACTCAAGATACTTTTAAACATTAAAAATTATACTGAATAAAATATCTTTCTTTTCTTATCCAATTAATTTTTTTTCACAGACTGTACTTGCTCATATTTCCCCCTCCAAATATATATTTATCGCATTTTGATAACAACAAAAAGAACAAGAAAACGATTTTGGCTTCACAAATTCCCTTTCATTTCATATGTCTTTATTTGTTTCCTTCTTTTAAAAAGCAACCACCCTATCATAAGATGCTTTTCTAATAGGAATTAATTTCCTCCTTAGCAGGGCGAGTCTCTACCAAACTTTTTGCAAAAAAAGATGCTTTCACATTCTTACCACTCATTCATTTTATAAGCCCTTGCCTCTGATCTCTGGCCTAAGCACTAGACTGAAAAATTGTCCCTCAAAGGTCACCAGTGACCTACCTCCTTATTCAATGATCTTCTCTCTATTCTCACCCTTCTGCTTTGTAGCATTTCAGTCAGTCGATCAAGAAACATTTAGGAACCACCGGCTGTGTGCCAGGCACTGTGCTAAATGCTGATGCACTTGGTGCTATTAGCCATCTTTCTTCTTTTTGTTATTGTCTCCTTTGGTTTCTGTGAATATCACACTCTCTTGATTTTCTTCTGTTTCTGGAACCATACCTTCTCTCTTGTCTGGTATTTCTTCCTGATCCTTTAATATTGATTTTCCTTAAGGTTTTGTCCATGGTCCTCCTTTGTTGTCTCTCTAGCCACTCCTCTATTGTCATCCTCATCCACTTCCGTGGCTTCAACTATAATTTCTATGCAGATGATTTCCAGCCATCCCTGAGCTCCAGACTCTCATTTCTGACCATTTACTAGACGTGTCCACTTGGATATCTTGTTGGCACCTCAGAATCAGTGTATCCAAAGGTAGAACTTACTATATTTTCACTAATCTGCTTCTAACTTTCCTATGTTTGTTCCCCCGTGTTGAAACAATGGTATCATCTATGACTTATCTGCCTCACGTCCCACAAGCAGACTTTTGTCTAATCTTGTCAAACCTTTCTCTGCGATATCTACCAATATGTTCCCTTCTAACCATTCCCACTGCCTTCACACTAGGATAAGCCCAAATTATTTCCTAATTAGTCCTCAAGACCCCTGTCTCTCCATTTATTTGATTTGTATTTCACCCCATTGAAAGATTTCTCTTCCTTATGTTCAAATGTGATCATGACGTGCAGTTGGACTGGCAGTTCACCATGTCATCTCATTCTTACATAGATCTTGGGCACACAGTGAAGATAGATAATGATCTGACCCTGGAATGAATAGAAGGAAGTGAGTTGGAAGGATTTACATTTACAAGTGGGAATACCTTCGTAAATAGAGGATAATGCCTGGATCTGTGATTTCATTGCTGTAGGGAACTTTTATCAGTGTAGATCTCTACCTTCTCTGTAACTTGTAATCCTTTCAGATTTGCCTGGATCACTGAGTGGTTAAGTGACTTACCCAAAGGGACCCAGTCAATATGTCATAGGCAGGACCTGCACCCAGGTCTTTCTGGCTTTGAGGCTTGCTTTCTTAGCTACTACAGGATGCTTCCTCTCACACAAATAGAAACAGAACTTGATTCCACCTTCAAATCCTTCTATTTGTGATGGGAAAAGGGTTGCAGAAATGTCTTTTTGTTTTCTTGGTAGCCTCTGAGTCGGTGTATGTGGTCTCCTTGCAGTCTGTGAACTCCCAGGGGCAGAGCCAGCCCGTGTATAGGGCTGCTTTGACCAAGCGAAAAACTGAAGGTAAGTTTTTGTCAGTACTTTTGGTTAACCTGCAGATCGTTGTACGTGATGGGTTTGGTGCTTGTAAGACAGCTGTGTCCTAATAAATAAATAAATAAATAATTATTTAATTATAATAAATAAAAATCACGTTCTGGAGAAACCTGAGCATCTTTTAAAAATTCATCCCCGTCCCCCTTTTAGTCCTATGTTGGCTTGGTCTTGGTGATGCTCCTCAGTTAAACAATAAATAAGCTCCACTGTAACATATTTATTCCGACTACACAGAAACCATCTCTTGGTAACAGCAGTTCTGAACAGGAGGAAGGATGGATGAATAGATATGTGCAGAGTGATTGCCTGAGATAAGCCCAATTCATATTGGTCTTATGCTAGTAATCACCCCTATTGTACATAGAAAATTGTTAGCATAGTAAAGTATGCAAAGCAATTAGTGACTCATGCAGTGGCTCATGGCCAGTAGATGTATCTGTCTTTGACTGTATATACACATCTGTGTTTATTTGAAATTCATTTACAAAATTATTGTAAAATGTTGTCAGAAAAGCAAATTATGACTTTGACTCACAGGCAAGCTCAGACTCTCCAGATTTGAGAACAATGTCACTTATTCTTTGTATTGGGAGAGTTTTCTTCTCTTAGCCCTCTTCCCTTACTTACAAGTATTTTTATTTTTAGTTACTGCTGTTGGTATTTTTTTTCTCTTTTTTGGTACAAACCCATGATTTCATCAATGTAGAGAACTCATGATGAGAAAACTGTCTCTAGTAATGTAGGTCAACAACATTTTGCAACTTATGGGGTTAGAAAGCTACTTGGGGCACTGAAATGTTAAGTGAGTTGCCCTTGACCACATATCTAGCATGTGTCAAAGGCAGCATTTGAAACCAGGACATTCTAAAATCAGAGGCCAGTTTTCTACCCACTATACCATGCTCTCTAATAAATTATAGATGCTTTTTCTGGGCTATTATTCAAGGAAAAAATTCCCATAATTTTTTGCCCTTTAACTCAAAGTATGAAAATTGACAACTAGGAGGCACAGCAGATAGAATACCAGGCCTGGAGTCAGGAAGACCTGAATTCAAATCTGGCCTCAGACACTTACTAGCTGTGTGACCCTGGGCAAGTCACTTAATCCTGTTTGCCTCAGTTTCCTCATCTGTAAAATGAAAAGGAAATGGCAAACCACTCTAGTATCTTTTCCAAGAAAACCCTAAATAGGGTCACAAAGAGTTGAACATGACTGAAAATGACTCAGTAACAACAACATAATTTCAGTCTCTCGTAGCATCCCACAATCTAAGATTGAACAACACCAATAATAATCACTGACATTTATATTATGCTTTAAAATTTGTGAAGTACTTCACATAAATTATCTAATCTGATCCTCACAACAACCCTGTTAGGTTGGTTTTAATATTTCTCCATTTTACAGAAGGCAAAACTGAGGTTTAGAAGTTAAATGACTTGCCCAGGATTGTATGGCTAATAAAGCAAAATTCAGACCTTAGTCTTCCTCAGTCTAGAGATCTGTCCCTTACACTGCCCCAATACTTTTTGTTGTGGGAACCAGAATTAGCATTTCATGCCAAAGTTATCAATTAATGCCATTATAACCAATTCCTAACTCTGCCCTGCCCCCACCCCCAAAGTAGTGCTAAGAATATTGTGTCATAAACTGATAAAATACTAAATAGCATCCTTGAGCAGAATGCCTTATATGAGGTATTTGTTTTTTATTAAGTGGTCAGGATAGTAAGGTGCCTTTTCGGCTGGAGATTTATTTTGGCTTAAATTTTCTATGTTGATTGCACAGATAATTGCTTAAGTCTTTACTCAGTCTCAGTCTAAAATGTAAGAGAGAGTCCTTCCTTTGTCCCTTCCTTTGTTCCTTCCTTCCTTTATTCCTCTTTCTTTCTTTTTTCTTTCTTTCTTCCTGTTTCTCTTCCTTTTCTCCTCTTCCTTCCTTTTTTCTTTCCTCCTTCATTCTTCCTTCTCTCTTTCTCTATCTTTTTTCTTCCTTCCTTCCTTCTGCCTTTCCCCAACACTGGTCAATGGGCTGGATTCAATAGCGATTTCTCAGAGGTTGCCTAGATTTTGTTGTAATTGCTCTGTTTTGTCATTTCAGAGGAGGATGAGCTAGAAGAGCCTGAAGACATAAATGTTCGAGTTATGTCATCTCAGTCAGTCCTTGTTGCCTGGGTGGATCCCATTTTGGAAAAACAGAAAAGGACAGTTGCATCCAGGTATTCTCACTTGTTTTACTGGGTCTTGGTTTTATTCACTGAGAGACATTCTGTGTGATGTAAGAGTCTGTGCTCAAACCCTCTGATTTCAGACATCTTGCTTTTCAGAGCTTCTCATGTTAAGTAGTGCTCGGTACCATCCTCGTGAATAATACATTCTTATTTATAACCACTTGATTACTGCAGAGATGTCATGAAGGAGATTGCATGGAAAAGAAATGCAGCAAACTGTGTTGAAAAGTTTAAGCCCTACAGTGTTGAAGATGCCCTTTCTTCTCAGAGTATAAGCTCCCCATGCCCAGGTTTTAGTTTTTTTCCTGTCTGCCTAGGGCATGCAATTAATTATTTTTTATTTTGTTCCCCAACTGGTGATAAGCCTGCTTTCCCATCAATTACAGTTCTGGTGTCAGTATTTGCTTTTCTATCCCTTACTGCCTCACCTCTTCTGTAGGTAGCAGGACTTTCCCTCTTGCATCACGTTTCTTAATCCTGTAGCTTCAGAGCCTTTGGGAGGAACCCTTCCCCAAAATACCAGATCTTGTCTTCCTTGGCCTCAAAATCCACAGCATTTCTACTGTGGATTTAATTTGGTTTCCTGAGCTGATAAATATAACCAAGAATTGATTTCCTTCCTGTTTGGTTTCCTTGCAGAGGCCATGCATCCTACACAGTCAATAGATAAAGAGGAGGAAGGACAGCAATACCCAGAGAATTTTGTTGAATAAATGCCAGCACTAAACTGTTTCTCATCAACAGGCAGTATACCGTGCGCTATCGAGAGAAAGGAGAATCGGCAAGGTGGGATTATAAGCAGGTTGCTGGAAGAAGGACTCTGATTGAGAATTTGATTCCAGACACCATGTACGAATTTGCAGTCCGTATTTCACAAGGTGAAAGAGATGGCAAATGGAGTACTTCAGTCTTTCAAAGAACACCAGAATCTGGTTTGTATTTAAAGGGTTCTTTGAATTTTCTGTCAGGGAGATACTCCTGCAGTAGGATTTATAGAGAATATAGTCCCAAGGCACCCAGGTTATTAGAGTCCAAGCATAGCAATGCATCAGAAAGGATACTCCTTTTAGAGAGGTTGGCTTTAAATTCTTTGGTCAAGTTTCCATGTATAAACACAAAGTTGTTGATTGACCATTTCCCCGGGGAACATACTTTGCCCTGTACTGAATTTTTATATTAAATCACTATTCTTTCAACATATGTTATCCATTAAACACCACTTGCATAATGTACATAAATAACCCTTGTGTATTATTGTGACTACAGAAGGAAAATAACCTCTCCCAGGATGAAGGCCTATGCTTGATTCTGAGAATGCATGTACTGAATCTGCCGTTATACTTTGTAGTATATCTTTATATTGACAGGTCATAGATTATGGGATCAGATGTGGAAGGAAACACAGAAATCAGGTTATTCACCATCTTCATTTTTCAAATAAGGAGACTGAGGCCCAGAGAGCATTGTTATTTTGTTCAAAATTTCTCCCTTGCCAAAGGTACAAAGATTGACCCATACAAAACCTTCTCTGGGCTGCTTCAATGCTCTCTTTAAAACTCCAGCTGAAATGGATCAAATACTCAACTTGAAGTCAGGAAGACCTGAGGTTGAATTCTGCCTCAGACACTTAGTAGATATTTGACCCCAGACAAGTTGCTTCATCCGTAAAATGAGGAGGTTGGACATGATGACCTCTAAATTTCCTTCCAGCTTTGAATCTATGATCCTGTATCTCAAAAATTAAAGCCAATACTTTCTTATTTTCCATTACTCTTCCATAATATTCTTTGCTCCCACCAAACTGGATCACTGATAACTCCATGAACATGCCATGCACTGTACTTTCCAAACTAGGCACCCTTGCTCATGATATTACCATCACCCTTTCTCACCTCCATCAGGAGATGGAGCCTTTTACACATTCTCTTCTTCCTTTAAGGACCATCTCAAACACCTCCTTTACTAGGACCTCTCTTTGTCCTTAAACTAGATGTGATCTCTCCCTCTTCTGTACTTTTGAGGCATTTTGTTTTTGCTGCCATTATAACATCATATTCATTGTATATTATATATGTGTATATTATATAATTATATATACACATGTATATTATGTATTTTATATATTATATAAATATTATAATATTTATCATATTATGCCTTGTACAACAACTATGGGTATGCTTGATTTTCCTCATGCTCCTTGTGAACTCCTTGAGGTCAAAAACTATTTCTTACTTGTCTTTGCATTGATCATAAAACTTAGCACAATGTTTTAAGCACATATTATACTTTCAAGATGCATCTGAGTGGGACAATAGATACAGTGCTAGACCTGGAATCAAGATGACCAGAATTCAAATCCAACCTCAGATGCTTACTCACTGTGTGACCCTGCTGCGATATGTAGGGTACTAGACCTGGAGTCTGAATGAAATGAGTTCAAATCCAGCTTATGACACTTGCTGTGTGACTCTGGGCAAGGCACTTAATCTTTGTTTGCCTCAATTTCCTCACTATAAAATGGGGATGATAGCAACTGCCTCCCAGGGTTGTTGTGAGAATAAAACAAGATACTATCTGTAAAGTACTTTGCAAACTTTAACAACATAAATGCTAGCCCTTATTATTATTCAATGAATATTTGGTGAATTGAATCTCTAAAACTACTAACCAGATTATTATTATAATATTTATTAGTGTTATTATTTTTGCAAGGCAGCCAGGGTTAAGTGACTTGCCCAGTGTCACACAACTAGTAAGTGTCAAGTGTCTAAGTCTGGATTTGACTGACTCCAGGGCTGGTGCTCTATCCACTGCACCACCTAGCTGTCCCAGGATTATTTTTAACTCATACTTATCTACTTCATAGATAGTGACAGTAGTAATATAAATTGCTATGTTACATCAGCATCAGCCATGAATTTGCTTCCTACATGTTCATTGACAATCAGTGACATCTGCTTAAATGATGTTTGTCTGCCAAGGACTATCAGCATGTGTCATTCGCCTTCTTAGACTCTACAACACCCCATATAACAACAGCATCAGCATGTATTTAAATAGTCATGTTCTTGATATAACATTTGCCTTTTTGAGTAATTTGTTTGTTTATAGCTCCTACCACAGCACCTGAAAACTTGGATGTCCGCCCTGTAAAAGGCAAACAAACTGCTGTCACTGCTTCTTGGGATGCCCTTCCAGAGACAGAGGGGAGAGTCAAAGGTAGGAAGTTTATTGTACAAAAATGCATGAGGAAATGGAAATGACCTATGCCGTATGCTTGAAGTGCCAGATGATTGATCAATACTGGCTATTCACATTATCCAAAAAGCAACTAGGGAGGTAGCATGCCTACTGGAGAGTTTTAATCTGGACAGGAAGGATAGTTGATGTAATTATTTTCTAGGTAATGAAGATGACTGTGCACAAAAATTAGTTTTGTCAATTTCTCCCAATATCCAGCTTCTTGTATTATCCTTCATGTCTTAATCTCACATTTGTGGCACTGTCCTCTTAACCCATCTGAACAATACACTGAAGTTTAAAATATTATGTATGTATGACCTATTCACTGTACCGCAGAGGAAGCGAAAAACCCAGCATTAACCACAAATATCCTTAACTAATTAGGGAAGTACGCGAGAATGCCTAGTGATGATGGATTTATATTCTTTTTGTCCAAGTCCCTTAGTGATGAAATATGGTTTTAAAATATAATTACATTTAAAATATACAAACTGAATAAACTATTCTCAGCTTGTCAATTCTCAAATATGTTTTCTGAGAATATAATAAACAAATCTTGCCCTTAATAATGTAGATAGTTATATATAAATATATATACATATATAAAGAGATGCATATGTACACATGTATACACACATGCCATGTATGTATTTGTGTGTGGGCTAACTGCATGTTAGTTATGCAGAGCAGATGGTACCTTATTGATATGGATAGGAAAGGTCTCATTTAAGAAGGCATCAATGTTATCCAGATTTTCTCTATTTTGAGATGATTTAATATTTTGTCTAGTGTTTTGTCTGTCCTGTTATATGGTTTTTCATTTTTCTTACTCTGGTTCTAGTCTAAAGGCTGGAAGGAATTTCTGGTTAGTGGCCAGTTAATTACATAGCCAGAAAGCACAGTCGCCACTGAGTTCCTAAAGCAAAAGCATCTGGCTGAATAGCTCCTCTCTGTTCACATTTCTCATCCATCCCTAGTCTGGCATTCTTATCACAAATTTTTTTTAAGTTTCAAGATCTGAAATTCATAATGACTGTTGCATTTGCTATGTATAGGAAGTGATACTACAGAATAGTAAATCCTGTACGTGATTGGAGTTGCTCCCTGTCCCTCATTCAACAGAGTGTAGTCCAAACTCCCTATTCTACCAATGTGGCTCTGAATAATGAATTTCTCCATTTCTTAACTTTTGACCACCACAAATGACTATGCTATACAAAGTTGAAATCACCAGTTGCATTGAGAAGAAAATAAGCTTGAATTGTGGGTTGGTACTGAAAAGAATGATATGTTTTAGGACATAATGTACTACTTAATCATTTCTGTAGCGAAGGCATTTTATTTTATCACTATTGAATATAATCTTTATTTTCAGAGTACTAGCATCAAAATAGCATTACAGAATTGAAATAATCTTTATAAGACTGAAATATTTGACTTATCCCACCTTTTGAATGTTATCAAATTAATTTTACCATTGCATACTTTGATCTAAAATATTGTAATTGCCACCATACATAAATGCCTTCTCAATCTGGAACTTATCTATATTAAATCATCAACTTGGTAACTAAGGCAGTAACACAAAATAATCACAATTTAATAAACAAAAAAATTTAAAGCTGTCCCAGCTAATTAGACTCAATCTCCAGTAGTTGCCGCTTCTCACTTGATTTTTTCCATCCCAGCGAATGACGAGGTAATAGGCAATAAAGGAAAAAAAAAACTATGTAAATGTTTTTGGTAAATACCATTAAGATTTGCCTCCTAGATTCCATATGCTTAACTTATTTAAAATACAAAATTGCTAGCTAATTAACTACATATCCTGTCTAGTAGCCTGAATGAGTGCTAGTTCAGATTCTCTCATATCTTTGTACTCCGGCTGTTGACTTGACGTGCATTGCTAGTGTTTTAATTTTAGTAATGCACGTTCTAATTCATCCTACCCATACAGTCTGTCTGCTGGACACAGGACTGTTTTCAGTTTCCTCCTTCCAACCGTCTGCCAAATCATTTCAGAATACATTCTTTCATACGCCCCGGCTCTCAAACCATTTGGAGCAAAGTCCCTCACCTATCCTGGAAAGACTACTTCTGCCATAGTGGATGGTCTGCAGCCTGGGGAACGCTATCTTTTCAAAATCCGGGCCGCAAACAGGAGAGGACAGGGTCCTCAGTCTAAAGCCTTCATTGTCGCTATGCCAACAAGTAAGCGTCTTGTATTCATTGCTTTCTCACTGTGTCCTTGTCTCTCATATATCATTCTGGCTCTTTGTCTTGTGTTACTTGAGATTATAGTCCTGAATTATAATGTATTGGATAGATAGATTTTATCACAAATTTGTGTTGAAATTTCAAAAAGGGGGAAAAAGAATCTTACGTAGTGATTCCTTTAAAAATAGATTTTTCCTCGGTAGGTTGCACTAAATTCCCCATGTAAGATGAAAAATGTCGTTAATTATAATTTAACTGATGTCATTCTCTAACTTTATATTGAAAATAAAAGGGAAATGAAACATTTAGATGTTAAATATGGACACTTTTGCTGTTGCTATGGTTATTTTGTTCCCCTTTGACCAAAATACTGGTTTTAAGTTTGTTTTGTATTGTATGTACTTGAACTATGTCTGAACAAAAAATGTGAAGGAAAGAATTGGCAGTGAACCAGTTTATCCAATCCATTTTGACAGCTAGTCAAGTTAACTCAGGCCTCAAAATGTACTGGGTTTTTTTTTTTTTTGTCCTATGTACATAGGTATGAATTATCTTATTTGGCCACCCACACTAAATTAACTAGGTAATTGCCAGTGCTTTATTTCACTGTGTGCTGTTCAGACTAGCCGTACATAGACATACCCAGGTCTGCTCTTAAGTTAAATTTTGAAGAAAGCCAAGTTCACCTTTGGATCCCCCAGTCTTCCCTATCTACACTCTTCATCCACAACACCACCTTATTATTAGGTAACCAGTGTCCACCTTCTGTTAAAGCTGATTCTTAAGAAAGGCTCTGATATTAATCTTATACACCTTAGGCCTCTCAAGGTCTTGCTGCATTCTAAGCCTTCTTTCCAATTATGAAACAAAGGTTTTGTCCCTTTTGAAAGAATGTTCAGGCATCAGAGAGGAGAGGGAAGAAGGCATGTTTTGAAGTATAAGAAATGTGAAGGCCTTTTGGTGACCTTGAAAGCATACCATGCAGGCCATGTACTCCACTTCATGTGATTTGGGGTAACAGTTATTCAGCATCAACATTTTTCTCATGTCTTAGCATATAATAAGACCTATTCTAGCTCATCTATATGTGACTATGAGAAGGATCTGTGTAATTGTGTCAGTGTGGGAAACTAGAATTTTGGAAACTCCTTCTACCAATGCAACTCAACGATGACTTTTTTTTTTTGTGAGGCAATTGGGGTAAAGTGATTTGCTCAGAGTCACACAGATAGCGAGTGTTATGTGTCTGAGGCCGGATTTGAACTCAGGTCCTCCTGACTTCAGGGTTGGTGCTCTATCTGCTGTGTTGCTGAGCTGCCCCTCAGTGATGACTCTTTAGATAAATCTAATGGAATTGCCTGGGGCACATAGAGATTAGGTAACTTGTCTATGGTCATACAGCTCATAAATGACATGGGCAGGATTTGAATCCAAGACTTCTTAATGCCTGTGCCACACTACTCCATCTCATTTAGGACACATTGAAAATTGTATTTGGGTAGCCTACCTTAATAAAAACATTTGAACTTTCAAAGCAGATAGTTTGAAGTTGATTACACACATTACAAACAGATCCTTTGCTTGACTAAAGGATTCACCTCATGATTCCTTTGAATATTCCTATTAAATATAAAGGAATTCAATTCTTTTAAAATGTTTAAAACTTGATCCAATTTACAGAAATTCAAGTTATTTACTCTTCTTTTCCCTTCAGGATCACATCTCTTGCACAAAGGGAAGTACATCTTTCCTTTTGGTTATTGTGGCCAGGGGGAGAAAAGTTATTTTTATTCTAATATATTACTTGGTATTTTTTGTAGTGGTTGATTATATCCTTTCCTCCATGCTGTCATAAATGATCATTTACTGCCTTATAGCTGTGGTTAATTTTCTTTACAATTCTATTGCAGCTGTCACCAGTGATCCAAATGCTCATCAGAGAATGAATATGGAAGACAAATTGGATCCTAAAAAGCCTGAGCCTTCACAAAAAGTCCCTCCCTCTAAACACATTCATTCACCTCTTTCTCCCAAGGGGAGAGATGCAAAAACCCCACTTCCTGATTTAAAGAATAAATTTTTGACTAATAGTGAGGTCCTTAGTAAATCCCAGCTACCCCCTAAAAAGAGAACAGAATTAGGCTCTGATCTCCAGTCAACAGAAGTCACTGATGATGACTTAGATTCCCATTCAGAGTCACCAGCATCACAGTCTAAGATCCAAGACACCAAGAGAAATGTTAGACCACCATTACCAAGTAGGTCCTTTCATTCTGTCTTAGGGCCTGGAAGGACCCCAGTGAGAGCCCGCATTCCCACATTACCCCAGAAGACAAACATAGATTCACATGATTCTTCATCTTCCTCTCAGGATTCACAGTCTGCTTCCACATCTCCATCATCATCATCTTTCCATGATGATGAAACCAGGCATTTGAGAATGCGTAACTCTCATCCTTCTTCCAGAGTCACTTCTGTTAACCCATCTCATGAAAACACTAGTAATGACCCAGTTGATGATGATGATGATGATGACAAGAAAGAAAGACATATTAAAGACCCTCTGCACTCAAAATATCCTTCATCTGGGAAGCCAGTTTCTAAAACTACAGAACGTTCTCGATTGACTGTACCATCAAATCGACAGCCTGTCCTACACCAGGAGAAGAGTCCTACACATGGTGAAGGAAAATCACATTTGCCTGCTCATACAAATGCTCCATCAGAGAACTGGGAGGAAAAATCGAGTTTTCTAATCCCAGCAACAAGAACTTCTTCCCCTGGGGGAGCTCCAAGGGCACTGCCAACCAGATTTGGATCTCATCCTCGTGTGCTAAAAAATGATCAGGAGGCAAGAGCTGTCAACTCTGCCATGCCATCACAGTCCACAGTTTCTTCTCCAGCCCGTCATAGGGCCACCCACTCACACCTCCCCTCAATGAGGCAGACACCAGATGAAAGGAATGGCTCAGATGATGATGGCAATGAAGACTATGATGCAGAAGATAAAAAGAGGCAAACGGATTCTACCTCTCCTACTTTTCGCTCCAGGTTGGCAACAGGTCAGCCTATCTCTGGGAACTTAAATTTTCCCAGACGTAGGCCATTTTCTTCCAGCAGTCGATATCCTAACAGGGTTAGCAGTAGCCAAGGTCCCCGGTCACAGCCTTCTAGCTCCCCTCAGTCCACAACATCATCTAGGGTTCATTCTCATCGTATTTCTGATCCTAGAGTTGGTTCAAATATTGATAGAGATGAAGAGGAAAAGGAAGAAGATGATGAAGAAAAACCACTTCCCTCTACTGTTGTAAATGATTATCTACCTTCTTCAAGGCAGCCTTCTTCACAGAGTTCAGATCACATAAGAAGAATCCCCCAGAGAGTGTCAAGTGTTCACCGAAAAGCGCCTGTCATGGAAAATGCAAAGTCTCCATTGACTTCTCAGTCATCTTCTTCTGAAGCACATTCTCAGGGCAATTCACCATCCTTTCCCAATAAACTACATACACAAGATGCTCATCGAAACACAGGAACAGTGGGGATTCCTGCCAGAGTAAGGCCTTTTATGAGATCTCAGCACCAATCAGGGTCTAGTGCACCCACAAAGGTAATGAAAGTCCAGGACTCGAGGTCTGCAGCACTTTCTTCAGAAAGGCATCCATCTTCACATCTTTCTACTTCTAAACATCAGCTTCATGACCATCAGGGTAAGGAAGTAGAAAATCCATTGTCCAAATCAAAACAATGGCACTCTATACCAGGAAATTCTTATTCCTCATCGCAAGATGTCCATTCCAACTCTCGCCCTTTCTTTAAAACAAGATCTGGTCAGTCCACCCTTTCTGCCAACTCTAGAGGGCAGCTCCCATCTCAAGCCTCCCGACAGAGTCATCAGGAATCAGGAAGTAGATATGATGATAGCCAGAATTACAGCACAGAACTGGAGGACCAAGATGTCAGGATACATACACATTCTACCCATCACAAAGATGGATTATCTCCTACCTCATCCCTTTCCAAACAGGAGCAAATAGGGGCACAGTCTAGAGATGCTGATGAAAAGTCCCAAAGCAGACATACCTCTTCCCCTTCTTCTAGAGACTCAGGTTCATCTTTGCCAGCTGGCAGGTCCAGTAGCTCCAGAGAAACCTATACAAAACCCACCTTACCTTTTGTTCATTCCCGTGCTCGAGCTCCTAGCAGAACAACGTCCCAGGTGGAGAAAAAAGATAGTCTCTACCAATCCACACCATCAAAAATAGAGCCTCCTTCTAAGAGTCCTCTGTCATCTTCCCTGAAGTCTCACCAGTCAGTCTCAAATGATGATGATGAAGATGATGATGATAATAGAGAATATACAAGAAGAAACAAAGAGGAAGATTCTATTTCTTCTTCAGTTTCAAAGTGGCCTCCTTCCTCCAGCGGTAAATACATAAATAGAAATGTTGGCAAGGATAAGGAGAAGTCTGTAAGTTCTCTTTTTCCTCCTAGAGTAAGATCTAACGAAGAAGAGAACTCTACTCCCTTAAAACGTCCTATTCTTCCACCATTGGGCAGTACTCCAAGAACCTCACAAATCCCTAATGCCCCTTCTAAATTTCTTCCACGTTCCCATGATACCCAGAGTCCCATCAGCAGTACCCCCTTGCATACTACCACCCATGCCCCACTTACTTATTCTTCCACCACACCCATGCTTTCACTACGTCAACGAATGCTAAACTCAAGATTACGCAACTCACCTTCAAGATACCCTGCAAGACCTTCTTATAGACCAGGTAATTTGTGCTTTCAAATGTTTGGTCCACTTTGCTTTTCATAAGATGCTTTCAGAAGTGACATGTGTTGTAGCTCTTGCATGGGCAGAGCACAGTCCCATAGGTTGTGTCCAACCATGTTGTCAAATTCTAGCTCCTGAGTCTGACAAAGGATTTTTACTCTTTTACGAGGTCAGCTTATTCAAAGTACTTAGATACACTTGAGCTGTACTTTGTGCAAGTGCACATCTGAACGTGAGCTTGGAAAAGCTCAGATGCTTTGGATATAATAGGTTAAGTATTTCAGCTATTGTGGTACATTCATAAAACATACTAAAGACTGGTATAATAACAAAGAAGCAATACAGTCAAATGTATTCAGGAAACAACTAGAGCCTTACAGTTCTATAAATGAGGATAGAATCTAGTCTTCTGTGGGCTGGTATCTACATCATCTCAGTATGAAATAGGGGTTTGGGTTCTGCCTTAAGCGTACATATGTTTATTTAGGTAGTACCTAGCATAGTGAGTGACTTGAGTATAGAAGATGTTCAGTACATGGTCATTGAATAAATGAACGGAAGGCATGGTCCTTATCTATTAGCTTAGTTTATCATCTGAATAAAATGTAACTACATACATTAATATAATAAAAATACTGCGTACATTAATAAATCCAGTGGATTTAAGACAGCTTCAACCATCTAAAGAAGAGTGAGAAGTATGAATTAAATGGAAGGATAAAACCCTTTGAACTGCATATACTTGTCAAGAAATCCATGTATTTTACTCAGTAGGAAAGGGGTTTTCATTTACTGTGAAATCAGGCAGCTGATTAGAAGTAGCAATTGTTGTCAAGTCAATCCAATGCAATTCAACAAACATTTTAAAGTAGTTAGCATATGCAAAGTATTGTCTAGGAGAAGCCACAGGAAAAGGGAGAAACAGAATAGCTTTCAAAGCTAAGTAATATGGGAGCCATCTACAATTATAATGCCTCCTATGTCTTCCCTGTAATTTCTATATACTATATTATACAAGACTTGATTATTATAACGTAATACAATAATTCACAATGATAACCTTCTCATTAAAAGGTTAAAATATGCATATGTTGACTAAACTCTGTTATAGTAAAAAAGAAATATGCAATATGTTGAAAAAGATTTATTTAAAAAATGGTTATTTTGTGGGAACTTAGTTGTGTGGAAAATTCATATATGTAGAACACCTGCTTCTCCAGTGATGCAGAATGACCAAACCATTATTGTGCTCTTAATACTCTTAAACATGTTAAAGCTTAAACAAGCTTTGGATGAAAATGTACAAGTCACAGCTTAAGACCATTTGCAACCTAGTACTTCAACTGGTGGTTTCAAACCCTGGTTGTCCTTCTGTATGTTGTGAAGTATTTCTTTAAAACTTTGGTATAAAACAAACTTTCTTGACCTATTGACTTTATTCAGTTCTGTTATTCTCTTGTACTGCATAGGTAATAATGGCAGACCAAATATAGATGGGAAAGTACTTCCGGGTAGTAATGGACAACTAAGTGGACAGAGAATTATCAATGGCCCTCAAGGAACAAAGTGGGTAGGGTAAACTTCTTTACAAATACAAGATGTTTTGATGCTATTGAAGGAAAAGAAATGGTAGTTCTGTGGAAAAATAGATACAATAGTCTTCCTTGTTCTTAACTATAGCCAAAACTAATGAGCACTTTTCATCAAATCTCCTTATGGCTTTCCTAATAATGACTCTGTGGCTAGAACCAATGGTGTGTATTGTTGATTGCTTGATGTTTAAACCAGGATTGCTTTCACTGGTTTAGGACTATTGAATATCTATCATTTTGAAAAAAGAACACCTCATTAAAAAAAAACAGCTTTCAGTTATAGATCCAACAAGAGAGGCAATATAGTTTGATGGATGGAAAGCTGGCTTCAAAGCCAAGAAAACTTGGGTTCAAGTCCTACCTAGCTGTGTGACCCATAGATCTATCATATAACCTTTCCATGCGCTAAGCAACTTTCTAAAACCATCAGTTGTAAAGAAGGTGCCAACTTGCTCTGGTAGAGGGAACCTTTTCCCTTAGGAATTTCCTGTACCAATGAAATCACAGGTCCAGTCTTTATTCCTTAACTTTGTGCAAGCTATCTGCAATACAAAGATAAAAAAATATTATAGTCTCTTCCCTTAAGAAGCTTACATTCTAATGGAGGTAGTGATGACATATGACCAATTTACAAATTAGTATGATATAGGACAGAATGTTTCAATATCAAAGGAGAGCCAAACAAAGCTCCAGGAGAAATTCTCTTCCACTGAGGAGAATTCATTTTTATCTGTAGTGATGGAAGACTTCTTGGAAGGGGAGTCATGTTCAACAGAAGGATTTATTCCTCCCAAGGGGGAGGATTCTATATCCAAAGAATGATCAAAAGTATGGAGATAAGAGTGGAAATAATGAGAATGGTTGATAGAAAACATATTAGTTTGGCCAGAAGTTAAAGTATGTGAAGGAGATCAGTAAAAGAGGTTAGATAGTTATACTGAAGCAAGATTATTGAAGGCATTGAATGTCACAGTCAAGAGTTTTATTATCTCTTAAAGGCTATCAAGAATTAGGAAGAGTACATGAGAACGACAAAATGCCCAGCTTAAAAAATAAGGATCTTTAGAATGTTTCAGGTACAGGTAATATGAAAATACATCTTGTAATTTCTAAAATATGAACTCTTGAAAATTCATGGAAACTGAATAGATTAAATATACCCCAAAATAAAATATTGCACACACATGCACACACACACACACACACACACACACACACACATACACATATACCTATATAGACTATTTTAATTTGGAAATAGGTTGTATTCCAAGACCGAATAATATGAGTAAATCTTAATTTAACTATCAATACAGCAACAAACACGATGCCTTTATAACTATTGTAGGTTCTCAATAATTACTTGTTTATTGATTAATTGATAAGGCGAAGCATAATTTTGCTCATTGAAGAGAATGTCAATCTTGTTTGTCCAAAGAGTGAGTGATTTTTTTTTTCATGTCTGGAGTGTTAGAATGTGGGAATCTGTGCATACATAATATTGTAGGGCATTAAGTGACACATTGCTTATGTTCCTTTTGTTATGACCATTGTTATTTTAGTATGAACAACACTTTTAAAAGCACTGGAACTTAGGGTATCTACTCCATTAAAATTGGCTACCTTTAATATTGATGGCAGAGAGAAAGAATGTACATCCTAGCAGGGGTGGGGAACCTACGGCCTTGAGGGCACATGTGGCCCTCTAGGTCCTCAAATGTGGCCGTTGTCTGAATCCAAACTGCACAGAACAAATCCTCTTAATAAAAGGATTTATTCTATAAAATTTGGACCCGGTCAAAAAAGCCATACCCAACGACCTAGAAGGCCACAGTTTCCCCACCCCTGCAGCTTAACAAAGAAACTTATTTTCATAAGTGTATCAAAGAATGAAATTCTTATTGCCCTGATTTTTAGATCTATAAAAGAAATGAGATTATTAGTATAATGACTATTTTATAATCTATTCTGGGCATCCCCCAGTGACATCCTTTCCCCCTGCATAGACTCTAGGTTCTTAAAGGTTATTTTACCATGCTCAAAAAGACTTTGATTATGCACCAGTATGGAACCAAATGTCTACTATTTGAGAACCAACTTGATTTAGTTTGGAGAGACCAGTTGCCAGTTTGCCCACAAGGTGATGGGAGGAGAGGGGTTGGCCATAGAAATTCTTGAAGATCATTTAAAATTAAGGGGCTGGCTGACATCTGTATCAGTGGAGTGAGCACCTGTACTGACAGAATTAAAGATATCTGAATTATCAAAGAACCCTGAAGATTATGAGGCTTAGTGACAGATAAATTATTAGTACTGTCATGAGGATACTTTTTCCTCCTTATATTAAAAAGATTAGGTATAATAATATAGTAGTTCAGGGAATGGAAATACATATGGGAAATATACAGGTAAAATTATTTTTAGTCTTCATTGCAAGTATTTTCAGAAACGTACATACAAGTATGCAGATATGCAATTAAAATGCTAAATATCATGGGGGATATTTTTCCCTTAAATTTAAAGTTTAAAATGCAAAATATAAAAGATGAATGTTTCCCTAATTTTTTTTAAATCATGAACATAAGAGACAGGCAGATTCTTGCTTGTTTATATTTGATCTTCCTTTCATGAGATCCTCCTACATAAATCTCTTGGACCAATAAATAAAAATTGAAGCAGGACCAACACTTTCTTTCCTTTCACTTTATTGGCTAACAGATTGTGGATCTTGATCGGGGGCTGGTATTAAATTCAGAAGGAAGGCACCTTCAGGACTCTCATGGAAATCCTCTTCGGGTTAAACTAGGAGGTGATGGTCGGACAATTGTGGGTAAGTGAAACTGGACCCTTTGAAAGACCCATTTTAAAAAATCTCCATTAAGGATATTATTCAGTAAGAGACTATCATGGCTGAGAGCAGAAAGAAGGAGAGCTAAGAAGTTCTCTGTTCTGTCTTCATCTTTTCAAAACTTATTTCTATCAGCCTGTGGTAGTGGATAGAGAGCTTGCTTTGATATCAGGAAGACCTGAGTTCAAGTTCTGATTTTGACACATATTAGCTATTAACCATACTAGCTGTGTGAACCCAGGCAAGCCAATCTCTCAGTGCCTTAGGCAATCTATAGGACTACAAATTGTAGAGTAGGTGCATCCTGGGGATACCTCCACTGATGTCCTTTTCTGATGCCTCAGTATAGACCCTAGGTTCTTAAAGGGTAGGACAGGTTTGATTATGGAATTGGTTGGAGGAATTTTCTCACTGGGACTCCCTCTAGGTGTTTATATTCATAATTGTGTGATAGAAATCAGCTTTAGAATGGTTTTCCTTTAAAAATGGCATAAGGGTGGTATTTCTTACTTCCCCAGTCTCTGTCTGTAGTCTCAATATAGTCCTTGGTAGAACAATATCCAAGGTGGAGAAAAAAGATGATTCATTTCAGGTCATAACATAAAAAAAGCAAAACCCACTGAGCTGATAGATTCTTTCCAACAATAATTCCTTTTACTCTTTTCACCACTTCTAGTCCATCCTTATGAGGCAATACATAGACACTACCCTCCAGCCCATACTATGCCAAACCTCTCATCAGTGCAGATTATAATCATCATCATCTTCATCAGTAAGAATGTATTCATGTGCCAGGTACCGTAATAAGTGCTGGGAATACAAAGAAAGACAAAAACATGGTCCCTGCTCTCAAGTAGCTAACATTCTAAGCAGGAGAGACAACATACAAGTGACTGTAGATATAAGGTATATACAAGATACATAGGAACTAATATAAGAGGGAAGATTATCAGTAGGGTAGGGGATGAGACAGGGAAATGGATGGAACTGGAAAGGCTTCCTGCAGAATGTGGGATCTGAGCTGACTCTTAAAGGGAGCCAAGAGGCCAAAGTGAATAGAGTATTCCAGGCATGATGGATAGCCAGTGGAAAGGCATGGAGTTAGGTATGGAGTGTCATGGGTAGGGGGAATGTATTTTCCAGAATCATGCCAGCATAATGATGTTAGTGTTTTGTTAACATCAGTGTCAAGAGATTGTTTGTGCCTGTGATATTTACATACTGATTCACGGGCCAGACTGTAGAACTGATGCCTCACCAGGGAGTAGATTTTGTTCTGTTGGAAAATTCAGCCTCTTAGGCAATGCCAACTCAAGGGACACTGGTCACTTGCTGACCTTTTACTTATTTTTATTCTAAATCCCTCAGTCAGAACCTTCACAGTTACCCATTTCCCCTTAGTCCCCTTGAACTTCCCAGTTCCGCTATGTGCTCATAAATTATTGCCACTACCTTTCATTACCATGCAGTCATGAAAGTTACCCCCTCCACCATAGAACCATAGTATGAGAAAGGTCAATGATTTTCATGAGGCTATTTGTTAAATCAGTGAAACCTGGAAAAAGAATAGTCACTAGTATTTAACTAACATCTGGTTTGTTAAGGTGAAAAGAATGTAAGTATGTCCTTGAGAAGTATGTTCTTTCCAAAATATGATGTATGCTGAAACCCCCCTTTTGAAGGGATATATATATATATCCCTCAATTTATGACAATGAAAGGCAAATGAACAATCGGAAGAATTTCAACTGAGAAAAAAATCTAAAAAATATTGAAAGCTCATGATATGATTATCATGTAATTATCATTGTCCTGTAATTACCTAATCTACCCCCACACATACCTCCCCCTATTTGGACCTTACTTCCAGTTAGTAAACCTCCTCTACTAATTCCGATTAGTAGCTGTTCTACAACTGCTAGTCCTGGAAAGTTGCCAGGGGCAGTGAGAAGTCAAGTAATGAACTCAGGGTCACATAGTCAATACTGTATGTGTCAAAATGAGACTTGAACCAAGTCTTGCAGAATCCAAGACCAGCCATGTTGCCCCTTTTAATTAAATATTGTAACTCATGATATATCTTTATCAGAAATGGTCTTTCAAGTTTAGATAGACCAGGAGTTCTTAACTTTTTGTGGATGTCATGTACCCCTTTGGCAGGCTGGTGAAGTGTATGGACCCTTTCTCAGAATGTTTTTAAATAATTGAATGAAATGCCCTATTTCAGTTAGAGGCTAGGAAAACTAAAGGCATATGTATGTGTGTGTGTGTGTGTGTGTGTGTGTGTGTATGTATATGTATGTGTGTGTGTATATATATATATATATATATATATATATGTATTGAGAGAGAGAGAGAGAGAGAGAGAGAGAGAGATTAAATCTATCCACAGAACCCTTGGGGTAGATCACTCTCTAATGACAGCTTAAACTCAGAAGCTACCAAAAGTGACTTGTGTTTCTGATAGCCTATAAAATAGTCCTCCTAAATAATTTTGCATTTATGGCTATAGATTTTTTAGGCTCAGCCTAACCTATAAGAGATCATGACTAAATCTGCAATTTATACCTATAACCATAGCATGAAGCCTTTTGTCGTTGTTTCTAGATATGGGAGGAACTCCAGTGGTGAGCCCTGATGGACTCCCCTTATTTGGTCAGGGACGACACGGCAAGCCTTTGGCTAGTGCCCAGGATAAGCCTGTGTTAAGCCTTGGAGGGAAGCCATTGATGGGTTTGGAGGTTATCAAAACAACCAAAACACCCACAACTACAACAACTCATCCCACTACAACTAAGGCAACTACAACTACCACCACCACCACCACCACCACCACCACAACCACTACCACCACCACTCCTGCCACCACCCCTGAGCCAACCACTCCTGAGCCAACCATTCCAGTCCCAACCTGTCCCCCAGGCACCCTTGAACAGCGCGATGATTATGGTAACTTACTAATGGGAGCAGATGGCATGCCTGAATGCTCCCCCGAGGAAGGTGAGCCTCTTTTATATTACTCTGATTCTCTATATTTGGAAGGTGGCATTTCAGATGAAACCTGTCATATAGAAAGTACTGTATATTTATTTCTCTTTGTACTTATCAAAAGAGAATCAGAACAGATTACAAACTCTAGAGAGTACAGGGAATGGTTTAGCGCTAGGCTGTTGTTTGTATTAAGTCATGTGAACTAAAAAATGAACCTGAAATGTGGAGAGATATTCTGTTAAATCAGGGGTTCTTAACCTTTTGTGTGTCATGGACCCCCCTGGCAGTCTGGCGAAACCTATGGACCCCTTCTTAGAATGTTTTTAAATGTATAAAATAAAATACATAGGATTATAATGGCAAACAATCATACTGAAATAAAATTATCAAAATATTTGTTAAACAAGTTCACAGACCACAGGTTAAGAACTCCTGACTAGATATTGCCAGATTTCTCATGGGTATGAGAACTACAAGGATTGAGACATTCTTGTATTCATGTGCCACCTGTTATACCCGTGGTTCTGCTGCTCCTTTGCCTATTCTACTAGGAGAATGAAGGTCAAACATTTTCCGTCACAGAGGAGCTGGGATGCTACACCATATCCTTTGATATTTTATTCTCTTGGGTAGATTACACTGCCCAAAGAAGAGGCTATCTTGGCTTTGAAAATAACATGCTCAGTTTTCCAGCTTCCTGTTAAAATGAAACATGGTACCTTTGGTATACATCCGCATTTAACAAGTGCAGCTCGAAAATTTTTAATCATCAGTCTGTCAAAGTGTTTGCCCAGCAGCCGTGATCAGTGATAGGCACCAAAAAAAACCCCATCAATAACCAACACGAGAGCCATGGAACTCAGATCTGCCTATGGAGAAGCTCCAAATCAAAGGGAGACATCTGAGAACTTCTTCTAAAGAGCCATGAGAAAACAAAACAAAATAAAATTGTAGATGTCATCTGGGAAAAGAGGATCGTCCCAAAGAAAATGTGCCTTTCATATGGATGGTGAGTATAAAGCAAAGTTTACTTTTGAATTCTTAAACAAAATCTTGTGTTCAGTCACTCATATTCATGCCCACATTCTGTATGCTCACATTTAGTGCTATGATTTAAAAGGCAAAGTTTCCTCATCTGTAAAATGAGCTGAAGAAAGAAATGGCAAACCACTACAGTACCTTTGGCAAGAAAACCCTACATGGGTTCATGAAGGGTTGGGCACAACTGAAAAATGAATGAAAAACAAATGCTGTACTAGGGAGGTTTTGACTTTTGCTTGACTTTTGCAGGTGAAAGAGAGTTGGATTTGGAATTGGAGGACCTGGGTTCAAATTCCAACTCTGCTGCTTACTCTCTGTGTGACCTTGGGCATGGGTATTAAGCTCTCCAGTCCTCATTCACCTCATCTATAAAATCAGAGGGTTGGATTAGATGAGCTTTGAGGTCCCTCCCAGCTCTAAGTCTTTGATCCTATCCATGAAGGGCATTTTAGTGGGATCTCACACATAGGTAGTGGTAGAGTAGAGAGAGAGTTGGCCTTAAGGCCCTGACATACAGTGGAAGTGTGACTTTGGGCAAATCACTCAACGCTTTCAGTACTACTGCTATACTTTGGTAGAAGAAGTTACTCATGGGGCTCCCAACATGTCAGTGAGATCACAGGACCAGTTGCTGTCCTTATCCCTCTTTACTTAGTGGTTTTCTGAGTAATTAACTTTAAGTGGAATGCTTATAATGAAAGTGGATACCATGAATCAAAGTCACAGAATCAAAGAAACCAAATGAAAAGGGATCTCAAAGGCTAATTGCTACATCCCTATGTGAATGAATAGTAATCCATGGTTTTATACTAGATAGGAGGCTATTGAGTTTCCACTTGAAATTCTCTGGGGAGGTAGAACCCTTCTAGGAAGCACTCTAATTATGGGGAAGCTTTTTTTTCTTATACTGAACCAAAATCTTCCTTTAATTTCTTTTTTTAAATTAAAAAATTATTTAGCATTTTCCCCAAATTACATGTAAAAACAACTTTTAACATTCATTTTTAAAACTTTGAGTTCCAAATTCTCTCTCTTCCTCCCTCTTCATCTCCTTCATTGAGAAGGCAAGCAATTCGATATAGGTAATACAAGTGTAGTAGTCATACAAAACATATTTCCATGTTAATCGTGTTGTGAAAGAAAACAGACCAAAAAAAAAAACCCAACTCAAGAGAAATAAAGAAAGTTAAAAAAGTATGTTTCAATCTGCATTCAAACAACATCAGTTCTTTCTCTGGGGATGGATAGCATTTTTTATCCTAAGTCCTTAAGAGTTGTCTTGGATCATTGTATTGCTGAGAATAGCTAAGTCATTCACAGCTAATCATCTTACAATCTTGCTCTTACTTTGTACATAGTACGTTTCACTTTGTATCAGCCCATGTAAGTCTTTCCAAGTTTTTGAGAGCATCCTGCTCATCACTTCTTATAGCACAATAGTATTCCATCGTAGTCACATACCACAGTTTATTCAGCCATTCTCCAATTGATGAGCATCCCCTCAATTTTCCAATTCTTTGCCACCAGAAAAGAGTTGCTATAAATATTTTTGTATATATAGGTTCTTTTCTTTTTTGTTTTTTATCTCTTTTTGGATACAGACCTAGTAGTGGTATTGCTAAGTCAAAGGGTATCATGGTTTTATAGCCTTTTAGTCATAGTTCCAAATTGATCTAGAGAATGGTTGAATCAGTTTACAACTCCACCAACAATGCTAATGCATAATGTCTCATTTTCTTTCAGTTTCTATTTTGCCCTCTGGTTCTAAAATATTGAGGCAGGTTTCCTTGATAATTTCTTGAAAGATGATGTCTAGGCTCTTGTTTTGATCATGGCTTTCAGATAGTCCAATAATTTTTAAGTTATCTCTCCTGGATCTGTTTTCCAGGTCAGTTGTTTTTCCAATGAGATATTTCACATTGTTTTCTATTTTTTTCATTCTTTTGAATTTGTTTTACAGTGTCTTGATTTCTCATAAAGTCACTAGCTTCCAATTGCTCCATTCTAATTTTTAAGGAAGTATTTTGTTCAGTAAGCTTTTGGACTTCTTTTTCCATTTGGCCAATTTTGCTTTTTAAGGCATTCTTCTCATTGACTTTTTGGACCTCTTTTGCCATTTGGGTTAGGTTATTTTTTAAGGTGTTATTTTCTTCAGTATTTTTTTTTTTGGTCTCCTTTAGCAAGCTGTTGACTAGCTTTTCATGATTTTCTTGCGTCATTCTCATTTCTCTTCCCAGCTTTTCCTCTACTTCTGTTACTTGCTTCTCAAAATCTTTTGAGCTCTTCCATGGCCTGGGACCAATTTATATTTTTCTTGGAGGCTTTGGATGTAGGAGCTTTGACTTTGTTGTCTTCTTCTGGTTGTATGTTTTGATCTTCTTTGTCACCAAAGAAGATTTTATGGTCTGACTTTTTTTGCACTGCTTGCTCATGATCCCAGTCAATTACTTGAGTTATAAACTCTTTGTTAAGGTAGGAGTCTATTTCCAGTGTGGAGAATGAACTGTCCCAAGCTTCAGGGGTTTTGTGCAGCAGTTTTCAGAGATACTTCTAAGGACCTGTAAATTTTCGGTTCTTCCAAGGTGCTATGATTAAGGGCGAGGTGTTTACTCCTTTCCTGGCCTGTGCTCTGATCTATGAGTGACCACAAGCTCTCTTTTCTGTCTTGGAACTGTGAGGATGATTTTCTCTGCACCGCCACTACAAGCTCCACTATGCCAGTGCTCCTCCTCACCCCAGGACCGCCACCCAGAACTGTGACCCAGATCCAAGCACGGGCAAAGCAAGAGAATTCTGCACCAGCAGAGAGATTCCTGCAATCCCCCTCTGATCAGCCACCTGATTCCTCCTTAGTCTGTGGGCCAGAAGCTCTGGAGGCAGCCACCGCCCCGGGCCTGTGCTTGGGTACTGGGGCTTGGACCTAGCTTCTCTCTCAAAGTGGTCACAGACTTTTCCTACTGACTTTCTAAGTTATCTTTGACATTCATGGGTTGAGAAATCTGGAAACTGCCACAGCTTCCAGTGATTCAGTCCTCTGAGGCCTACTCCAGGTTCGCTGCGGCCTGCCCACCATGCTGAACTGCGTTCCTCTCCCAGCTCGGCTTGATATACCTTTCCAATCAACCATCCAGGTTATCTTGGGCTGGAAATTTGTTTCACTGTGTCTTTTTGTGGGTTCTGCTGCTTTAGAATATGTTTAGAGTCATTTTTTACAGGTATTTGGAGGGGTTTGGGGGAGAGCTCAAGCAAGTCACTGCTTTTACTCCGCCATCTTGGCTCCGCCCCCCCATAATGTCTCATTTTCCCCACATCTCCTCCATTTGTCATTTTCCTTTTCTGTCCTAACAGTCAATCTAATAAGTGTGAGGTAGTACCTCAGAATTATTTTAATTTGTATTTCTCCAATCAATAATGACTTAGAGCATTTTTTTCATATGGCTGTAGATAGCTTTGATTACTTCATCTGAAAACTGTTCATATCTCTTGATCATTTAGCAATTGGAGAATGACTTTTATTTTTATAAAGTTGACTCAGAGCTCTAGATATTTGAGAAATGAAGTCTTTATCAGAGCAATTTTCTTCAAATTTTTTTTCACAGTTACAGTTGCTAAATGTAATTCCCTCTATCCTATTCCCATTTTTCTACTTTCTCCTTTCACCCTGTCCATCCTCAAAAGTGTTTCCTTTCTACCACCTCCCCCAATATACCTATGCCCAATTGAGTGTGATTGTTACTCTTTCTTTGAGCCAATTCTGATGAAAGTAAAGTTCCCTCACTCCCCACCCCTTACCTCCTTCATCTTCCCTTCCACCATAAAAGCTTTTTCTTGTCTCTTTTATATGACATAATTTACCCCATCTTATCTCTCCCTTTCCCTCTCTCCCAGTGCATTCTTCTTTCTCACCCCCTAATTTTATTTTTTTAAGTATCATCCCTTCATATGCAACTCACACCTGTGCCTTCTGTTTATATATATTTCTTCTAACTGCCCTAATCGTGAGAAAGGTCTTATGAGTTACCAGTATCATCTTCCCATGTAGGAACGTAAAATGTTTAACCTCATTAAGTCCCTTATGATTTCCCTTTTCTGTTTACCATTTCATGCTTCTTTTGAGTCTTGGATTTGAAAGTCAGGTTTTCTATTCAGTTCTGGTCTTTTCATCAAGAACACTTGAAAGTCCTTTATTTCATTGAATATTCATTTTCCCCCTGAAGGATTCTACTCAGTTTTGCTGGGTAGGTGATCCTCGGTTGTAATCCTGGGATCCTTTGCCCCCTAGAACATCATATTCTCAGCGCTCTGATTATTTAATGTAGAAGCTGCTAAATCTTGTGTTATCCTGACTGTGGCTCCACGGTGCTTGGATTTTTTTCTCCCTGTTTACTTGCAATAGTCTCTCGTTGACCTGGAAGTGTTGAAATTTGGCTATCATATTCCCAGGCACTTCATTTTGGGATCTCTTTTAGGAAGTGATTGGTGGATTCTTTCTATTTCTGTTTTACCCTCTAGTTCTAGAATATCAAGGCAGTTTTCCTTGATAATTTCTTGAAAGATAATGTCTAGGCTCTTTTTTTTTGATCATGGCTTTCAGGTAATCCAGTCATTTAAAAATTATCCCTCCTAGATCTATTTTCCAGGTCAGTTGTTTTTCCAGTGAGATATTTCACTTTGTCTTCAATTTTTTCATTCTTTTGGTCTTGTTTTATTGTTTCTTGATTTCTCATAAAGTTATTAGCTTCCATTTGCTCCATTCTAATTTTTAAGGAATTTCTGGCTTTTTTCAAGACTCAACTCAAATGCCGCCTTTTAAAAGACACCTTTCCCAGTTCCCTTAGTGGTTGTGCAGCTTCATAACATCTCTGTGGGGCAGGTGCTATTATTATCTCAATTTTACAGATTGGGAACATAAGGCTAAGAGAGGTTAGATAATGTTCCCAGGGACACAAACCTAGTAAGTGTTTAAGGTAAAATTTGAATTGACATCTTCCTGTCTCCAAATCCAACAGCAATGGCAATAATATTTAACATCACTGAAAAATGATCACACAGTAATAATAATAATAATAATAATAATAATAATAATAATAACAATTGACATTTGGCTTTCAAGTTTACAAAGTGTTTTTTTTCCTGACGTCATCTCATTTGAGCTGCCTAGCATCCCATTTCATAGGGTTGCAGCAGATTACAAAGTCTGGCAGGACTTAGAACACAGGCTCAACAATAGACTTTGGTGTGTGTGAAGGCCAGCCTGGCTAAGATCAAAGAAATTCCTTACCAGAAGTTTGGCCCCCAGAGGATGAATCTTTTCTGGCAAAAGCAAGTCACAAAGTAGCCTATTAAGTGGTTGCAATATGGATTAGTGGGAAAAATGCCCACACTGAAGAGAGCTTGGTTCCTTCGGGTGAGGGGGAGGAAGGGGAATCTATATCTATATCCATACACATACATGCATATGCACACGAGTACTCACACATATAAATTGTTACATGCACATATATGTGCACATCTATAAGATAAATGCATGAAGTATGCATATATGTAATTGCAGTTATACATCTGTGCATATGTGTATGCACATAAATGCAGGTTATATGTATATGCCTATACATTTATATTGTATACATATATAGCACATTTACATAATGTATATTTTTATATTTTATTTGGTTGTTCTGCATCTTTAGTTCTTTTATTTTTTTTTATCAATCTTAAATTTTCCATTAGATAAAACCCTTGAAGTTAAGACGGATTCTGTTCATTAAAAAATTTAATTTCAATGAACAGATATTAATTTACTTTCCCTCACACCCCTTTGCAATGGAAAAAAAATGTAAAGCAATATGCTTGTGAAAAATGTTCAGTTAAGTAAAACAAATTCCCATTTGGCCATAGAAAAATGACTGTCTTGTTCTATACCTTGAGTCCATCACCTTTCTTGTCAGGAGGTGGATAGGTAGCATTTTTCATCATTGGTCCTTTGGAATCATGGTTGGTCATTGCGTTGATTAGAATTCTGAAGTCTTTCAGATTTGTTTGTCTTTACAATGTTGCTATTGTAATTATTCTCTTGGTTCTGCTCACTTCACTCATTATCAATTCACTCAGGTCTCTGAAACAATCTCTTATCATTTCTCATGGCTCATTAATATTCATTTGCCAACTTTGTTCAGCCATTGCCCAAATAATTAGTAGGATTAGTAATATTAACTAGTAATATTGATAGTAATTAATACTAATTAATAGTAATATTAAATAGTAAAAAATAGTAATAATTAGTAGAATCTTAATTTTCAGTTCTTTCCTACTATAAAAAGAGCTGTTATAAATATATTTTTATACGCACGAGTCCTTTTTCTCTGTCTTTGATCTCTTCGAGGTTTAAGCTTAGCAGTCGTAGATTCTATCAGTCAATATGGTTGATTATTTTGATCACTTCATTGGTTAAAAAAGTAATAAAATCTATTCTTCATTTTCAGGATCCTACTCTTCAAGTGTATTTGATCTTCATATATTTGGTTGGAGATGTTATGCCCTTCAGGAGAATTTTGGAAATCTAAAGCATTTATTATTCTTGAAAACTCCCTGGCCCTTAACTATCCTTCCAGCAAAGTGACTAAAGGAAGATTTTGCTTGATCTGAGCCAGCTGCTTCTCTCCTGTTTGAAAAGATCCATGATGTCACCACTGTGGGAATTCCCTCTACCAATAAGATTACAATGCTTCTATATTTCAATAATACCTTTCATGCATTGCAGTGATCAAAAATAAATTCATCACTTGATGGCCACCAACCTATGCTCCAGAGCTTCCTTTCTGCTGGGATAGCCTGAGAGAACTTAGTGTCACCTTTACGCCATGATATTGGAAGAGGACTTTGGTGGAAAGGAATGGCCACATAAGTCTTAAGTATTTTTGATTCATTGGGCTTCTGTCTTCTTTTCAAACCTAAGATGAGAATAATATTTTTTCATGAAACAAGTCTAGCATTAACATACTGTTGTGACTTTGGATATATATTTATCTATTCTCATGACCACGGGGATGAATAGTTCCAGAGAATAAACCCCTACTGTAGGAGATTAATAATTAGCAATTGACTTTTAATATCATAAACTTAAAGAATTCGCCATTGATGATGGATGTACCTATCTTCTAAACTTTAACTTTTGAATTCTTCAAAATGTAGTCAAGCGTGGACACTTGACCATTCTGCTTAGAAATTTATGCCATTACTTTCTGAATATCAGATCAGGATATTATTTGTCATTGCTAGTGATTCTTTTCTCATGGTGTCAAGATGGCACTGTTCCAGAAAAGTCATTCCAGTCTCCATTAGTTCTGAAGGAAAGGCTTTTCAATATTCTGCAGGGTGATTTCCAAATGACTCATGGAGTTTAAAGGTTACGCATCCTGTGATGATCAGACATGTTTGAAAAGCAAAATAAAAGGACTGTGTTGGTCAAATGAACACATCTGAATATGTCATCACTCAGAGGGAATCACATTCAACACCAGGAAACTACAAAGGGAATTACATGGACTTTTTCCTTTCCCTCCTGTTTACTTAAGGATATAAAATGACTACATTTTACACATTTGACATGACTGAGGATATTAAGTCAATGGAAGAAATCTGGCCACATGCTGAGGAAAAGCAGTGTTTCTGTACCTAAAAATTAAATATACAAAAAGAAGAAAAGGCCAGTTATATAAAACCTGCCAAAACACCTAAGCTCCTGGCATAGCGAACCCTGAAGTTATCAGATTTGAACCATGTTGGGAACACGTTCTCTTGGCCTGAAGAAAAATTGTGTATGATAGTTTATATGAAGGGACTGTCCTGTCCAGAGGGTGAATGTTTCAAGTTTCTTGCTTCTCAGCACTGACTAGACTCACCAAGAAGCTCAGAGGATGACCTCTTCACATAACAGCAGTCCTGGAACACTCATGGGGACTGCCCAATGCTGGATGAAGATTTCCACATATAAATCTCCGGTTGTTCCACATTTTAACGGGATATTCATAATGTATACAGTCAGGGTTTATTTGAGTCTCAACACTACTTAGTTCTAGTCAGTCTAGGCTTTAAAAAAAGCTCAGGTTATCATCTTTAGGCATGAGAAATTTTGGGTAAATCATCCTCAGTAATGTTCTAAAAATGAAAACGGTAACAATTGTTTATGCCATTTTCATTTTCTTTCTGGAGTTATTACATTAACACCAGCCCTGTAGCCACACTGCCTTCAGATCACATGTATACACTAGTAACTTAAGAGGCTGCAGTAATACATTCCATATCCTAACCTGGATATCTTTTATTTTTCCTTTGTACACTTGGTTTTGTATAAGTTTTCCTGCTCTCACAGAAAGAAAGAAAACAGAGACCATCTACATGTTTGTTGGCTCGCTTATTATTTCTTTCTGATAGAGCAGTGGTAGAATTTGTAGCAGAAACCAAGGGTGTGAGTCTCAGTCTGGTGTCTAAATAATTTTCCTTAAAGTCAAAATTCTCACGTCTATGATTCCTGGTTTTGTAACTGCCTACTTGGGGGGAATCAGCTTAATTGTTCTGTGCCTCGGTTTTCCTTTCCATAAAAAGAGGATAATGATTCTGGCATATATCCTGAAGAATGAATGACTAATTAACTTAAAGAAATGCATTGTCGAAGTTGAACTACTTAATTGCAGTATGCTATTCATTAACAAGGAGAGACCTGAAAAATTCTCTAGGAGTTTATTGGAAGTAAAAATAGTTTGTTCAGTTTGATACGGCAATGACTGTTCTCATTTGAAAGTTGTGTCTATACTTTCAAATGGAGTGGCGAACTTTTACAATCATCCATTTCACGTCTATGTATTATTTGCTAATTGTCTTGATTCTCCACTTTTCTTTATAGAGGTATGCTGAGCCCAAATGTAATCTTGGTCATTCAGAATCTTAATTCAGGCAGAGTGGTCAATCAAGGATTCCTGTGTAGGATATAGCTCTCTTGCTGCTTATAGTCAGCCCAAGATTGATAAGAATTGATCCTTTAAATATAGTTATGCTGAAATGATGTTATGATAATAGACTAATTTAAACCCAAACTATCTTTAGGAAAGGTTTGTGACTTTTGGCAAATTATGTATGAATCTCATTAACAACTTTAGAATTTTGTATATATAACCAAAAACTTGGGGCCGGGTACCCTGGAGAAAAGTTGGAGGATAAAAGAATGGGGGAACAAGGGAGAGTATGAAAATATATGTACCTATTGATGTAGGCAATGATTAAAGGGATGGGAAGGCCAGGGAATCCAGACCTCCCACCCCAGAAAAGAAGCATTCCTAGGGCCGTGGAGCCATCCACATTGGGGGTGGGGGAGAAAGAGCAGGACAGAGAGGCACACATTTTGAGTGGCTTTGCCATAAAGCTTCGTCTTTCATCCACTAATGCCTCTTTCTTCCCACTCAAACCCTCAAAGCTTACAGTTTTATACCCCACTAATTGTGCAACAGGAGGGAATTTTTGTCAGCTACCACACAGAGGCTGGGGGAAGGGCTTAGCAACAGCTCTGAGAGTGCTTGAAAGGCTCTCATATATAAGTATGACTTAGCTAAGTTGGAAGGGAAGGAATGGGAAGGGTTTTTTTTTTTCCCTTGAGCTCAGGTAGAGATTCTATTTGCGTCCTTCTTGGCAGAAAATATGGGATAATAGTAACATGGAGAACTTGAGAACCTATACTTATAATATTGCTCTCTTTTCTAGTGTAGTGTCTGAAAGAACTCTGGATCCTTCTCTGCAAACAGGGTGAATTTAGTCCCCTTGTCATTATTGTGAATGAATTGTTGTGTACCGAGATATAATTCTGAAGGGAAAGAGAGGGAAGGAATAAATGTTGTCAGCATTTGGCTACTTTTTTCCTTTGCTTCCAACAGATAATTTCTCTGGGTTGGAGACAGATACAGCAATACCCACGGAAGAAGCTTATGTTGTGTATGATGAAGGTAATAACAGACTGAAGATTTTATATGAATGAAGTTAATTCCCATCAAAGGACCTTTTGAAATTAGGAAGCAGAGATAACTTTTCACCTTGCATTTGTGATTTCACTCATATCTTTGTCTTTTTGCCTCCCCTCCCCCCATCTGTAGAAACTCTTTGCGTAGTTAACTTTTTTGAATCATAATGTCCTTTTTCCATTGCTCTTCCTTTTCTTCCTCTCCTTGTCGTTTTTCATAAAATCTTTTCCACTATGGATGTCATGAATCTTTAGCCACAGGATCATATTATTAGGACAGGGTACCACATAATTATGAGTTTCCATCTTTACAACATAGTGGAGTTGTACTTATTAGACGTAGACTTAAAAGTTTAAACAGTGCAACAATAAACTTGTAGTCATAGCAGGATGTATGTCCATTGGCATTTACCAGTAGCCAAAAAGGGTGTCCTCCTCAAGGAAGCCCTTCTAACTTCCTTTGCCCTTCAGATTAATTAACTTTTACATCAAACTGTCTCAAAACACAAAATGCTTCAGGAGTGCCATCCTTTTTTTTTTTAACCTAGTTGTAATCAAGTTTCATGTAGTGGTTCCAATCCTAGCTGTTTCAGGCTAAACTTGACTAATAAAAACACACACATTGTTTCAAACAGGTATTTGAAAGCAAAGAAAGATGTTTTATCAGCAATGAAAACATTAAGTATCTTTTTAACTATCTACATGCGGCTGAGATAATTAAGCATAATGTCATCTTTAAATACAAACAAATTACGACTCTCCTGCTCCCCATATGCAAACCACATAAAGAATGCAATCTTACGTTCCATTGTGGTCCTTCATGGACTGCAGAAGGGAGATATATTTAGTGAAATGAGCTGGAAGAGCATTGGAATGGGGCCTCATAGATTTCAGTTCCAGTTTTGGATAGCTAGCTGTGTGACCTTAGGCAAGTCATACAACTTCTCCAGGCCTTAATTTCCTCTTCTGTAATATCAGATGATTTTGAAGGTTCCTTCCTGCTTTAACACCCTGCTACTCTAAAACCTCAGCACTTCCTTCTCTGTTTCTACGTAATACAGGTAGATGCGTTTGCTTCTTTTGTTGACCATTGTTAGAGGTGGGCAATGGGAAGAAATGAAGCAGAGGGAATTAAGACACTTTTATAGAAGGGTTGAAGAGCAAATTACATTTGAACAAGTAGTAAAAAAAATGACTGCATTTATTCATTTCATATTCTATATACCTGTTGGATGAAAAGAAATTGTTTTGAAGTAGAATTAATTTTTTTAAAAATAAAAAATAAAAACAGTGCCAGTTTACCAGGCTACAAACATAGAGTCCTCTTCAGGCAAATGCCCTATTACAAAACCTTATATCTTTTTCAGATTATGAATTTGAAACCACATTGCCTCCAACCACTACCAAGTCCTCAACTACTACAATAGCTGTACCAAAAGTCATCTCACCAGAGGGGTCAATCAGTTCTTTTCCAGAGGAAGAATTTGATCTGGCTGGAAAGAAACGATTTGTTGGTAAATTTGCTTTCCTTAATAGAATGCATATGGTCACATGGCTCTTTTTTAAAAAATTACACTGTTTAGTTCCTTAAGTCCCAATCATAACGCTGATTTCTTATCCTAGCTACAGCTGTGCACTTTGATGGGCTTTTTCCCAGACAAACATTTCCCAGCTGTAATAAGTGACTCATTTCTGCTCAGGTGCCCGTGAACTATCTCTAGAGTCTGAAAATAAGTAAGGGAAGAAGAGAATGTAGTTTAGAAATGATTGGCTTTTTAGACCAAACCTAATTTTCCCCTCTTAAGATAGCAGATCAAAAATAGCAACCTGAAGAGTTCTTATATACCAGACTTTAACAAGACAAACATTTCAAAAAATGACATTTTTTCCCACTGAGGGTTGTCTAAATATTGTTTTAGAAATATGTCCTAAAAGATTTAATACTTTAACATTTGCAACAATAGCATTTTGATAGTGTTTTAAGATTTGCAAGGCATTTTACATGTTAGCATATTTGATCCTCATAACAGCCCTGTGAGCTAAGTGCTGTTATTATCTTTGTTTTACAGAGAAGAAATCTGGGGCAGCTAGGTAGCACAGTGGATAAAGGGCTGGGCCTGGAGTTAGGAAAACTCATCTCCCCTAGCTCAAATCTGGCCTCAGACACTTACTGGCTATGTGACCCTGGGCAAGTCACTTAACCCTGTTTGCCTCAGTTTCTTCATCTGTCAAATGAGCTGGAGAAGGAAATGGCCAACCTCTCCAGTATCTCTGCCAAGAAAACACTAAATGGGGTCACGAAGAGCCAGCCATGACTGAAAGACCGACCAACAGCAAGTTTTCACCTTGGCAGGTGTCTGAGGCAGGATTTGAACTCGGGTCTTTGTGACTGTTAAAAACTTGACCATCTATCCATGCACTACCTAGCTACCTCTTCTACTGCATTTACTGCCATTTGCTGGATGGAGTCACTAGTAGTTATTAACTGAGAACAGCAGCGCAAAATCTTTGAGTTTTTAAATCCATAGGAATATAAATTTAAAGTTAAAAGTGACCCTAGTAGCACTCTGAGGAGATTGTCACCTGGCCAGAGTCATACAATTGATAAATATCACCAAAGTGGAGTGTGATGACTTCGAAGTCATAGCTCTTGAGTCAGCTAGGTGGCTCAGTGAATAGAACTCTGGCCTTGGGGTCAAGAGGACCTAAGTTCAAATGCAGCTTCAGACACTTAACCTTATTAGCTGTGTGACCCTGGGCAAGTCACTTAACCCCTATCCCCCCACCAAAAAAAAAAAAGCAAAAAAGCAGAGTCATAGCTCTTTCCAATATATCATGATATTCCTTGTTAATTCTCCATCTCTTTAGAGACTGAAAGATTGGAACCTCTCTTTGGGGAGGAAAAAAAAAACCAACCGCCCTTAAAATAGGGAGTTTACACTTCCTATTGCAATGTAATTTGTTGCTGCAATCAGTCATTAAATCTCCCCTAATGAACTAATTACTCACTAACTACTTTATCTTAGTTCATATATTACTAAGGAGAGAGAAGTGAACAGCTTAGCTAAGATCATGCTTTTCTGTTTCCAAAACAGTGTTCAGTGGTGAACTGAGGACAGCTTTGGCCATCCAAGACTCTGTTACTGCAGATCAAAACCACACTTCCTTGAATAGCAAGAATCTTAATTTGACTTAACATTCCCGAGGAAAACTGTAATATTTTTCTCATTATTGCTCCAGCCCCACCAGATTTACTTAAAATGACTTCCTTTTCTCCCCAAACTTTCACAACAAAAATTGAAATCCACTGAGCACTGTTATCTAACTCACTGAAGTCCTTAAGTACTAAGAGACTCTTTTGCCTGGATGTTTTCAAAGCAGAATTAACTCCGAGAATGTTCTTGATTGTATTTATGAATTGTGTTTATTTTAAAAACTGGACAATAGAAAATAATTGAAAATGGAGTCAGGGAAAGTATGAATGCCATTCAGTACAGAAAACTTGCACTGAGAGAGGGAATCAGAAAGAAAGTAATTAGCAAGTAATGTAATTGTAAATTCATAGGATGATGGATCTCGAGCTGAAAGGGCCCTCAGAGGCCACCTAATCTAACCTGTCATTTCACAGATGAGGAAACTTAGATTCAGGGAGACTTGCCCAAAGTTACATAGGTAGTAAGTGACCAAAGTGAGATTTTAACCCATGTCATCTGATTAAGAAATGCAGCATTCCTTCTCCTACACAATGCTATCCTCCAAGGCATTCTGAGAAATGAACTCGGGCAGGAAAACAATAGATAAGTAAGTGAGAGTCTTGTTTGACTCATTTCTTTTTCAAATTCAGAACAGAACTGACTACGTGAGAAATGGCAAAAATATTTTGGCCTAATCCTGCACTTGTTTTTAAATACTGAAATGGCTATGCCTGCCCAGGTGATTAAGCAAGACATCACTTGACTGCTTTAGAAATCTTTGAGAAAGATCTGTCAGGTTTGGTAAAAGCCATTAGGTCTTTTGTGGTAATGATAAACTATCGTGAAGATTTTAGGTAAATTGATTGATGACCGATCCATAAGAGGTTATTAAGCATCATTAGAAACACGTAAGATCCATCCTTAACTTTTGAGTACAATGACTGGGAACAAGAGACTTCAGGACGGGTACGTTCTGTTCTGGCCAGAATCTTTAAGGGTCTTCCTCTTTCAGATGGATGTTCTTTGTGATGGGAAATCAGGCCATCTGTTGTCTCAATTCTTAGCTAGCCCTTAGTCACTGAATGTGCATCGCCTCAGACAAACTGAGGCCTGAGAAAGACCTTGATTTAGAAAGGCCAAAGTGATCCACTGCATCCTGGGCAATCATCAGTCGTGCTGGCCTTGGTCTCGCCACTGGACTTTGATGACTGTGGAGGAGAGAGGGAGGCTGATGACTTTGTGTAACTCTGCCTCATTCAAATACAGTCCAAGTGCAGCTCAAGACATCATCCCATGATGTCATCCGTCCTCTTTGAAAACAAAGGACTGACAACAGCAACAACCAGGCTTGATCAGAAACAGGGTGACAGTGCCCAAGTGGATTCTTGTTTTATTTTTTGATGACCATACCAGAGGTTTCACTCATACAGGAAGCTCTGGTAGGGAGCTTCATTTATCAATGCAGTTTGGCTCCTCTTCACCTCATCATCTTAGTTGCCTGGGGCACTAATATCTTGAGTCATTTGCTGAGCGTCACACAGCCAGCTCTTGTCATTTATATGACTTCCCTGTGTTTATGGCAGACAAAGGCCTTCAGTCATCTGATTGTATATCTTTTTTTTTTTATTCCAGCTCCTTATGTGACCTATCTAAATAAAGACCCACTGGCTCCATGTTCTTTGACGGAAGCTCTGGACCACTTCCAAGTGGACAGTTTGGATGAAATCATTCCCAGTGACCTGACGAAGAGTGACTCACCTCCTCAGCATGCTCCCCGAAACATCACCGTGGTGGCTGTGGAAGGGTGCCACTCCTTCGTTATTGTTGACTGGGACAAATCCACTCAGGGGGATGTGGTTACAGGTGGGTCAGATGGAACTTGCTTGGTGTCCAGACCAGTGCTCTGTACTGAGGAATAGATTCTGAATGAAGGAATGAGGGCAGGAAGGCAGAAGGCTTGTAAATGGGAATGAAATCCTAGAAAGGGCTCAGTTTAATGCCTGAGTCATTTGAGCTTTTTTCAGCTTCTCCTATTACAGTTGCTTGTTACAAACAAATGCTTCAGGACCCCAAGCTTCTTGGCTGCTCTACTGGTTTCTCTCTTTGGTTCATGAAATCTTGGCCAAAATTCAATGCGAATATAAATTCACTCACAAAACCTCTTGCTAGGACTTAATTTAAAATTGTTGATTAATATTCATTAGTGATTTTAGCCTATAATGCTGTTTCTTTGTCTTATCTGTACTTAGCTTAGGTATATTGGGACTATATTTGTCTCATAGAAGAGGTATTATGTAAATTCTTTCAAAAGAGGATTGATACTTGGGCATCCCTTCCTCTGGACAGTTCCATACTGGACAATTTGTTTTTTTCCTGATGGGTACGTGATGGGGAAAGGGAGACAAATGAAGTTTAAAATGGTATCTTTTCCTTTTTGTTAGTGCTATTGATAAAAAGTCTCAAATTTTAAAATTTAAAATTTGCTATTTATTTCTAATTTTAGCTCTCAAAAAAGAAAAGAACATTTCCAGAAGGATCCAGGATAATAATTCCATTCTGGAATTTATACACTTGCCCACAGAATATCATTTGTGATCCTGGAAAAAAAGGCCAAACTGCTGAGTCAGGGTAGAGAGTCTAAATCCCACAGGGATATATGACCTGGAGAAGAGAAGACTTGGCAGGGTGGGAAGGACATGATAGCCGTCTTCAAGTATTTGAAGATAGGGAATAGGGATAGGAATTGTTTTTCTTGGCCCCAGATGGTGGAACTTAGAGCAATGAGTGAAAGTGGCAGGAAGACAGATTTAGCATCTTTGTAAGGAACATAACAATTATACAACAGGGGGGTGGACTCCACTGAGATGTGATAGGTTCTGCCTCACTCTAGGGTCTTCCAATGAAGGGTGTATGACCACTTGTTGGGGGGTATTGTAGAAAGAATTCTGAGTAAGGCACATAATCTACTAGTTGGCCTCTCAGCTCTTGGGTTCTATGATTCTCTGATGATGGAAAAGCATAATACATAAAACTTGATTTTTAACTCTGACATAGTCATTAATTGTATGTGTGACTTTGGGTATGTCCTTTTAACTCTGTGGACTGCAGACTCAGTTTGAATTCTTAAATGTTTGCTGGCACATATCTGCTTTGAGGTCCCCGATTTTTGTTTTTTATTTCCAAATAAATGAATGGATTTGTATATGCTTGGGCACTAGACATTTCACTCTGGACTGACTGTTGAACCTAGAAAGCTGTAGGTTGGGACAATAGGGAACAGTACTATGGTACTTACCAAACCATCTAAAACCATCTCTAGTATTTTTGCTGTTGGCGTTTAAGATTATGGATCTAAAAGTGGAAGAGACCTTATAAATGACATCTGGGTTGAATCATAGAAGCCTCTAACAAACTGTAAAGAGTGTATATTAAATGTAGGGAAAAGAGCTTGGCTCTGGGTTCAAGTCCTGGCTATGAGACCTCAGAAGAGCTACATGAACTGATGCAGAGTGAAGTAAACAGAGCAAATATATACAATAACTACAACAATGTAAATGGAAAGACCCATGCATACAAAAAATCAAAAGTGAATGTAACAAAATTCTAAATATTAAGCATGACTTGAATGAAGAGAGATAAGACACCCCTCAGCCCACCCTTTTGTGGAGGTGGGAGGTTCACAGGTGTTACACATTCCACGTGGTTTTTTTTGAAGTTTTTCAATGTATCAATCAATTGTGCTGATTTATTTTCCTCTTTGAAAAATATTCTTTGTTATATGAGATGGCTCTTTGGGACAGTCTAGGGGAAGGATACTGGGAATAACTATGATGATATAAGAAATAAGACATCAATCAAAACTTTTTTTTAAAAAAACAAACCTATAGATAGTAAAGATTTGAACAGAAGTCATTCTCTGACTCCAGAGTTTCTTTCCACTGCACCATGCAGGCCTCTGATGTTTTTTTCTTTGTCACAAAAATATCATTTTGCTAGAAAGCCACCATCTCAAAACCAAAACTCCTGCTGGCTTTCCCTACTGCCTCCTGGCTGCACATAGGACCTTGTCCCATTGGCTTAGCAAAGCCTCAGACTGTGATTAACGTAATTGTGATTGATTGGTTTTTCCTTCTTTGCTTTCACAGGTTACTTGGTTTATAGTGCATCTTATGAAGATTTCATCAGGAACAAGTGGTCCGCCCAGAGTTCAGGGGTTACTCATTTACCTATTGAGAACCTCAAACCAAATACAAGGTATGACGATGCTAGTCACACAATACAAAAAAGACTGAGATGATGCTATTTGCATGGTCAGTTACGTGTCACACTAATGTCACAAGCATTACCTAAAGAATCTTTTAAGTTAAGGAGCAAAATACCATACATTTAAATGGAAACTGAAGCTAATGCTGTTATTTTATTTATATTTTCATACTTAGCTTTCCAAATGTGAACTAAATAATTACTATCAATTGAGTTCAGTGGGTTAAAAAGGAAGGAATGGATTGTTTTTAGAATACCCCTGAAATTATAGTGGTATTGGGCGGCCAAAACTCTACCCTCATTCATAAAAATGAACTCATTTAAGTAGTCATTTTCCATACATTTTGAACAATCAGTGTTCAAGTTTTGATTTTTCTCTGATTTATAATCATAGTATAATAGAGCAAGAGCTTCTAAGGGACCTCAGAAGTCATTCAGTTCAGCATCCTCATTATACAATTGAGGAAATTGAGGGCAAAGAAGAATAAGTGATTTGCTCAATGTAACACAATTGTTAAACAGCTGAGCTTGAATTTTAACTTGGCTCTTTCGACTCTTGGGGCAGCTAGGTAGGGTAGTGGATAGAGTGCCAGACCTGGGGTCAAGAAGACTCATCTTCCTGATTTCAAATCTGGTCTCAGACACTTATTAGCAGTGTGACCCTGGGCAAGTCACTTCACCCTGTTTGCCTCAGTTTTCTCATCTGTAAAATGAACTGGACAAGGAAATGTCAAACCACTCCATACTTGGAAGATACTCTTCCAAGAAAAGCCCAAATGGGGTCACAAAGACTGTTAAACAACAACAACTACAACTACTACTACTACTACTACTACTTGTAACTCTAAGTTAAATATGCTTTCCACTTTTTGAAATGCAAAAATTGAATCCTTTCCCATGTATTTTGGAAGTTTTAGGTATGTCTTCCAAGTCCTGGACTTTGAAAATGGTGGAATTATCATTCTGACACTAATAAATTATCATGTCATCTTGGATAAACTGGAGAGAAACATTTTACTTCGTGCCTTTCTGCCAACAGTTATTCCCCTTCAAAAAGTGAAATCTGTTCACTGATTGACCACAGCTGCATTCACAGGGACAAGTGGGGTGTGCAGAACACAAATTCCATCAGGAAGTCAGCTTCTAAAGCAGTGTGGGGAGGAAGATGAATGGGAGTTAGAGCATTTACACAAGCCCAAGACAGGGCCTGTTACACTTTGTAGGGATATATATGTTACTATATAGAAGAACATGACAAAAGGACAGGCACAGGAGGGTTAACTGATTTTCCAGGTAAGGCTAGGGAGCCATGTGATAGCAGCAGAGTCTGAAGGGAGTCTGAAGGGCAGCGGCAGCAGCATAGAAGATGCTTATTTGCTCAAGTATTGTTGGAAGAAGGTAGATTTTTTGAGTCTGTCTCATGCAGTTGACAGGTCTCGCTGACTTTCGTTAAAAAAAATGATAACTTAGGAGCATCTCCCGCATGCTTAGCCAAATATACCCTCGAAATAAGTGGGACAAAATATTAAAGTTGAGCACTATTAGAGGTATACTATAATGAGGATTTTTTAAACAAACCAACCAGAATTTATATATCCAAATAAACATTATCATTTAAGTTGTCACCTTGGGAAACCATAAGCATACTCCAGTTTTCCTGACTTTATTCAAAATGATTTTAGAATTACTTTCAAAGTATCTTCAGAAAAGCACACATACATACACCATTAGTCTTGTATTTTAGTGTGTGGGGAAGTCCCCATCACAAAAGGGGGCCCCTGAAAAGCTAAATCAGGTGCAAGGTACCCTAGGAGTCAGTATCCAGTCAAAATCTTAGCTCATGAACCCTCAACAATAAGTTTGCTCTTACTAGCTAGTCAGAAGACACAATGAATTCAAAGCAAAGGTGCTTAATGAAATAATATAGTAAGAAAAGTAGCAATGGAACATTCCTCCTGTAAACCTGGAGGACATGCTTCCACAAATCCAACTCAAAAAACATTACTTAAGTACCTGCTAGGCAGTGTGCTAAATTCTGCGGATACAATTAATAAAAAGAAAGACAGTTCCTGTCCTCAAAAAGCTTACAGTCTAAAGGAAGAAATAATATACAGTGGGGTGGGGAGGAATGAGATACCACAAGGTATGTGTGTGGAAGCTTCTTGTTTTGTGGAGTTGAAACTAGACAGGGCAGCAGGTGCAAAGTGGAGTAAGCTAAGAGTCCAGTTTCTAGCCTCTGTAAAGGAAAGCATTGGGGAAAATTTGGTACTCAGTACTCCACACCTCTAATCAGAGGGGAAAGGATGCTGAGGGAGGTGGTTTCAATTAGGACTCCAGTTAGCAGCATGGTGGTGAGTTTGGAAGTGATGAGCTCACCCTGGGTAGTTGGTGTTGTTGTTCAGACTTTGCAGTCGTGTCTGACTCTTCATGACCCCATTTGGATTTTTCTTGGTAAAGATACTGAAGTGGTTTGCCATTTCCTTCTCCAGCTCATTTGACAGACGAGGAAACTGAGACAAACAGGGTTAAGTGACTTGCCCAGAGTCATGTCTAAGGCCAGATTTGAACTTGGAAAGAGGAGTCTTTCTGACTCCAGACCCAGTGCTCTATCATCTGTGCCATCTAGTTGCCCCTCCTGGGCGGGGCAGTTTGTTCTACGGTGTTGAAACCGTGTGGCGTTGAAACCAGACAGGGCAGCAGATGCAAAGGGGAGTGAATTCTCTGCTACCACCACTGGTTGTTGTCTTTATTGGGCGTTCTTGTTCTCTGCCTCTATCTCCACTTCTGTGTTTCTTTCCCTCTCCCTCTCTGCCTCTATGTCTTTCTCTATCTCTTGTCTCTCCTCCCAATCCTTCCACCACAAATGTCAGTCCATTGAGTGTGTTACTCCACTAGAAATGTGGTTGTTTTGGGGCCTTGTTCCCTACTACCAGCATATGACCTTCAGTTCAGGTCCACTTGCCATCTATCTTAGCTCTGATCTGCTAGTTTATGGAGAATAGAAAATCTGTCCTTGAGAAAGGTGGGCTAATAGTCCTTCCATTATAGATGGAGGCTATGAACCATCACATGTAGCAAACAAAATCCAGAGTGCCTCTAGGCTAAATAAAACTATTCTTTTAAGTCCTGTTTCTAAGTCTGAGATCTGAGAACTTTGTTGCTGACAGCTATCTGACTCTGAGTTAGAAATTCCCAAGCTCCTCTCTGGCTTTACACACAAATGAATCTGAGTCAGAACAAAAGGTAATCAAAGGAGGCAAGCTCTTTAGCTTGACCCACTTGGTCCTCATTTCAAACTTTATCATGTAGATAATATGCCAACAGCAAAATTCATTTCTTTGGTGACATATTTTGGGCAGCAAAACACCTCACTATCTCCCTTATTATTTTTTAGTAACACCTCCTTTTGACTTTAAATGGTGTCACATATTTTGTTCCAAATTGTTTTTGGCTTTTTCCAGAAAACAAATACACCCTCAGAAGATTAAGATTTTTCAGCATTTAGGGTATTAAGAGGAATATACTATAGATTCATAGTGAAAGAGGAAACATTAGTATCTCTTTGTGGCAGGGGAGAGGCAGAGAGTAAACATGTGGTTGAGAACTTTATGAAATATTTGTTTTATTTGATAGAGGAAAGTGTGGTACATGGTTTTTAAAATAGGAATAACATTTTTGCATCATTTCACATGGCTTTTCATCTCAGCATTTTAAATTTATGTTGCCATGTTAGGCAAAATCAGAAATGAAATATATAGTTGCTTAATTTGTATCTGGAATATATGAGCTTTGTGGTAGGCTAGAAACATGGGGTACAAGGGGAAGGTTTATCTTGAGTACTAACTCAGTTTCAGTGGCAAAACAATATAAAGAAAGAAATTGGAGTGGTTTATTTTAGAATATTAGTCATCTCTTTTCATATACCCTTAGTTATATAGCATCAATTCCCTTCCACTGGGGCTAAGTGATTGTTATTGAGTTGGCTTTAACTCTGAGTTTTAAAGTTATTTCTTTAAAATCCCACATTTAGTATTGGCTTTCTAAAGACACTATTCAGCAGAGACATCTTTAACAGCCTTTGTGTATATTTATGTGGGTTTCTTATTTTTTAATTCTTTTTAAAAAATACTAGGTTAACATGGACTGTTATCATTTGTGTATGCCAAAGCCACAGCTCACACTGACTACATATTGTTGCCTTAAATAACTCCATCACCATTGAATAGAAGTATGCATAATTCGGAAAATGCAAACTACTTGGATGATCTGAACCTAGGAAACCCATGTGTTCTCAATTGTGCATGTATCTGTTTCTCCTTAAGTGAATAAAAGACCTTTCTTAAATGAGATGTGAATGACTTTATTGAGAGTTTTGAAAGGAGAACAATCGCACTGTCAAACAGGCTTTTCTTTTCTCTCTGTTTAACCATGGTGAAATTAAGAAATCTCTGTAGTGCATGAGTAGGGAGAGACATAGTGGTCCTCAGCTATATAGAATTATGACTTGGTCACAGAACTATTTCTGTGTCTAAATACATGTAATTTGGCTTTCTTTTTATTTACCAGTTTCAAGTTTGATTTTTGGTTTTTGTCCTAGAGTTAACTAGGGCAGCGAGGTGGCATCATGGTTAGAGTGCCGAGTCTGGAGTCAAGAAGACTCATCTCTCTGAATTCAAATGTGGCCTCAGACACTTACTAGCTATGTGACCCTGGTCAAGTCACTGTTTGACTCACTTTCCCAGTCTGTAAAATGATCTGGAGAAGGAAATGGCAAATCACTCCACTATCTTTGCCAAGAAAACTGGGAGAGTCATGAAGAGTCAGACACAACTGAAACAACTGAACAACAATAACAAAGAGCTGAAGTATAGGCTTAGATTCATTAGCTTTCCAGACTAACCAGAGTGACAGCCTATATCAGTCTGGTGGTTATACCATGGAAATCAAACCTGACTGCAGTTCCTATGGTGTTTTACAAGACGGCAGTTTAATTAGAAGGGGAAGAAAGCCACCCCGTATCACTCTGAAATATGGTGAGGCCTCTACAATTCTCTGGTGAGGGCCAGAAATATGCCCTCTTGTGAGCTTTTCAGAATGGTAAAGGCTTACTACTGACAGGTATCTTTAACTTCATTCTGCTATCTGGGGCCCAGCTCCCTCCCAACTTCTCACAAATGGCCTGCTCGCTGGGGAGGATTTAGGGTCTGGAATGCCAGCAGAGTGAAAAAGTAGAAATGGAAGGGCAGAGGTGAAGTGGATTATTATTGCTATGTGATGTTTCTAGTTATGATATTGTTGTTTTAACCTGAGAGGCAGAATAGAGGCTGATCTTGGAATTAAATAATCCGAATTTAATGCTTTACCCTGACATTTGTTACATGTGACTGTGGGCAAGTCACTTAACTAACATTCGAGTGCCCTGGGCAACTCTTTTAGATTTTAAGGTTCATATGTGTAGAGAGTTTCCAAAGTGCAGGTCTCAATACCATATTACAGCTCTAGACAAAAAACAAACAAACAAAAAAACCCAAAAATCCTAGTATTATTTTCTAAGAACGTGATATTCTACTACATGAAAGAGTAGACTCCCAATCCTCTTGGCTGACCAGCCTCTTTTCCTGTGAGATGGCTCAAATGGTGTACTTACTAACTTGCTGTAAGGTCCAAGTCAGAATATGATCCCAAAGCTATGCTGATTTCTCCAGGCCTTTTCCATATCTCCTTTCTTGGGATTGCTTGTCTTCCTTCCAGAAATTTAGTCCATGTCACAGGGAAATTTAGACCATCCAATCTCAGACTTTTAAGCCAGCCATCCTCCCAATGGCCTTCCAATATTATTCTAATGTTAGTTCCACTTAGGAAGCCAACTTTTGTGAATTTCTCACCCTTAGTCCTGCCTACAAATGGGTCATATGAGTTGAGTCATTTCTGAATTGAAATCCTTCTTTTCATATAAACTTTAATGGCAGAAATTAAGATAAGATTCAATTGATAGATTTCTTTATGAAAAGAAATTTAAATGGCTTATAATGGTGATAGCATGAATTCTTAAAATTAAATTTGTTTTCATTGCTAGCTAGGCAAATTTATAAAGCAACTATAATTCTTTTTTAAAAATAATTATATATATATATGTACATGTACATATGCATATATACATATACACATATAGGTATATATATATACATATATATACATATATACACATACACACACACACACACACACCCCCATACATACATAACAAAACACAAAGAAATTCCTGACTTACGTTAAGGAAAATTTGCAGAGAAGTGACCAATTTGCAGATTCAATTCACTAACATTTTTCTGGTATCTATTATATGCCAGAAAATGTGCTGGGCACATTTAATTTTAGAAGGGCAAAAGAGCCCACCCAAATGTTATCTGTCTCTCTAGGAGAACTGAGAAGAGGATAAAATTAATAAGTATTGCTTGCTTTGGTCCTAGGGAGGTACCATTTCTACAGTGGTATTTCCTTGAAAATTGGCTTTGATGTGTAACTCTCATAGAAATAGAAAGGAGAGTGTATGGGTTGGAGGAAGGTAGGATTTACTAAGCAGAATTAAGCCTGAAACAAATTGACAGAAATTATTCTTTCTCGACTTAGTCTCCAATTTTAGATTTGGCCGGTTTGAGAGCATTAAATGAGAAAATAAATGTAAATCAGATTATACTTAGATTTTATATGCCTGTTACATTTCTGCAACTGAATTAGCCCTTTCCCTTAGGCCTGTTGAAGAAGTCACAAAAGTCATGGGAGTATTTCTGCCCCCCCCATGTCCCTTCGCCTACAATATAGACATCCCTGAAAGATATTTTAATAATTCAGGACAAGTTTGCAAGACAAGTAGCCAGAGTGTTTCTCTTATCTTTTTACCCGTTCCATACAAATCACTTCTGAGGAAAGAAGCTTCTTTGACCAGTCACATAGAATTGTTGAATCTTAGCACTAAGGAAATTTAGAGATAATCTCACCCAACCCTTCTGTATTAAAGATGATTGAAGTCTGGGAAGAAGTGACACACAGTTAAGTTAATGGCCGAGTTGGGACCAGACACAGTTTACTAGACTTCTGGGCTATCGTCAGTTCCACCCAATGCCCTCCAACTATACCATGCTGTCCTCATTTTCTTCTTGACGTGTTCAGAGAAATTAATTGTTATTTCTCCCTCAGTAAAACATTCCAGTGCATGGTGACCCTTTCATATCCAATCTAAACCACCCCTTGCAGTATTTTGGTTATTTCCTCTATTTCTGCCCATGGTTAAAGCAAACTTCTCTGTATCTTTATCCATTAAATGGCTGCTCACATATTTGCTTAAACCTTATGTTCTTCATGCTTATCAGAGTTGGAGCTAGAGGATGGACAATATAGACAGTTGCCTAGGGCACTATACATGTGAGGATACAACTGGGAACATTATTCATATTACAGTTTACAATTATACCTATTTTTAATACTACAAAATTCCACTCTCTGTGGCACATGGATATTAATTTTTTTTTTTAATAAATCAAGTGTTAGAGTAAAGGCTGAAATTCTGTGGCAACATAGCAGGCACTTAATAAATGTTTATTGGGTTGAAATAGGACACAATTTTCAAATGGTGAGTTTCAGAGCAGGGAGAGGGACATACAAATGCCTTGTTCCAACCCTGTTGTGCATCCATCATAGGCTTTCATCATGGGCCTTCTTTTTCCACGTCTTTAATCATTTTGTATCTCTCCTCTAATCCTCTCCAAGTTCTTTACATCTTTCTTTAGTTGTGGAATTCAACCACTATTGAGTGTAAGTCAGAATTTGCTCATGGAAGGTTTGTAGTTAAGAATTTTGACTTGAGGAAGCCAACTCAATTCAGAAAACATATATCTTAAGTAACTCGTGCAACATCTGTCTCTGGAAATAATGAAACCCTCCAAATAATTACAGAATCACAGAATTTTAGAGCTAGAAGTGACCTTAATATACTTGTCTGTTTTTCTTCCCTGATTTCTTTTTGGTGTGGTACCTTTATTCATTAACAATTGCATTTGTAACAATTAGTCACATTTATGTTGGAGTATGTGTTAGCTATATTATTTTTCAAAATAGTTTGAAAACAATTCTAAGAGAATCCCTACATCAGTAGTATTTACCATTGGCAAGTGACTTCTATCTTTAATATAAGTAATTGGTATGCTTAGATTATAAATACTGCTCAGCAAATAAAGTGAAATAAAATTTTTGTATTTTAGATATTATTTTAAAGTACAAGCAAAAAATCCCTATGGTTATGGACCTATCAGTCCTTCAGTCTCTTTTGTTACAGAATCAGGTATGTATTATTATATATTTTGGATTTCTTTTTCTTTTTAAAAAATCATTTTTTGATTTAATGTTTTTAAATTACCTGCATTTCCCAATGTAGCCTTCTACTCTCTCCCCTTTTCTTCTTTTTCTCCTCTCAGATAACTATGCTTTATTTTAAAAAAAGGGGGGGAGCTTCACTAAAAAAATCTAACATTATTTTCAATGTTCTACTATAGTCCTCTACTTCTGCAAAGAAAAGACAGAAATGGCTTCTCGTATTTCTTATTTAGAGTCAGGTTTGATCATTTCACAGTATTCAGTTTTCTATTATTTTGTTGTTCTTTCCATTTACATTTGTTGTAGTCATTGTGCATGTTTTCCTCGTCTTGCTTATTTCACTTTGCATGAGTTAATATAAGCCTCCCTATGTTTCTCTGTGTTTATCATATTCATTTTTTCTTACAGCAGTCATATTCCATTACATTCATTGTACCACAACTTGATTAACTATGCCCCCAATCAATAGGCATGATCAAATATATAACCAGATGGGCAAAATCAGTATTTTTCTGTGTTAAAAAAAAGAATCCCTCATAATAAGTACAATTAAGTGAGAAACAAAACAAGAAAGGTCCTAGTCTTAGCAAAACCACCTCTGATCTTTCTCTTTTGAAAAAAATAAAGTGTTTTTTCCCCATCATACTAATAGTATTAAGAGAAGTTTCCATATAAGTTGCCTCAGTAACAAAAAGGTTAAATTCCATAGTAGAGAAATCTATTTTTCAACAGTATGGGAATAAGTTTGAAAGTATCTGTAAAAGATTTAGTTACAAAGTTTAAAAATTTGTTTCTAATTCTGAACAGCTGAAGAGTATAAAAGTAATTTGGTTTGAGACATCGAATACACAGTTGTTTACTCAAAAGTAAATTTTATCTTCTTTACAAAAACAAAACAAAAATATAACAACTCACCAGAATTTGCCTGGACTTGCTTAACGGTAATAGTGCGATTAAGATATTATTTAAGCTGAAAAATGTACGAAATGAGCTAATTTCTTCCAATTGACTCATGTTACTTGGGGTAGCATCCTTAACCTTTGCAGAGATTGACATAGAGCATAGCCATGTGCTAGTCATCCCTGTCAAAGACCCAATACCGGACAGATCATGCCTGGCTCTAGCCCAGTAAATCAGTTCTTAACATTGTTTTCTTAACAAATATTCTTCATTCTGCAACAAGATGGATTTCTAAGGCAGCTGAAGTACTCTACCACACATGTGGCTGCATGACACGCACAAGTAAGAGAATGGTGAACAGCAAAAATAGTACCTCTACCAGGGAGTTTTGTGGAGTTAGCTCACTACATAATTGTAAACTCATCACAAAGGATTTGTCACTGGGAGATCATTTCTTAAAGCTAGGGAAATAAAAGGGAACTAAATCAAAACTTAAACAGGTGAAATATCTTAGGGAAGGACTTTGCCCTCAGAAATGTTTTCACACTCTTCATTTTAACAATTTTCTAGTGAAATCATTTCCATTTGTAAATGGGGAAGATGAAAAGAAGATGTTATTCATCAGAATTCTTGGAAAGTTGGCAAATTAGTTGAGGATAAAATCTCTGGATATAAGGTTAGAGATTTGGCCTTTATTAGGTTAACTGACCTAAGGTCACCCCCAAAGCCAGGCAATTCAAAATTAACAATCTAGTAAACAAAAGTCTAAAAATCTACATTGGTGTTTGGGTGGTGTTACAAATGTTAAGTTTAGGGCCCTAAAGTAAGACTTTTTAAAAAAAAAAACAGCCTCCTAAGAAACACCCTCTCCATGAACCTTCTTCCCTCTCTTGACTCCAAGCCACTGCATCAGCTTCTGGTGGTGGTAGTTATGCCTTAACCCCAGTCTCACAGGTCTGAATTGTCTAGTTGGACTATATAGAGATCTAGTCAATCCTTTTGTATCATCATATACAATAACAAAAATTTCAGGAAACAACAGGGTTTCTTTATTACTAACAAGGTTGTGAATTTTTAAAAGCGCACTACTCTCAGATAAATGATTTGGATATAAATATTGTGGAAAATCTTTGAGATCTACCAAATAATCTGCGTTTTCCTTTTCTACTTTTCTATGGAGTTTGCATTTTATGGCTTGGTTAGTCTAAGCAGGCTCCATGTAATGCAATATAGCTTGAAGGACAGCAAATATATCCTGTCATGTGAACAGCAAATAGATGAAGTAAGATAATTCAATAAGCTCTTTTTTTGCTTTCTTACAGACAATCCGCTGCTTGTTGTAAGACCTCCAGGTAAGTTGCATTCCATGACAGGTGTCTTAAGATATGCCTTTGATGAAATTGAATTTAGAAATTATTAAATATTTTCTTATATCACTCTAACATGTGATTAATAGGACAATGCTAAATTTTCATCCAACACATTCTAGATGATCCAATAGTTAAATTTCACCCCATCTTCTCAACTAGAGAAGAGAAATGATTCAGGAATTCCCAGTAGTGGTAGCTGCTGGAGAAAAAAGATCCAGCCATTTGAAGACCCACATCTGGGAAAAGAGGTTCTGATTACATTAAGCTTTTTGTATTCAACATTTCAGTTCCATGAGCATTTTTTGATTAAGCTTTGACTATATGATACCACTTTCTGCTTTCTTTTCAAACAAGTCAATTAGCTCATGCTGCTAGAAGTCAAAGTCAGTTTTATGGGTCAACCTCTGAAGAGGGGCATCAGGTAATCTTCCTTACCCTCAAAAGATTAACCCCTCCCCCAGTTGTCATTCTTCCATAGTTTACTTTCTTGGGGTCTAAATTGCTTTCAAATTTCCTGGAGTCCATTGTTAAAATACATACACTCCTAAGAAATATTGAGCCTTCTTATCAGAGAGCAACCTCCTGAGAAATAGACCACTGGGGCAAAGGGAGGTGAGCCATTATGCTGAATCTAATATGATGAAAATTAACAGGAACACATTTAGGTTAAAAAAGTCAACTTCAGAAATACAAGTCAGGGGCTGAATAGCAGTTTATCTGAAAAAAAGATACGAGGATTTTAGTGGACTGTGTCAACAGTATGGGAGGACAGCCAAAAAAGCTAACACAGTATTAGGCTACATTGAGACGACAGTAAGGATCAGCCTTGCAAAAGTCCTAGTCAGACTTGAATATTGAGTTCTATTTTCATTACCATGTTTAAATAAAAGAATTAATAATGACAACAATAGTAACTAGCATTTATATACTTAGCACTTACTTTGTGCTAGGCAACATGTCAAATGCTTTAATAAATATTGTCTTATTTGATCCCCACAACAACCTTAGGAGGTGGGTGTTATTATTATCCTCATTGAGGAAACTTAAACAAACAGACATTAAGTGAGTTGCTAGCAAGCGACTGAGGGTAAATTTGAACTCAGTTCTTCCAGTACTCTATGGCTCTACTGTGTTAACAAGCTGCCCTATTGATTAGCTGGAAAGTGAGTGTCCAGAGAAGGGTGACCAGTAGGGGAAGGTCCTTCATATTATAGCATATGCAGATTAGTTGGAAAAAGCTGGAAATACTTAGCTTAGAGCTAAGAAGACTTAGGAAGCATGATGGCTATCTTTAAAGATTTGAAGGGCATCCATATTGAAAAGTGACCAGACCTATTCTGTTTGACCTCAAATGGGGACATCAGAGAGCAATGGGAGGCAAACATCCCCTGGATGTAAGGAAATACTTCCTTACAATTGTTCAAAAGTAGAAACGGTTGCCTTAGGAAGTCTCGGGTTCCTCTGGAAATCTTTAAGCAGAGCCTGAATAACCACTGTCAGGTATGATGCAGAGAGGATTCTTGTTCAATTAGACTAGATGACTTCTAGGGGGTCTCTTCCAACTAGGAGATTTTGCAAAGGATTTCATAATAGGACAGTTAGGACAACATCACAGTTTTACCCAAGACCCAAGGCTGTGCTTCCATCGAAGTCATGCTCCAAAGGATCTGGCAGAGAACAAAAGCTTTTGGTAGACGTCCATCCAAACTAGAAAGGTTCCAAGTATACACTAATGTACTGTGTATTGGTCCTCCTAGGACCAGTCTGGCTAAGTGCAAAGAGAATAATTACCATGAGCTTGGTCACCAGGTGATGGGTTTATTTGGCTACTCCAAGTCATAAAAACCACTTACTAAGTCACGGACGAGTTGGGATCTCTGCTGGCAGAAGAACATCAATAAAATAACAAATCTTTTGAAGGAAGTATTTAATTGAATCCATATGGGTCTTGTTTTAAATGAAGGGCCTCATTTCCTTATTAACTTATATCCCGGTCAATGAAAGGAGGGAGGCATGGTAGAGAGAAGAGAATGCTAGATTGGGTATCAAGTTGGAATCCTAGCTTTGTCAAGTACTACCTATGTGACCCTGAGCAAGTCATTTAATTTTGCTAGGTCTCTTCTTCTTCATTTTTAAAATGAAAGGTTTAGAGTAAATGACTTCCGAGGTTGCTTCCAGCTCTATGACTCAATGTTGCCTAAATTGGCAAAATGAATTTCAGTTGCAAATTCATAGCTACCAGTGGGAAAAAGTATGAGGGAATTTTTTTAAATTCAGGGAATAATTTATAACTTTAACTCACAGTTACAAAAAGATTACAGACTACAATTTCATGAGGAACTATAACCATTTTGCACTGTTGTTCATCATATTCTTTAGGCTAAGTGTTCTTTTAGTGACAAATAATTTAATTGATACACAATCAGAGGGAACCACTTCAAGACAATGTAAAAGGGGAGTGGATTTTTCTTCTTGTTAAAAAAAAAAAGGAAGAATCAATTAAAGTGTCTTTAGGCCACCTGTGCTGTGAAATACTAAAACTGAGTCAGAATGCCTTTTATCACCTTTTGTGTTATCAAGGTGGGGAGCCCATCTGGATTCCGTTTGCTTTCAAACGTGATCCTAGCTACACAGATTGCCATGGGAGACAATACGTGAAGCGAACATGGTACAGAAAATTTGTGGGAGTTGTTCTTTGTAATTCACTGAGGTACAAGATTTACCTCAGTGATAACCTGAAAGGTAAGGTCTCTGGGAGGGGTTTGCTGTTGATTGACACCTAATGAAGCCATTTGGATTTTTTAATGTTCTGACTCAACATTATCAATGTTATCTTGACTATACCCTGGTCCTGACTTAAGTACAATGCAGCAAAGGATAATCTGCTTGTTAGGAATGTATCCTTTTGGGGGAATCCTCTTCCCTTTTCCCCACAAGTAGAATAGTAGAAAGAATACAATGTAGGATCAGAAGGTAAGAGTTTATATCCAAACTCACCATTTCCCCCAGCCTTTAATTTCTGCTATCTTTGTTGCGTGATAGAAAGTACTCTAGATTTGGAGCCAGAAACTCCCAAGCTCAAATATTTGCTCTGTCACGTATGACCTGCATGACCTTGGTAAATCACTTAACCTCTCTGGACCTCAATTTGTTCATCTGTAAAATTAGAGGAATGGACTCAGCCTCTAAGGACCCCACCCACACAGTTTTGACTATTAATCATCTTTTTTTGTAAGCTACAAATGCTCCTAATGAAGCAACGTGGTTGTGTTTTTATGGAGTGTCTGATCTTTTCAGATACCTTCTACAGCATTGGAGATAGTTGGGGAAGAGGTGAGGACCATTGCCAGTTTGTAGATTCACACCTGGATGGAAGAACAGGTCCTCAGTCATACGTAGAAGCCCTGCCTACTGTTCAAGGTAAGAGGAGTAATAGTCACATTTGTGTTTCCCAATTGGCACATAAGTGACTTTTTGCCTACAAACAAAGCAACACTGGAGCTGGAGGGAAAGAGTAGAAGGAAGGGCCTAAATAGGGGTGTGGAACTCTTTATGACTGTGCCATTGGAGTGGCCAATTAAAGTATGTGCAGTTTTGTAGCATTTCAGGAAGCTTGCTTGGTTAAATATAGGGCATCTCAACACTTCATCCAAAATCAAATCAGTGCCAAACTAAGGGCTTCCTGTACATACAACATTGCTCCATTTTGTGCAGTATTATACACGTAAAATGTGGTCTCTGCCCTCAAAGAGCTGTCAGTCCGTCTAGGAAGAGGAGACAAAAACACATGAAAAGTCAAATATCACTCGAAGATCTAAAGGACTGTTCAAGACAATGAGGGAAAAGATGTCACCCATACACGTAGTAACTGCTATTTGAATTGAGAGGAAGGACAGCACTTTATGCTGTGGTTGTCAGGGAAGGCTATACAGAGGAGGTGGGTTTCGAGATGAGTCTCTAAAGGGTGGGTGGTATGTGACTAGGCACAAGAAAAGGAGAAAAGACTCAGGGCTTTCAGGAAGGTAGAACCATAAGCAGATGGGTACTCAGGTGGTGTTACAACTCAACGTTGTAAAGAAGGAGAGGACTGTATAAGGCAAACTAGAGATTTTAAACTGTACTATTTCATTCATGGGGGAAGGGAAAAGAGACTCATTAAATACATGAGAATTCTGGACATAATGATCATTGGAGTAATTACCAAATGTGTACCTATCAGTGTCCTTCGGAAAGAAGGCTACTTCACATTTCTTTTTTCCCCCTCAAATAATGATGTTACATTCTTCTTTCATCTTCCTGCTTTCTCACCTTTCATCTTACCTATTTCCCTTTCTTAACCATCCCAGGTTATTATCGCCAATATCGTCAGGAGCCTGTAGGATTTGGCCGAATTGGTTTTGGAACACCCTACTATTATGTGGGTTGGTATGAGTGTGGTGTCTCCATTCCAGGAAAATGGTAACCCAATCACCACTGCAAGTCTAGCTCACACCTCTCAGACCTGTCAAACTACTTTTACCAAGAGACGATGAGGTCTTAGGAAGAAAATAAAGACAGCGGTAGAGAACCTCCTAAGTTCAGGTGCTCAGAAGACCTAAAGCCCAACTCCCATGCACTTCTCACACTTAAATCTGGAAGTCTGCTTCATTACTTGACCTGGGACTGAGAACCGGATTTGCGTTTGACATTCAAATTCCACTTTGCTCCTCTGTTGTATGTGTGTGTGTGTGTGTTTTAAAAAGTCAACATATCCACAGAGAAATAATAAATAAGCAACTGAAATGGATTGCACTTTTCCTCAGTGAGACTTTCAAACTTTACTAAGCACAAAATTTGGACGTTTCATGTATCTCAGAGGAACGACCTAAGCATGCTGTGCTTGCTTAATGGAATGCTAAATAATTTTCCATTGTTATTAATGGAATGTTCTGTAACCGGCAGAGTTTTAAGCTTCAGAACTTTATTTTGTTTTTGTTTTTTTTCCTATTCAGCAATGCCGAGCTACTAAAAACACCCACTCAAGGCAACATAGTCTACATAAGCCATGCTCTGTGAGCTTGCTCCACTGCTGACTAATGCACCAAATCACATTGTAAATTCACAAGGTATATATGTGTATGTGTATGTATGTATGTGTGTGTGTATATATATATATATATATATGCATATATATATGCATATATGTGTGTGTATATATATGTCTGCAAGAATATTACTTAGAATTGCTCATTTTTTCATGTCTTCTAGATAAATGTTTTGAATTTTTGTGCAAAAGGTGCTGTTTATTAACAGGTTTTTTAAAAAAATGTTTCCATGGATATGTACTATGCATAATATAACAACCATAGAAAGTACTGTTCCATTTACAAATACTGTTAAACATCAGCAATCATCTGCACGAGTACCATATTCATTAATGTTTCAAAGAGTCATCTTGATTTCTGGCCCCAAACTAAATGTCTCAGTCCAGTTTGGTTTTCTTATTTTTTCATTTTTGTCACTTCCCTCGATATTTAATTCTTGAACCTGAGGCTTTTTGTTTCTCTGTGATACAGCATGAGTTCTTTTTAAAGATACACTAACAATTTTTAACTTAAAAAAACCCCATATACTTGTGAATGTGCTCATTCCATCAGCCTCTGTCATAAAGATCCATTTAAGGAGGACAGATTGCATTGTTGGCATAATGAATATTGTATCATTTCAGTCATTCAACTAGTTCAAAATCCACCTAATTATACTACCATCAGAAAGATTCCATCATACTGTGGACAGAGGGAAGCACTGTCCTGGAATCCCTAAGCTTTACCTTTACATACCACAGTGGTCTAAATATAATCCATACTTCCTCCTTTCCACAACTGGCTTGTATAAAACCTGAGTGTAGCCTCTTAGTTATTTTCAATATACACCTATACATTTTCCCTTCAAAGGAATTTCACTATAAGGGTGGAGCCATATATTTGGGGGTAGCCAGTTTGGAATCAATAGGATGAATTAATAGCATAATAAACCCAAGTACCTAAATAAAATAATCACCATTTTCAGCATTAATGATGTGGATTATAGGGTCTCTGTAGATGAATATAATAAAGTGAAACCTGGCACACCTAGAAGATTTTAGCCTTGAAAGCAAAACTTGCTGGGGGAATTGGGGAACTCTGTAGCATCTATGTATTAAAGCTTAATAGTGACAATGAAACCCTGAAGAGCAATGATAATAAAAATGGCTCACATTTACACAATGCCTTACGGTTTACAAAGTTCATTGCATGAGTACAGTCTAATGTGAATGGTCCATTTTTAACTGAATGACAAGGATTAAACCTCTGCATCTTATATTTTCCTGAAATGCTTTTTCCCTACTTCAGTGTGAAGCAACAGTAAATAAGATGCAAGTCTGGGAAAATAAGAGAGTACTACTATCTGGAAAAGGATGAGCTGATAGGACGTTCATATGACATTAACAATATAATTTACAAACCCAAGGGAAAGACTTTTAAAGTTGCTTTTAGATCCTTATAAATATATGGGAAGGGAGTGATTTAAAAACTAAAAGTAACTACAACAATGTCTAAAAGGAGTATTTCATTTAAAGAGATGAAGGTTTAAATACCTTTAAGCATTTTACTTTACAATGCTAAGACAAATGATAGGATCTTTAGGAAACAATGAACTTTTTCTAACAAGCCTATAACATGATTCCTTTTAGATAAAAACAAACCAAAACAAAACTGTCCAGTTTGTTGGTATCCAATAGTCTGACACTGGAAAACATATGACCAGTGCTACAATGTCATACTTATGTAGGAGTGTATCTTGCTAGATTCTCTTGAATGAACTGAGAAGGATTCAAGTGTAGATTTCTTGACAATGTCCTGAGATTCAAATTACTTATTGGGATTTACACGTGACAAGATGAGTGCTGACTGACTTCAGGTTCTTGCATTGGGTTGGGGTTTCCTTTGGTGAGGAGGCAGAAAGAGCAGTAGGGGCAATGTTCTTAGTACAAATTCAGAAGTGAGGTGTTAATTCGGCCTTTTGAATACTATAAGGACCTCAAATCCATAGGGATGACTTAGACCTGAAGGGTAAACTATCCATTTGCACTTGTCATTCATTCATTCATTCATTCATTCATTCATTCATTCATTCATTCATCAAACACTCACAAAGCACTAAACACACACACACATATATATATACATATATACACACACATATATACAGACATATTTTTGTATATGTCTGTATATATGTGTGTGTGTATACACACACACACACACACATATATATATACATATATATACATACATATATATATATACATACATACATATATATATATATATATATAAAAATTCTGTGCTGGTGAATGAGGATACAAATCAGATATTATATAAATCCTGCTCTCAAAATATTAATGGGAAGAAAAATAGGTAAAAGTCACTGTGTCACAAGGCAGAATGAGATAAAGCACCAAAGAGATGTCCAGGCAAAGTACTATGAGAAATCTGAGAAGGGAAAGGGAGAACGGGCATTTACGAAGCACCAGTGCTGAGGGCTTTACAGTTATTTACACCGGCCAGGCACAGTGCTAAGTGTTTTACAAGTTTTATCTCATTTGATTCTCACAACAACCATGGGAGGTAGGTATTATTAATAGCCTCATTTTACAGTTGAGGAAACTGAGGCAGGCAGAGGTTAAGTGCAAGGTCCCATAGCTACTATGTATCTAAGGCCATTTTTGAATTAGGTCTTCCTGACTCCAGACCTGGTGTTCTATCCAGTGTTTCATCTAGCTCCCATGAGATAAGCACACGGGGGTGAATGGGTAAAAAGGGGATTGTCAAAGATTTCATGAAGGAGGTTTTAGGTCTTGAAAGGCGGGCATGGCTTCAATACATGAGGGTAAGTGGGGGTTGGGGAGGGCAGAGGAGGGAGGCTATCAGAGCATGTGGGAATGGTATGAACAAAGGCTTGGAGATGGGCATGGGGAACAGAGACTTCTTTGGGGCCTTTCTATGCTCTTTTACCCAGACACCATTTTCTTCAAATCCAGAGCAATTTGTGCCTTGGGGAAGGAAAAATGAACAGCTAATGGATACTTAGTTTCTTGTCTTGAGTAGAATTTAAGAAAACTTGTGTATAAAATCTTCAAACTGCTGATACTGTTAGACTAAACTGAATCCAAATACACAGAGACCATTTGACCAACCTTGTCTTCCAAAGGAACAAAAATAATTATTCCATTACCACTGTATATCCGAGATCTGATCAATTTCAGGCCAAGGTGAATCCTGGAGTTGAAAAACAAATTCTTTCCTGCAAAAGAATCAGGCAAAATAATAACCTGAACCACTAAAATCCAAGGATTACAGTGTTGACCACCTCCTTTTCCTGGACTCTCTCTTCTTTTCTATTTGTTTCTCCTACATTTCTTGCCATTTCATCCCAGTCTCCTTTTCTGATCATCATCTACCACTTATGAGTGCATCTCTGTCTTAGGCCCTCTTCTCTCACTACACCTTTTCTCTTAGTGATCTCATCATTTCCTCCTGGATTTAACTATTACCTACATGCAGGTAATAGATCTAGAAATCCAGTCCTAATCTAGCTGTTGGATTTCATATTGGACATGATCAGTGAGATATATCATAGGCATCTCATTTAGTCAGTGATCAGGCATTTACTAATCATTCATTTTGTCCTAGGTACTGTTTGTTTGTCCTTCATTTTCAAAGAGGACCAATGACAGCACAGGTGATATCTTGACTTGTGCGTGAATTAGATTTAAGCGAAGCAGAGTTGTGCAGAGTTGACAGCCTCCCTCTCTCTTCCAGAGTCATTGTTGTCCAGTGGCAAGACAAAAGTCAGGATGACTGGCAAGGGCCTGGAATGCATTAGATGACCGTGATGTCTTCAATATCTGACCAAACTCCAAGTGCTCCACAGTGCCTGTTTAAGCTGCCTTCATGGCCATTGGAACAAATTGTTCTCATCAGCCCATTCTGTTGGGGGAAGTCTTCACCTCCAATGGGTTTGTGGGCTATTGGTTACCCTCAATTTGGTTTAGACTGTCTGCTGAGATAGTTTACTAGGGTATGGTCACTTTGCATGCTACAGCTTCTTGGGGCCACAAGGAAGAGTTGAATGCAAAGTGGACACCAGAAGTTGTTAAGCAACCCTGAAAAGGGCTTGGCAAGCCCTCATGCCAGAACCACTAGTCCTCCTTGAATACCCCATACACCCCTCTAAGCACTGGGGATACAAAGAAAAGCAAAAACATGATCTCTACCCTCATTGGAACTCAACATGTACAAAATAGGTCATATGATCACATGTTAGATATACTACAGAGGAGATTCATGCATAGGTTGGACTAAACTGCTGCTAGAATACATTCCAGCTCTCAGGTTGGTTTATTTTATTCAAAGGTTTATTTTCTCTTTGGGTAGAATTAGTGAGAAGCCATTGCAATCTTTTGTTCCCTCCCCTGTTCTCTTTCCTTTTCTTCTCCTACCTCCTCTCTCTACTCTGTCTCCCAAGTCTGACCTATACCAGGCTGTTTTACCCATAAACTATGAATCCCTTAGATTAACATGTTTGGGCTTAGGGAATGGTAAGAAGAGGAAAACTCTCAAATTATAATATATCTGCTAAAGTCCCTTTCTGACTATCACCTCCTTGTGATAATCTTGGTCTTTGTTGATGAGTTTTGAGGTACTAGGGAATCTCTTTTTGACTAAGTCTCTTGCAAGCATGGTGGTATCACAGCATGTTACAGTATTTGGAAAAGTTAACATCTTTCATTTATCTTTTGGTTAAAGAAACAATTCTAGCTCTTACCCAGATGTATTTGTAATCTAACCCTTCTTTTTTTGCCATTTTCTTGCATTAACTACATGGCACAGTCATGACCCTCAGAGTAGGAAGATGAAGGATCTGAAGACAAATCAGGTCAAAATGGGCTTAGTGATCTTAGATATGGGGGGAAATATAAAATAGTTGGGACACTAATTTATTGGTGGAACTATGAACTGATCCAACCATTTTGGAGAGCAATCTGGAATTATGCCCAACTAGTTACTAAACTGCTTATCCTTTGATCCAGCAATACCACTACTAGGTCTGTTTCCCAAGATGACTAGGGAAAAAGGAAAAGAACATATATGTTCTAAGATATTTATAGCAGCTTTCTTTGTGGTGGTAAAGAACTAGAAATTGAGGGGGATGCCCATCAATTGGGGAATGGCTGAACAAGTTACAGTAAATGGAAACATCCAGCATTCCTATAACATGTTACAGGTTTTAGATGGTTCAAAACATTCCCTATAGAATGTATCCATTTTACAATTAAAGAAGAGAAATACATTTACCAAGAAATAAACTGACTTCTGGGCATGTAGCATGTGAAGATTAAGACAACAATTCTCAGTTTAGCTAATAATTCTTAGTTAAACTGTGGCAGAATCCAAGGAACACCAACTAAGAGTGAAGGTATATTTTGTTTTAAATCTCAATTTTAAATTTCTGTAAAACCTTTCAATTCATACGGCACAATAGCTAAAATTTCCAGTGTATCTTATTGCAATGTCTTCACTATTTGGAGTCTACCCAATATAAGGTATTATTTTTTTCCTCTGTTTTTTTATACTGTTGAGCTGTCATAGAGCAATCAAGCTTTTTTCACACCGAGGAAGCAAATGGATTTTATTTCCCCTCAGATTAAAGGATGTTTGTGATCAATGTTATTTCATATGTCAAAAAATAAAGACTGCATTCATTCATTCATACCAATATATTTAAAAAAAAATAGATGCCTTCTTTTCATTTCCAGAGTTCTATTCATAGAACTAGAAAACATCCTCTGTGTATGCTGGTTGTTATTTCTTCTTCTCTATTCTAGATAAAAAATGGGAATACTAGTTAGCAAAACAGTTGCCTTTCAGAACCTGGTTCATTGACAGCATTTGGATCAGAAAGAGAAGGGAAATCCTCAAAAGCATTGGGGAGGCAAATTTTCATGGAAATCTAAAGAATATGGGTGGTGATTTGGGAGATCCAAGAATCAGACCATGGCTAGAGGGTGGAAAAAACTGAAGCAACACGGCCCTTCCCAAGAACTGTTGACTTATGGCAGTAGGGTAGCACCTGGAATAATAGCTAACATTTATGTGGGACTTTAAGGTTTGCAAAGTTTTAGTATCCTCATTTTAATATAAGAAAAGTAAGACTTAAAGAGATTAAGTGATTTTATATATGTTAACTCATTTAATCCTCACAACAACTCTGGGAGGTAGGTATTATCATTATCCTCCATTTTACAGAGGAGGAAACAGGCTGAGTAAGTGAGTTGCCCATGATCATGTAGCTAGTAAGTGCTTAAGGCAGGAATCAAATCCAGGTCTCCCTGACTCTAGGTTTAGCACTTTACCCCTTGCCCCTAGGCTCTGGGCTTGCTCTTACTGCTTCAGTACACACATGTCTTAATGTATTCATGAAGGTTAATTCCAATTTTGTGATGGTTAAATTGAAGGGGGACCATGTAATCCCAAGCCAAATCAACCTTGCAGCTGGGAACAAGGATGCCAAATTTCATTACTGCTCAAAATCGTTTGGAGATTAAGTTTAGTTTTAGTAAAGATTAAAAAAAATAACTTTACAAGTGGTCTTAACTATGAATCTAAATGCCTTGTTGTGGCTATAGGATACAGCATGATATGTCAGGACATGTTGTTTTTTGGGGGGAGGTATCTAGTGTTTCTTCTTTCCCATCCTGCCATTAATTCCAAGAAGACAAGATACTTCCTTGGAACATCTTAATTTTCTTTTCTGAGATCTCCCAAGAATTCCTAAATACATACAAAAAAACCTTGAGAAAAAGAACATTCAAAATATTTTTTGGTTGGAAAGAAGGTGTTTGCTAAAGGGACAGAGAATGCCAGCTATGGTGACCATGTACCTGGTTAGATATCATTAAATACATGTCTCAGTAATGCCTTAGCCATTTGACTTTCCCAATCTTGTTCTAGAATCACATCTTGGCATCTTGAAGCATTCCTGATCACTATGAGTGATCAATGTTCTCTTACTCCCATCAACTACATATCTATGGGTAATATGCAAGGGTATCTTAATTTCTCAAGAGGTGGAGAGTAAATTTCCAGAGGTCCCACTTCATTTGAAGCAAATGCATAGTAAGAATGCTGGTACCTTAAGCATAAAAAGATGTGGAGGTTTTTGTTTATTTGTTTGTTTTCTGGTCTAGGCATATGATTTCATCAGTGTAGGGGGCTACCCCAATAGGAATTCTGTCTATCAGTGCAAATCTGGAAGTACTTTACAATTTAAAGTCTTAGAGAGTGGCTTGGGCCATGGAGAGGTTAAGTGATTTGCCCACAGTCATGATAGCCAGTATGTGTCAAAGGCCCAATTTGAACTAAGGCTACCCTGACTGCGAGGCCAGGTCTCTATCCACAATACCACACTGCCTCTCATAAAGAGAAATATTGGTTAGGGAATGGGTAGGGTCATCAGACCTGCAAAAACTAGCAGCGAGGCAGAGAACAATATAAATGCCGCACTTTGCAAAGGGGAATCTGAGACCAAAGAACATCAGACATCATGCGCAACTCATGAGGAAAGAATTCTACATGACCACATCCATGAGAAATCATTCCAATTTTCTCCAAGGTCTTCAGAAAGAGTTTAACATGCAACAGATGAAGAGTGGACAACGATGTACTCTTTTGTGAATGTAAGGAGGTTTATTTAGACTCACTAGGGAATGCTTTTTGACAGAGAGGACCTTCAATCTCTTCTTGGCCTTCATATATGCTGTAGGTAGAATGTATTGAATCAAGGATATGTTCCATAAAGGTTAAAGGTCTAGAGCTGGAAGGGACTTTAGAGGCAGTCTATTCGAACATGCATATTTTTAAAAAAAGAAAACTGAGGTCCCATATTCTATGTCATAACAGGTAGTAAGTAGCCATCAGGATTTAAACCCAGGCTGACTGATTCCAGTCTTAGCACTCTTTCCATCACACCATATATTCTCTCTCTCTGTTAGGATAGAGTGCTGGGTCTGCAATCAGGAAGACCTGAGTTCAAATCTGGAGTCATACATTAGCTGTGTGTCTTTGGGTAAGCCACCTAACCTCTCTCTGTCTCAGTTTCCTTGTCTATAAAATGGAGATAATAGTATGTACTCTCTAAGGTTATAGAAATGGCAGCTATTATTAAATTAAGAGAATTCAATTTAATTGAATGAGCAGAAGCATTTATTAAGTCACTACTAGCATTTATCAAGTCACTAAGCCTAGTGCTAGAAACTGAAACAAGGTAGGAAGCATGGCTTTTTGGTTAGAGCCTTCCTCTAATTCAGAAACACTTGGCTTCATCCTCTCAGCCTCAGTTTCTTCTGGAAAATGATAATAATAGCACCTACTTTACAAAGTTGTTGTGATAATGAAATCAAATGATATAATTTATATATAATTATATAAATATCAGTTATTACTGGCTGGAAAAATTTCCCACATCAATAAAATTATAGACATAGAACTCCCCCTAAAAATATGCCTGCCCGCTACGCTAGGAAAATAAAGGCAAGAATGAAAAATTTTCCCCATCCAGGAGGTTACATTCTATTGTAGAGAAACAACGTGTTGATAGAAGAATAAGTACAAAATAAATGTAAAGTCTTCTTTGTGGGATGGAGAACCACTTCTTGCACTGATCAAGGAAGTTTCTACTTGAAGGAGTAAGGAAAGACCTCTTGAGGAGGTTGAAAAAGCCAACTTGGCCATTTCTGAAAATTTTAAATTTAATTATTTTGTGATTCTTTTGTTCTTCCTAAGGAGCAATGTGTCTAAAGGTAGAGTATCTTAAAGAAAAACTACTATCTATCTCTTGAGAATGAAATTGTCCTTGTATGTTATCCACAGATATTTAGTTGGGGGGGGAGAACATTGACCAATATAAGAGCAATGATGTATTTTTAAAGGAATGCTTTTCCAAATTAGCTGTAAACTCCTGTCTACAGGTGAATGACTATTTTTACATACACAGTAGCAGAACAATTACAGAATTGTACCAGCTTTGAATGTTTGGCCAGAACAAAGAACCACAAGGAGACAGTCCTCACAGTACCATGTTCTATAGAGACCCAGATGTAAGAATTGCTATGATCACAATGGCAACTGTAGGTGAAGCAACAGTCAAGAGGTGCTACTCCTTTTACTGTTTGTCTCCATTTCTCTCACTCTTAGTCACTGTCTTCTAGCTCCTTCCATACCTAATTGGCTGGTAAGGAATGAGAAGGATCTGATCTCAATACAAATCCCTAAGCACACAAGCATGCATAGAATGACAAGATCTTGAGTTTGACAACAAAGCGCCCAGAGGGAGATATAGAGAGGAGGCAGAAAGAGCCATCAGGACTAAACCACTACCACGATCACAGCTTCTCTTTAGACTCTTCATAATATGACACAGGACACCATGCCCAAGAACTCTAGAAAGAGCGGTGTACCCTCAGCACTGGTCCTGCCTCCGGACTGGTCTGAGCCTCCAACATTCAGGGACCAATAGCCATGGAGACATGGCCTGACAGCTATCTCTGCAGGTGCCACACCTCCTGCCTTCTCAATAGCCATAACTAATGAAAACCCAGGAAAGAAAGTCTTTATGACCAAAGTCCTTGGTACTATCAACTGGTTTGATATCAGAAACAGACATGCTTTGGGCACCAGAAATGGGGCTTTAGAAGTTGTCTTTTCTTTTTTTTTTTTAACATTAAGGGGCATAGGACTTGGATTCAAAGGACCTGGGTGTGAAATCCAGCTCTGCCATTTACTGACTGTGTTACCTTGGGTCACTTTACCTCTATTATTTATAAAATGTGGGGGCTGGACCTAATGATTGGTGAGATCTCTTTTGGCTCTTTACCTATGAAGGGGTCATATCACTTCTTTGTTCTACTTTTCATTATAAGGGCACAAGTATAACTTAAGGGAATTTCTCACATTTTTTGGTTCATTGTCTGACCCAGATAATCTGGGTACTTCCTATCTGTCACTGTCCAGTGTATTATCACCAACTTCCCTTAAAAGCGTATGGCTCACAAAGCTTGAGAATGAAAAGGACCATAGATTTAGAGCCACAAGATACCCTAAAGGTCATCTAGCCTAGCCCTCTCATTACTAAATCCCAGGGGATTTAGTAATATGTCTAAAAAGTATTGCGTAGGTTAGTAAGTTGCCAAGTTAGGACTAAAACCTAGGTCTTCTCTCCCTAAATCTACCACTTTTTCCATGTGCCAAGTTAGTCATTTCACAAACAGAATCTATATTGGAACCCAGACAGATAATAATATGCAGGGAACAATAAATGAACAATCCTTCCCAAATGGGGAGGGGGGGTGAACAGTCAATCCTTCTCCAGAGACCTGTGTAGCATCAGCCATTTATAAGCATGTTCTGGGTAGAGCGCTCACCTCTCAGTGAGTGGCCTCTCGGACTTCCATGGTTCACTATTTCATTTGATTTCCCCTATACAGTTTATCTCTCCATTGGTACAATATAGCACACTGTTCTGCTTGCAGTTGCAGATAGATGACATGCATGATTCCCTTTCCAAAGAAAGTAGCCCTCTCTCAAAACTATAGGGCCTTCAGAGTCTTTGTCATGACTGAGTGATTATAGTTCAAAATTGGGCTCCAGACTAACATGTCTCCATTTCCCTTGTATATGGTTCCCAAGACTTTGGATCTCACATATGAGTTTGCCCATAGGTCAGAAACCTACCTGTGTCCTTACTTGTGAGAAAGGAGCCTTTCACTCTCAAACACCTGATCTTCTCAGGTTTTCCTTGACAAAAGAGCAGATGGGGGAAGTCAAGCATGATTCTGGATAGCTTCTACTCTACATAGTAACAGATTTAAGGCATGATTTAGAATCTTTCTAAACCTATGTTTACACACATGGTGACAGAACAATTACAGAATTGTACTAACTGTGAACATTTGGTCAAACCAAACAACCACAAGTGATCTGTCTTTTCGGCAGGACATTCTACACAGGCCCAGAAGTAGGGGCTGCTTTGATTCTAAACACTCATCATCAAGCTGCCACGTCAGCTGATCTTCCCACTAATTAATAACAATAACTCATAATTTTGCAGCACTTTATGGCTCACAAAGCATTTTTTTCTCACAACAATCAGTTTTCATGGCTCCCAACAACTTTAAAGGGCAATGCAATTGTGTGTTTAAGAAGAGGCTGAGGAGAGGTAAGGGTGGGGGGCTGACACTATGTTGCTTTGTTGCTAAACCCATTCCCCACCACTACTGACCCCAAGATGATGATTCTGTAGCTTCTTCTTCCCATAGAGTTCCCTCATGGAAACCTGTAGCCTCTTTCTCTCGGCTTGAGAAAGCCTTGGGAAAGCCTGTCTTTGTTTTAATGTTTATTCTAAATTTATAAATAGTATTAATCAGAGGCATTTTTAGTCTGTATATATTATTGGGAATGCAGTTGGAAGGAGACAATTGAGAGGGAAGCATCTCCAGAGAAGAGAGAAACAGATCCAATATTGAGATGTTTTCTCAAACTACCATCTCTGGCTGGGGGCTCAGAAATGAAAGAAAGAAAGAAAGAAAGAAAGAAAGAAAGAAAGAAAGAAAGAAAGAAAGAAAGAAAGAAAGAAAGAAAGAAAGAAAGAAAGAAAGAAAGAAGAAAGAAAGAAAGAAAGAAAGAAAGAAAGAAAGAAAGAAAGAAAGAAAGAAAGAAAGAAAGAAAGAAAGAAAGAAAGAAAGAAAGAAAGAAAGAAGAAAGAAAGAAAGGAAGAAAGAGAGGGAGAGAGGGAGGGAGGGAGGGAGGAAGGAGGGAAGGAAGGAAGGAAGGAAGGAAGGAAGGAAGGAAGGAAGGAAGGAAGGAAGGGAAAAAGGCAGGCAGACAGACAAAAAGAAAGAAAAAAAGTAGACAGAATTACAGATTATTTAACGGTACTTCCCGTCATAGAGAAGAAGCATCTAGTTAGTAGTGGGGAAAGGATATGTGGCAAATAGGAGTGGTTAGACAGAACTGCTCATGATATCACCACTCCATCACCATGTATGTATACCCTTTGGCCCAGTCATATCACTACTAGGTATATACCCTAAAGAGACTGAACACAAAGAAAAATAATTCATATGAACAAATGTATTGATAGCAGTGCTTTAGTACTTTTTATTGTAGCAAAGAACAAAAAACAGAACAGGTACCCAACCCATCAAGTGGGATATGGCTAAACAAATTATGGTATATGAAAGTAATGGAATATTATTGGGCCATAAGGAAGACAAAAAGGATGGATTCAGAAAAACCTAGGAAGAGCTGTATGAGCTGATACAGAGCTCTGGGCAGAATAAGGAGAGTAGATCTTTGCTAGTTCCAATTTCATGGTTAAGGAAACATTGGAAAGAACAGTAAAAGTTTGTTGCTATGCTAGGTTGGTTATATTTTTAGTGGATAACTGCTTTCATTTCTCTTATTTTAAGTATTGAAAACTCAGACCCTAGACTCTGATTAGTGAGCTTTCATCTTAGACATCTAGCCCAGGCATGGTATCTGTCTTGAAACCCCACTTCCTTCACTCTTTCTAGTATGCCTCACTCTCCCCAACCTGTACTCATACTGTTAGTTGTAGGGTTTTCCCAGGCCCTGAGTCTACTATGATTTCCCAGGCATCTCTAAACCATGCCACTTGTACTCTGGACTCTTACAACTTGGACGTTGATTTCTGACTGGAGAGCTTTCAACTGATCTTTCCTGGTCCTGGTCCAACCACAAAACTTCTTGGACATCTACAAGCTATTCTTATTTGAGTACACCCTACTTCCAGCTCTTGTGCCACTAGATATCTTGTCTTGCCCTATGAAAATATAAACTTCTTGGGGGTGATTATCTTGCTTGCCTATATTTGTATCTTGGCACTTAACACACTTCCAGGCACATATTACAAACTTTAAAATTGTTTTTCCTTCCTTCCTTCCTTTCTTTCTTTCTTTCTTTCTTTCTTTCTTTCTCTTTCTTTCTTTCTTTCTTTCTTTCTTTCTCTTTCTTTCTTTCTTCTTTCTTTCTTTCTTTCTTTCTTTCTTTCTTCTTTCTTTCTTCTTTCTTTTTCTTTCTCTTTCTTTCTTTCTTTCTTTCTTTCTTTCTTTCTTTCTTTCTTTCTTTCTTTCTTTCTTTCTTTCTTCCTTCCTTCCTTCCTTCCTTCCTTCCTTCTTTCCTTCCTTCTTTCATTCCTTTGAACATACTATAGAGTCTATGTGACTCTAGTCCATTTCACTGAAATAATTTTGAAATGTTTACCTTCTTTTTGGAGGAAGGTTGGAAAATGTTACCTTGTATCCAAGGATTGGATTTTTTCTTTTCTGCTTACCATTTTTTTTTAATGTCCATGCAAAGCACAACTGTGACAAGTTCCTCTGAATCCCATTTATAGTATTTCTGAGTGGTCCTTTCGGAGAGGAAATGTTTATATGATGACTCTGGCTGCTTTCTGTTTTCTCATGCTGAATGGGAAATTCTGTTTATCCACTTGGAATGCTACAGTTAATGGGAAACAAATGATGGTCAGACATGTTTTAAACTTACAGCAAAGATTTTCTTGGTTTGAGTTCAGAGCCTTATCTTTAGATTTGGAATTTGGATCTTCCTTCTCTTTTTGAAATTTGAAATTAGTTTTATGCTAGTAATAAGATTCAAGTTCAGGATATCTGTCACTCTTGCCTCCATGGATATGATTTAAAAAGACATTTACATTGAAAGGAGTCCCAGTGAAGGGAAAAGAAATTTCTTTTCCATATTTGGTACTTATAGTGATTTATGTAAAAGTGTTTATGAATATAAAACAAAAACATTTGGTGGGAAGAAACAGAATAAATAAGTGGGCTTATGAGTCAGGAGAAACCTGAATTGTGTGACCATGGACAAATCACAGAATATCTCAAAGCTTCAATTTCCTTAACTATATGACATCATGGATCATGTCTTGACTTGCATGCGAATTGGATTTAAGTGAGGCAGAGTTGCACAGAGTCGTCAGCCTCACTCTGTCTTCCTGAGTCAGCAAAGTCCAGTGGTGAGACCTAAGTCAGGATGAGGGCAATTGGAACAGATTACCAACTTTTTAATTGTGCTAAGATTTTAAAAACAATTATTATTTGCATGGCATTTTTTAGAAATTGTTTTAAAGTCTAAATTTCATCCACAAAAGTCCTACCCTGATGCTTTTTCACAGATGATGTTGGGTTATCAAAAGCTGTGTCAGTGAATAACAAAAACTGGCACCTTCTAGGAATTTAGAAAAGGCTTAAGTTATGGTTCCAGACATAGCAGCTTGATTTATGACCTGAGGACTATTCTATTTAAGTATGGAGGTGGATGGTCACTAGGTAATGAATTCTTTGGCCATGGTGGTAGCTTCTTGGTGTAGCACCAGATCTGTAGTCAGAAAGACCTGAATTCAAATCCAGCCTCAGACTCTTACTAGCTGTGTGACCCTAGGCAAATTCACTTGACCTCTGCCTGCCTCAGTTTCCTCATATGTAATATGAGGATAATAATGGTACCTACCTTCCAAGGTTGTTGTAAGGATAATACGAACTATTTGTAAAGTGCTTTGCAATCTTTAAGGTGCTATGCAAATTCTAGTTATCATCATCATCATTATTGTTATTATTTTTATTATTGCCCCCAAAGCAGACAAAAATACAAAATGTTTCTCAATCAGGGCTCTTTTCTAAATCCACACTGATGGTAGTGGGATGGCAGAAGAGGGAGTAGAAAGCACTATGAATAATTGAACTGTTCATCATTCCCTTGATGTAAGATCTTTTTCCAATAACCAGTGAGTTGAATTTCAGTTCAGTCATTTTCCAGTTGTGTCCAACTCTTCTTGACCCCATTTGGGGTTTTCTTGGCAAAAATACTGGACTTGTTTGCCATTTCCTTCTCTAGCTCATTTTACAGATGAGGAAACTGAGGCAAAAGGGTGACTTGCCCAGGGTCACACAGCTAGTGAGGGTCTGAGGCCAGATTTGAATTCTGGAAGATAAGTCTTCCTGACTTCAGGCCCAGCATTCTATTCACTATGCCACCTACCTTCCCTTAGTGAGATGAAACACCCCTGAAAAAATTAAGTGCATCAATATCACAGGCATCAGAACCCCACAGGACCAGAAGATCCACACGGGTTACACTCTGTACCAAGGGAGGTTGTACCTGTACTGACAGGTAACAGATGCCAACTAGATGGTAAGCTTCATGAAGGCAGAGGGCAGTATCTTATTTCAACTTTCAAATCTCTCAGAATGTAACCCTGTACTCTGAACGAAATAGTTGGCTAACAAATATTTCTTGAATTGTCATGAAGATATATGTCCATTCCTATACCTACATCTAGGTCTATACATGAGAGGTAACATAGTACAGTGGATAGATGGACTTGGTATCAGGAATGCCTGGGTTCTAATCCCACTTCTGACACTAGCTGTGTAACTTTGGGCAAGACTTTTAATCACGCTACACTTCAACTTCCTCATTTGTAATTTTGTTATTCAGTTGTATCTGACTTCTCTTAACACCATTTTGGGGTTTTCTTGGCAAAGATGCTGCAGTGGTTTGCCATTTCCTTCTACAGCTCATTTTACAGATGAGGAAACTGAGGCAAACAGGTTAAGTGACTTGTCATACAGCTAGTAAATGTCTGAGGCTGGATTTGAACTCATGAAGATGAGTCTTCCTGATTCCAAGCCCAGTGCTCTATCTACTATGCCACCTAGCTGCCCTCTCATCTGTAAAAGAGGGTAATAATACTTAGTGGACTTTCCTTAGAGGGTTGTTGTGATGCCCAAATAAGGCAATATAAGTAAAGCACTTTGCAAATTTTAAAGTGCTACATAATGACTAATTATCAGTGTAAATAGTTGGCAACTTAAATTTGTGTGTGCAGATCCTGAAAAGAAAGCTGTCATCCTTACATGCATGTCTTATTTTGTAAGGATACCCCTTCAGTCCTTTACAAAATTGGCTTATTAGACATCTTGAACTGTTTTTCATATGCTTTCAACTTGATTGAAACCCCAAAAATTTTTTTTTGTATTTTTGCAAGGACTCTTTCCTTAGGACTGAATGCCATAGTACAAATTTGATTTATGATGATTCATTTACAGTTATTTCATTAAAATTTCATTTAGTCAGACCCCATTTCAACCTCACTCCCAGTCCTCCTCATCTTGAGGAAGAAATTACAATTTAAAACCGTGTAATAACCAAAAGTTCTACTCCAGTCTGAAATTCCAAATCTTTTCATTTTCAGAAGGTTCTGACTGGTCCATGGAGGTAATCTTTGGCTTAAAGAGATTTTCACTTGCTATCTCCATGATGTTATCCTACCATATTGAGAGGCAGCAAGGAGCAGTGGAAAGAGCATTGGAAGAGAGCTCAGAAGATTTAGGTCCAAAAATCAGCTCCTCTGCTTAAAAACTATAATTAATTTCTTAGACAAGGATTAATCTTTATCTTTTTTGTGTCACAGACCCCTTTAACAGTCTGGTGAAGCCTATGAACCCCTTCTCAAAATAATTAAATGCATAAAAGAAATACATATGATTACTAAGGAAACCAATTATATTGAAATGAATATGCCAAAATATTTTTTTAAAAAACCATTCACAGACCCCAGGTTAAGAACCCTTATCCTAGCGTCTCAGTTTCCTCATTCATAAAATGGGAATAATGATACTTGCCCTCTAAAACTTGAAGGACTATTTTAAGGATTAGGTGACATAATGTATGTAAAAGTCCCTTCCTGCCTAAAGCATTAGATAAATTTAAAGTGTATAGTCCTGAAGGTACATATAGCAGGCAATATGCAGATTTACATTTGTTTGTCAGACAATTTTTTTAGGATTAGATGCCAACTCTGAACACACAGAAATTTATAATGAGAAAAATAGGGGCATTAAAAAAAATCTCTGTATCAGTTTATCAAAAAGGCATTAATAAATAAGTACCTTTAAGTCTCCTTAAGAAGTTCTTAAAAGAACTGTCAGACTTCCTTCTAGAATCTGTTTGGTACTTGTTTTGGCTACATATGCACTAAAATCAGAAAGATACAGAGAAGATTTGCACAGCCTCTGAGCAAGGACAACATGCAAATTTGTGAAGCATTCCATATTTTTGAGAAAGAGAGAGGGAAGAAGGAGAAGAAGAAGAAGAAGAAGAAGAAGAAGAGAAGAAGAAGAAGAAGAAGAAGAAAAGAAGAAGAAGAAGAAGAAGAAGAGGAAGGAGAAGGAGAAGGAGAAGGAGAAGGAGAAGGAGAAGGAGAAGGAGAAGGAGAAGGAAGGAGAAGGAGGAGGAGGAGGAGGAGAAGAAGAAGAAGAAGAAGAAGAAGAAGAAGAAGAAGAAGAGAAGAAGAAGAAGAAGAAGAAGAAGAAGAAGAAGAAGAAGAAGAAGAAGAAGAAGACAAAGATTAAGGAAGAGGAGGAAGAGGAGGAGGAGGAGGAGGAGAGGAGAAGGCGAAGGCATTCTGAAACTTATGATACCATTGAAAGTGTTCTTAGTTTCCTGTAATGAAAACCAGGTTGAGATTACAAACAAGATCACAATATACAATGAGCTTTATATAGCATCATATTAATAAGATGTTATGGATTTCTTATAGCAGTGCTCTATTAAACATTATACTTTGAAAATTTTTGTACTATCCAGAACTTGTTTAGAGTTATTTAAATACGGTGCCTGTAACCTTTTACAAAATAAAGTTGACCTTTAGGCCCTTAGTAAGGAACCTAGTTCCCTATTGTGTGATATTTCTTTGGGGAAAGATGCAATTCAATTCAATTCAACAGACATTTCCTGAGTATCTATGTGATAGGTCCTGTGCCAGGGATGCCTTTTCCAGGAAAACATTTCAGCATTCTAATGGATTTGTGATCTTATTAATAACAACAACACATAATCACAACCCATCCATTCCTGCATGTCTTTAATGGCTTTCATCCATGTACTCCCAAATATTTGCCACAGAGGTTCTACCCAATGTGATGAGGGTTTTACATTCTCCTTAAGTTGTGTGAGTAAATAACCCTCTATAAATGAGAGAACTGCCTGTATTCTCTCTTTCATCTACGCTTCAGTCATAGCATTATAAACACATGTAGGGGACCAAATGAAAGGCCATACTTAAGTTCTTAGATAGTTTTTAAGCATTCTTACTTACAAATGTCTACTTAGTGATTTGCAAAAGAACATATGGAACTGAGTTTCCTGCATATAAGCATATAAATCTTTGTATAAACTGAATACTAAGAATGTTAGAAAGATACTTAAATGAGAAGATTTTGAAGAATCCAGTCTCTGTTTTCTATTATAGTTACTTCATATGTACCATAATCAAAGCCTGAAACTGAACTGGGAAGCAAAATGGAACTTTTATTTTTATGTTGAAAAGAGGATACAAAACATTTTGGTTAGTAATTATAAAAAGTTACTCAAATGGATTTAGTTCTGCCCACTTTTCTTACATACTAACTTAAGGCCAAGGCTTTGGTTATTCATAACACTTCATTGCATCACATGGCACTTTAGAAGGCACTGTCAGTATAGCTTTTCAGGATGTCTCAATAACACCTAAGATGCTTCCATATACATTGTATAAGAGGTATAAATTACAGGTAGAGTTGGGAACCTGCTGAAGTATACTTGGGAAAGAGAAAGAGAAAATGAGAGTGAGGTGAAGTACCAGGTAAGAACTGGTAGATGTGCCTGCTGAACCAATGTGAGTATCAGTCATATTTAAAAGAAAGATCATGAAGAATGAGAAAATTGCTGCATTTTTATTGATGGCTTAGATAAAGGCATGGATAGCAAAATTTGCTAGGTGATGAAAAGTATGAATGACAAGTTAAATGAATCAGGATCCAAAAATAGATTTCAACAGATAGGAAGATTAGGCCAAATCAAATAAGATGAACATAAACAGGAAAAAGTATAAAATCTTACCCTTGGGGTTCAAAAAAAATCATGATTATAATATGGGATAGGTATGATTCCATAGCAGTTCATCTGAAAAAGAAATGAGGGTATTAGTAGACTGAAAGTTCAATAGGAACAAAGTTTATTATGGAAGCCAATAAAAGATAATTATGATCTATAAATTGCTTTGCAAACTTTAAGGCACTATATAAGTGTAGAGGAAGAGGAAGAAAAGAAAGAAGAGGAAAGAGAAGAAAAAGAAAGAAGAAATGAGAAGTCTGACAATGGCTTATGCCACTCTATTTATAGAATAGAATCAATCTTTTGCTTCTGCATGGAGGCTATGAAATAGTTAAGATCCAAGAGTGTAATGAAAGGCCATCCTTGGGTGACATCTACTTGAATTTAACAACACTATTATATGTCAATAAAAAATTCTATAAATGGTTGTCATGTGGATTTGCTTATATTAATAAGGTTCTTGTGAAAATTATATAGAAATGTAAGATGAAGGGAAGGAGGAGAAGGAGGAGGAGGAGGAGAAGAAGAAGATGATGATGATAATGATGATGATGATGATGAAGACAATGATGATGACAATAACAACTAATTTATCATCTGTGTCATGGAGTTGGGTGGTGGGCCAACACCAAACTCAAGGAATGCCAGTCACAATAATAGACATCAGGATCACTGTGTACTCTGAGACTCCAGTGGTAGTTGTGAAGACCTGGCCTAAAATACTGCCCTCTGATGACACCACTGGTTGAGTTAGAACCTTATCCAGTGTGAGGTAACTACTCATATGAATCCAAAAAAATAAATAGGGCAGTATAGAATTGCAGGCCAGTTCTACTCAGATCAGTGTGACATGAAGGCCAGAGGAAAGAGTCATGCCTCTTCACTTTTTTTTTTTGCTTTTTGGTGAGGCAATGGGGTTAAGTGACTTGCCCAGGGTCACACAGCTAGTAAGTGTACTGCGCCACATAGCAGCCCCCAAAATGGAGGACCCTCTTCATATTCTTGTACCACAAGAAGGTAAGTACAATTCAGAAATGCAAATATCTCATCTGCTGGAAATATTTCAATACAGACAGCACTGACCCTGAAGCAGATAAGCTCAAAATGGACTGAAGACATGTATGCTTTTATTATGCAACAGAATTTTATCATAAAAATGTAAACAAATCTTACTGATTTTAGGCAAGGATTTCATATTGCTTTTTGTCAGTGATATTTCTGTTTCAAAATACATAACTACATAATACATATCAGTGCAGGGCATTCCAAAGAAATAACAGTTTCTAAGTCCAGATTAGATGAAACTGCTTGCTACTATTTGGCTTGCCTCTTAAAGGATAGTGTTAATTGCTTCATCACTCCTTTTGGGACAACTGGACTATAGAGCAAATACACTGGAGCGTTAACTGACAGTAACGTATCTTTCATGACTCTGAATACCTCTAGGAGCTAAGCTATTTTAACTTTCTGTTGCTTGACACCCAGGGTTCACATAACCTTTATACAAAAGGTCTCTTCTAGTAACTGTGGGAAGATTGCTTTCAAATGGTTCTGTTTTTAACTCTGGGACAGTTCACAGTGACTCCATAGCCATTAACTCCTTCCTTTTTCCAGCATCTAGATGCTGTGCTTCCCACTTATGCCAATACCTCCCATTGAGTCTTTTGGGGTTCAGAGAGGAACTCAGTCTTATTTAATTATCTTCTTGTCTCTCATCTTCCTCCACCTTCCTTCTAATGCCTTACTCTCCTCCCCACCTCCCCAACCCCAGCCTTGTATTCTTTGAGCCAGTGACACTGACCTCCTTTGCTGGTCCCCACAGAAGATACTCCATCTCCCAGTTCCAGGCATTTTCACTGGCTGTCCCCTGCTTGGAATTCCCTTCTTCTTCATCTCTGCCCCCAAGATTTCCTGTCTTCCTTCAAGACTCTGCTAAAATGCCACCTTCTACAAGAAGCCTTTCCCCAATCCCTTTATTGCCATTGATTATCTGCAATTTATTCTGCATATGGCTTGCTTGTACAAAGTTGTTAAGTTACCTTCCCCATAGACTGGGAGCTCCCTGAGAGCAGGGCCTATCTTTTGCCTTTCATTGTATCCCCTAGTACTTAGCAGAGGGTCTGGCACATAATGGGTTTTTAATAAATGTTATTGGCTGACTGACTCCATGGCATCTGGGTTTGGTTATGCAAATTTCCTGGGGTTGCTTCTCAAAGAGCTTCCAAAAGGAAGGAGACAGAGTCAGATCCAAAAGCTTCCAGAAGCTGATCCCAGCATAAGATGCTATGACTCAGAGGGGGAGGAACAACCTCTTAGTACCATAGTGAAGTACATAGCATAATGAGTGTGTATTATGGTTGCATGACCTGGATTTCATCAGTATAGAGAATTCTGTGTGAGAAAACTCCCTCTATTAATGAAGATTAGTGCTTGCTCTGCAATTTATAGTCTTAGAGAGTTGGTTAAAGATTAAGTGATCTATCCCGGGTCATATAGTTTGGGGTTACTTATCCAGAGTGAGAGGTAAAATGCCAAAGTATACAGAGCTATCTCAATGTCAGGAAGAACCAGGTTCAAGTCCTGCACGCAGAAGGAACTCAAATGTTTGTTGAATTGAATTCAAATCCACTTAAATTTAAAGGTTTCGCTTTTTAAAATTTCTTCCAAATATTGTGTTCATTTTAACAGTTAAAGTTAAATACATGGTTAAATCTTCCAGATGTTTTTGTTTTTGGATGACATTGTGGTGATTGCATCAAGCCCCAACACATTGTAGAGCCTACTGAAAGAGATCTGTAATCACACCAAGGACTTTGGCCTTTCCATCAACACAGGAAATACCAAATGGATGAAGGATGTCTATTGCTCAGATTTCAACACGCATCTAAATGGACACCCTCTTGAACCTGTCCAACAGAATGTACATCTGACATAGATAACATAGGTAGGCAATGAACTGGGTCCAGTGTTGAAAAGGAGAAGATTGAGATGGACAGTTTTCAGGAAATTGCAAAGCACCTTTAATGACCCTAAGTTTCCTGTAACAGCAAAGACTCATATTTTCAATATCAGTGTTGCCCAATGGCAGCAAATCTGGAATATACGTGCATCTAAAGAAATAAAGATGAACATCACACAATGGAAAGGTGCATGGTGTGTGTGTGTGTGTGTGTGTGTGTGTGTGTGTGTGTGTGTGTGTGTGAACAGGCTGTAACATACAACCATTGAGGAACTTCAAAGAAGAATAGGAGCAAAAGATCTCTTCAAGGAAAGATGCAACAAAATAAGCTAGGGTCAGGAGTATGCTAGAGACAACTTATACTGGCTCACAAGAACCATGAAATTTTTAGTGTGAACATGTACGTGCTGGAAATCAATAAATGGTAGTAGTCTTGCATCTTGGGATCTGTACACCATTCCCTACTTCTGAAACGTACCTGATTAAGAACAGTTGGCAGTCATTTAATGATAAATAGAAGCATGGAATTAGAGCTAAATGGATCCTTAGAGATCTTCTTGTCCAATCCTCTTCATTTTTTCCAGTGAAGGAACTTAATGATCAAATTCACATATGTATTAAGTGGAAGCAATTAGATTTTTGTCGCCAGTGACTCAGTGTTGCATCAACTGGAAGAGTGTGAAATGAAGAGACTGGGCCAGGTGGGTCAGTGAAAGACTGAGCCATTTATTATTCTGAAGGTCCAGTTTAAATAGTGAAAGCTAACAATCACCCCTGAGGCATTCCCACAATTCTTACTGTGACTAACCCCAGCCCTTATGCATATCCTTAGTGGTTCACACCTGCTTGCTATCAAGGTCTAAGGGCCAGAGTGTTTTAACACCTCCTAGGCAGGGGAAATTGGTGAGCCAAATATTCTGAATAAATAAGCCCTTACAGGTAGGAAGAGGAAAGCTCTAACCTAAATTCCTTATCCCATATTAGACTCTTCAGCTCTGGCCCTCAACAAATCCCCTTTTCTGTTTTTAAAATTGACTTAAGGTGATGAACATCTGTACCCAAAGACTTGAACCATGATTTTGACGTAGATAATATAATAAGCAATAATGAGATATAACAAACAATGTTGCCCATGAAAACAGATGACAAAGTAAAGCAGGCACTTTTTAAATATATTGGTTACGCCCAATTTTCCAGAATTTCTCGGGCTAGGTTCCGGGGTTGAGTCCCTGGGAAATGACTGTTAGCAAAAGACAAATCAGAATCAAAGATCTCCAATAAATTCAACACTATGTCAATGATACCTTCCAAGCCAATGCTCCAGTATATACAATAAGTGATACGAAGGATACAATATCCCACATAGCACAATGAAGCTGTTGCCAAATGATATTGATGAGACAATAAATGATACAAATAATACAATATCCCAGACAACACAATGATCAAAAGTCACCTCTATCCTAAAACACATTGGAAGCATACTGGCTTTCCCTTTGCCATGGCATAATCCCCCTGCAAGGTGGTAAGCAATGCAAACATGACTCTCTTTGTACGATGTTAGTCACTTTAGCAATGTGTCCTGGGGTTGACTGTTCCCTTGAGAAATCACATTCCACGGTGGAGGAGAGGAGAAGACTTAATTCTAACCAGCTTGCCCTTGTAAAATGAAAGAGTACATTGTACAGGCACTGAAGAAAAACAACACCTCAAGGCTGCAGGGAAAATGAGACTCAATGCTTTTATCAAACTCCAGGGTCTTGCTCCCATAAACCTTAAAGTGTTTTTCAGCTGGGGTATAGCCTTCTTATCAGATGTAAGAAAATTTAGAGCATATACCACTTGTGCCAATTGCCTTTGTGGCCTTCCCCTTACTTCTCCCCCTTTTTGCTTTTGAAGAAGCCTTTTCAGGGATCTATTTTTTCGTTCCACCATTGTTTGTCCCGTAGGGTTATCTGGGATTCCAGTGTTGTGTTTTATTTGGAAAAGCATGAAAAACATTCCATTATTATTTTTCTCCCTTTATTCAAAGGACAGTCAATGCCACTAGACTGGTTAGAATTAGTGAAAACAGATGCATTATCTGTGGTGTTCTATAGCAGAATGACTGATTTTAAGAGTGCATTTCATGTATAAATTGAGCAAGCATGGGCTGTTGGTGCACCTTATATTCAGTAATCTGTTATGCATGCTGGCAAAATTTCTTCCTATACTTTGGAGGTACCACAGGCCTTTTCATCCAGTTACTGATTATATAAAATACATACAGAATGTTAATGCAGTTTTATAATGGTAAAATGTGTAAAGTGTTATTAATTGATATAACTGATAACAGATCAAATGTGCCTGACAAAATCTTGTACCATACACAATATGTTAGGTTTTTGACTATTATGGACTTCAGTGGAATAGTCTTTAGATATTTCAAACCTTTGTTTTATTTACACAGTGGTGCTCTATTCTGTGCCTTTTCTCCTTTCCAAGAGGCATTTGAACACTTGTATTACATATTACATCCAAAGGAGTCTAAATGTAATTGGTTTTTCTAAAAGCTTTTGTTTTGCAGTCACTGTATAATAGTCAAATTTCCACTCTATTTCTTCTCATCTTAGAACATTTATTTTACACACTCTGTGCTGACTTGGACCAGATAAGTCAGTAAAAATTACAAAAGATGAATCGATTCCACATTGCCTTTGGAGTGTGTCTGTATCCAGATAAAGTCTTAACAGCTTTAATTTAAGCTAATAAAAACCAGGGACTTGTTATTCTCCAATAGTGCTTTTGCATCAATGACTTCCCTGTGAAATGGTCACTTGCTATGAACTTCTGTGTATAACTTTCTTCCAGTGGATTTGATCTTTGTATTTGTACAGTGGCTCAGTGAAACAGGTTGCCATGAGTTGATATTCTAACCAATAAACAGGTGCTTTTAATCAGAAAATTTCCAAATATCCTAAAAACTCAGTATAATGAAATTCAATTTCTCTAAGTTCACAGTAGGACATGTCACTCATAGTGTCATTGTATTATTTGAATGCCTTGAAGTATGTGCAAACAATTCCTTGTTGGCCATTTGTCTACTACCTATTCTTTGATATATTTGGAAAGTGTACTTTGGTTGTAAGTACAATTTCATTATCTACTTTATCATCATTCATTTAAGCTGCTTGAGCTTTCCGCCTCTCCACAAATGTTGGTGAACAAATGGGTGTGGGGCCCTGGCTGCTTACAGAATCAAAGACAGCATCTGAAACACTCATGTTACTCTGATGTAAAGCATCTTAATTAGCTGAGATTGGCAATTATATATGATCTTGCTTTCTGGGAGGGAAATAAATCTGCCATAGTAATAGAGATCCCTGTTCTGGACTTTATTGTATCTTTTAGTACTATAATATTATTTTGTACTATAATATTATTTTGCTAACATCTAAGTTTAATCTTTAGGTATTTAAAAGACCCTGTATGTGGTTTCCATAACAATTCTCTTTTTCCAGCTGTTTTTAGCTGATCTACTTTAATTCTTTACAAAGATGCACCTTCTGGCTGCTTAAACTACTTATCTATAACTGGTCAATGGTTTTGTAAGTTCCAAAGGTTCCTCAACATGTTCTTCCATGCCATGATTTGTCTGTTTAAGATTTTCAATATGCTCCACTTTCCTAACCTCTTTTTGATAGCAAATATTGGGCAGTTCCATGTACTCGTGGATGGCTCTATGCGTCCTGCAGCTAATTGTTCCTCTGCTATCTGTTGAAAAGCCCTGATTTTTTCTAAGTTAAGTGGTCACTGGTCCACCCACATGGGAGGCCCTTCTTTCCGAGTTATTTTTGGAACTTGTACTGTTCTTTTATCTTCGGCTGTGACCCCTACAAAATTTTTTTTTGCTACTTATGATGACATTCATATGTTTCAGCAAATCTCTTCCCTGTACTTCATCTTTAATGTAGGTCTGGCATCTGTGATAGTTCTACATCAAAACATCCCTGTGCTTCCAAACCTTTCTGTTCCTCTTAAAAGATTTACATTGAGAAACCCAATGAGTACCACAGTCACCTTTGGGACAGAGCATACTGGGAGAATTTTGTGGTATCCTTTTGTGTATCTTACATTCTCTTTTTATGTGACCTGGTTTCCCACAATTAGAGCATTTTAATATTCATTGAGTCCTTGAAGTATTATTAAATGCTGCTGACATCACTTGTGCCTGAAAATGTATGGTTCCTATATCCTGACATCTCTGGATCATTTCTCCTACAGTTATATTAAGTTTACCTCCCTGTAAAGCTTTCTGGAATTACCCCCAGTCTCAGAAGTTCTCTCTAACTGTCCCAAAATGAACAATTTCCCAATTTCTTAATGATTAATCTCAAAATCTCAGAATCTGCTAAGATGTTTCTACCTGTATAAAACTTTTCACTGTAAGTCCAGGTTGGCTAGGCCTGGATCCACAAGGAAAGGAGTTTTACAATTTGTTGCTTCCCTAGCTGCAGCCCCCAGAAGTTTCTGGCTGCATTTAAAATTCTATAAAGTATAGTTACATACAGAGACACACCCCAACATACAAACTGACAGGACAAATACAATAGCTAGTGACATAGTGTGCACTTAATGACACCGAGAGAAGAAATTAGAGGCTTGTTAAAAAAGACCCTTGACACAAATTGTCTACTATTATTATTATTCTGAGAAATTTGAAGGGAAAATTGCAATTTTTCCTGTAATTCTGTGTATCTCCCTGTTCCTGTTAATTGTTTGAAAGAAATAGGAACTCCTGTTCTGTTGTTATATTTTACTTGTTCTTGACCTTGCTCAAAGTATTCTGACTTCCATAGGAAATAATCTCCAGGATCAAGACATGTCTTTACTATAGAATACCAGTCATATGGGGCTAATGCTGTATTGGATACTGTGTCCAACCATGTTTGTATATAAGGACTATTAGGTCCATAATTAACTGAAGCCTGTTTTAATTCCTTTAACAATTTAAATTCAAACTGTCTATGAATTCTGATGTTTGTACTTGGGTTATTTACATCTTCCTCCTCATATACTGGCAATAGCATAGTTTTTGGCACAGCTAATTTTAATTCCATGGGTACTTCCTCTCCTTTTTCCTCTGCTTTTATAATTACTTATTCTAATATCCCTTTACAATGTATTTTATGGGTTTTTTTATCTTTATTTGTCTCCTCACTATCTTCTCTGTATGAGCTTGATCTATATGAAGGTAGGGGATGTGGTGGTGCTGAAGGTGTGATAGATTTTGCATAGATAACATCTTCTTCTACAATTCTTAGCTTTTCCTCAAATACTCTATCTCTTCTTCTTCCTCAGTTCCCACCCCCACATCTGCCTTAAGTACTTTTGTTGTTAATAACACTTTCTCTGGAGGAGTAAGACATATTTTTAACATGTTCCAAATTGAGAATGTAGCTATGGAGAATGTACCTGGACCTACTTCTTTGTAGTACTCACTCATTTGTTGGCCCACCATTTCCCATGTTTCTAAGTCTATTGTTCCTTCTGGAGGAAACCATAGGCAGCATGTTTCTACACATTCCAAAAATTCCTGTAACTGACCATCTGTAATAAATAAACCTATTTCTTTCACTATTTCCTTGAAAAGTTGTAGATAATATTCTCTGTCTTTGCTTCTGCTCCATGTTTGACCCATACTTTCGATCCTAGGCATGCCTCCCAAAACCGAAAGTAAGTTCACGTGGCCATTCCAAAGTGACAGTATTCTTATGATCGAGCCCTTTTTCTTTTCTTTTCTTATGCTCCTATTACCGAACCTTTCTCTTTTCTTTCCCCTATATCCCCACTTGGCCTGGTGTCCTTTCAGCCCTAAAACTGCTAAAAGATAGAGTGTTGTGACCATCACTCTCTTTACCTTGTTTCCACAGTGTTGAGCTGCCAAGGACCTTGTTTCCACAGCAAAGAGCTGCCAAGGTTTTTCTTTTCTCCGGAGTTCCTAAGAGAGCCACTCCTCTTGTACCTTCTTTTCAGGTCCCTGTTTGGGCGCCACCTGTCGCCCACGACTAAGTGTTGCTCAAATGGAGGAGTGCAAAATGAAGAGATGTGGGCCAGGAGGGTCAGTGAAAGACTGAGCCATTTATTATTCTGAGGGTCCAGTTTAAATAGTGAAAGCTAACAATCACCCCCGAGGCATTCCCATAATTCTTACATGACTAACCCCAGCCCTTATGCATATCCTTAGTGGTTCACACCTACTTGCTATCAAGGTCTAAGGGCCAGAGTATTCTAATACCTCCTAGGCAGGGGGAATTGGTGAGCCAAATATTCTGAATAAATAAGCCCTTACAGGTAGGAAAAGGAAAGAGTCAAGCTCTAACCTAAATTCCTTATCCCATATTAGACTCTTCAGCTCTGGCCCTCAACAGATTTTACTGTCTCATCCCAAATACAGAGCTCCAAAACTAAGACTAGCAGAGAAGGCAAGAAAGATAAACTGCATCCTTCACATTTTGCTTTGGGTTGGCCTTACTAAGAGGAGTTAATGTAGTTCCCATGAATTGACTGCTAATTCAAGAATAACCTAACGGAATCAAAGTTTCTATCTTTATTATACATTTATATTCCCATGGATTTGATTCCTTCCTGTGACCTAATGCATTCTTGTCACTTGCAATCCTTTTTCTTAATCCTTTTTAAGTTCTGAGATTCTATTTTCCCACCATCCACATTCCATTTTTTATGATCACTGATATCCTAGCAGCCAAAGACAGCAAGCCAGTAAAATATATCTCTTCTGGTTCCAAGACACAAAGATCTCATGCCCTTCTAAAAGAATTTAGTGGAAAGAATGGGTCAGTTTTTAAACCATTCTATCAAAAAGTTGGATTCTTTAAACAGTGAAATCATGACTATATTTTGATCGTAGAAGTTCAGTTGCATACTTTCTAGAAACATTTCTTGGCCTTGACATATACGAACAAATGCCACCCTTCCCTCAAGGTTTTTTTTTTTTTAAGGAAAATGATTGATTTGGTGGCTTTATATTGTCTATTGCTTTTTGGAGATGGATACTTCTCTTGGAAGCAGCAAGGAGCTGTCCAGCTGAAGATAATTTAGAAGTCAGAAGGCAGAACCAGCCTCCTGGGCTCAAGAAGGGATTTATACATGCACTTGCAAGATGCCAAGTGATGCAAATTATCTCAGATGTTTTATGAAACGCAAACCCTCTTCATCTTCCCTTCTTTGTCTTTTCAGTGTCTGAACCTTCCATATGTCCCAGACCACATCTCTTTACCTATACTTCAAATAATACTATTTTTTGATACTCATACTTCTGACCCATCCCCTGCCTCCAACTCCTCTGCTTTGTATCTCTACTGCTTATAACAGTGCCTGGCACATGGTAGGCACTTGATAACTTACTGACTGACAGCTTAGTAACCCATACCTTTGGTAGCAGAACCTACCTTTGCTCTACTTGACCACTGAGATGCTTCTGGCCACTCGCTCAATGAGAAGTCTTCATGACCATGTCCCTTTCTTGTTTCTTGGCCCCCAAAGTCTGTACCATGTGGGACCTCAAGTCTCAGTCCATGGTGGGCCCTGTCCAATAAGGAAAGATTGTAATCATATATACATCAGGTTTTAATAAAGTCAACTTAATCCAATCTCATTCAACAAATATTTATTAAACATCTAGTTTACACATAGCACTCTGCAACATCTGTAACAAAGCTGGAAGCATGTTCCTTAGCCTCAAGAAGTTAAGGTCTAGTTGATGAGAAAACACTTGTATACACAAAAATACTAGAGAATAAAAGCATTAAGATAATAGCATTAGAATAATATTAGAGTAGAATAAAAGTACTAGAGAACAAAAGTATTGTCAGAAAGAAGGATATGGGAAGTGAATATCTGGCTAACAGGATGGTACTAGAGAATGAGCCTTGGATTTCTGGATGAAAATTTCATATATAAGAATGGTGAGCTTTTGACCACTGATATTTCTTCATTTGCAGAATGAAGATAATAGAATGTATCTCACAGGATTGTTGGGTAGTCAAATGAAATAATATTTGTATAGCACTTTTAAAGCCTTAAAGTTCTGTATATATGTTAGTTATTACCATTATCATTATCTAGGAGGCAGTTTGGTGCAGTGGAAGGGTGTCAGATTTGGAACCAGAGGACTTGTGTTGAAATCCCAGCTCTGTAACTTATAACTTGTGTGACATTTGGGCATATAACTTAAACTGTCTGTGCCTTAGTTCCTTATCTGAAAAATGAGGGCATTAGATAGTTAATGTCTAAGGTTCCATCTACCTCTAAATTTTTGATCCTGTGGTCCATTCAAAAATGAAATTAACTGCTATAAAAGGTAGTGAGTTCCCCATCACTGGAGATATTTAAACAAAGATGAGATAATCACTTTTCAACAGAGGGCATTCCTCTTCCATTGCAGATTAGACTAGGTAATTTGTAAGGTGCTGTCCAAGTCACATTCTATAATTCTATGAATTTCGAGGTATGCATATATGATTAACACAATAATGTTGTATGGAATATACACAGAGTATCTGACAAAATTCAAAGTAGGAACCAGAATCACTGTGGGTTGAGTCTAATCAGGGAGGGCTCTATGGAGATAATTCTGAAGATAGGTTTTTAGGGAAGTATAGTATTTGAAATGATGTAGAGGAGTGAGGCATGTTGCTAAAACATAAGCCTTTTCTTACTGTTGAATATTTAGTTCACTCCAACAAACAAGTCCCTACTGTGGTCAAAGCATTGTGCCAGCTACTGCGAAAAATACAAAGATTATATATGGAACAGACCCTGCCATCATGAAGCTCACAGTCTAGTAATGGGATGTAACAAATACACAAACAATCTGCAGTACAACATAGAACATAAATGCACAAGGGAATCACAAAGAGGTATATGATATATGATGAAGGAAAGATAATTTCCACCAGAGTATTAAAAAAGTTCCACATAAAGGATAGAATTTGAAATAGATAATGAAAGATAGGTAGGTTTCAACAGACAGTTATGAGGATCAGAACATTCTAGGCACAACCTGATGTGAGCAAAGATACACAGAGTCTGGGTGCCATTACTTCTCTCTGTCTCTGTCTCCATACATACACATACATACATACATAAACTTATCCAAATATATGCATATACATGTATATGCACAGGATAGTGAGTAGCTCAGTTTGGCTGGAGTGTAGTATATATGGAGAAGAGTATTTGAAATATGAATGGAGGAGTTGATTGGTTCTATATAATAGAAGGATTTAGCTGGCAGGCAAACAAGTTAGGGGTGATAGAGAATGCAGGTTAGAGTTGGATGGCAGTTGCAATAGCTGTGACTGGAGGTGTCAAGGAGGAGTTTGTAAGGATACATGGACAGACAGTCAAGTTAGAAGCTAGGTCCCTCTCCTGGAAGACAGTTTGGATATGCCAGGAGACCCAAGGTGGGATTGCCAATGAGGAGTCATAACTACAGAGTTTGAGCTAGGTCTTGAAGCATGGGATGAATGGGAACAGAATCCTGGGGGAGTTTGTAATGGTCAATGCATGGCAACTCTTTCTTGTTGACTCTTAAATGCATGTTATCTATACAGGCCCATTCTTTTAGAAATGCCCTGTAACAATAGTGAGCTCTCTTATCTTTAATTTGTGGAAGGGTATGTACAGTATCATGCCTACCAGGTAGCAGGACTTGACTTCTTCGTCTTAAAACATGCATAAGAACTAAATTCAGCTTTTCAAACACCATGGATGCTCATAATTCCCTTACAAAAAGCTGTTTGGGATTGACAGTTCCCATCCTTTAAATAATCAGGTAGCAAGTCAATGGCAGAAGAGAAAAAAAGGTTGGCTTCCTACACATTTCCAAATGCTCTATTTTTTATGAAAGTGTTTTAGTTGCCTTAACAGTCACCAAATGACTGCCCACTATTTATATTTTCTACTTCCCAAACCCTTTGAGAATATTAAATAGATACAGCCAAACTGAGGCAATGCGAGACAGTGGAAAGATGGCTAGCTCTAGAATTCAAAGACCTTCAAATTCTGCCCCTGAATTTGTGTTACCCTAAGCAAGTTGTGTAACTTCCTGGGCCTTCATTTACTTATCTTCAAAATGGTGAAATTAAGCTACATGGCCTCTAAGGTCCAGTTTAGATCTATTATTGTCATATATTTCTTTCATATAATATTCCTTAAACCAAAGAATTATGTATACACTAGGTGGATATTAAATACTTATGGAAAGATCTTTGCTGAATTTAGGAACTTGATTTTCTTTCATTTTCTAGGGGACATAGTTGATCATGTCAAAGTTCTCTGGTCAGAATACATGACTAGTTCTTCTACCTCATGGGGACATGGATTTATATCAAGGTTCTAATAGATTTTTGCCATTTAGAAAATTAGTGATACAGTAGTGAGTTCAGGAGAGCTAAGGTTTGCTGAGTTGTAAAAAGTTCCACAGGCACATTACTTTTCCTGAACTACTTCTTGTCCATTCCAGGCAGTTATTTCTGAAGTAGTTCAAATGTACCTTTGGAAAACTAACTAGACTGTTTGGAATCTAGACTGGGTATCCAGACCTGTGGGTTCCAGTGTGATTGATCCCAGTGTGGCCTTGGGCAAGTCTCTTTGTCTCTCTGAGCCTCAGTTTCCTTATCTGTAAAAATGAAGGCATTGGACTAGATGCTTCTAAAGTTCCTTTCAGCTCCTAAAAAAAAAATCTACACACTCTATGTGGGAAGTTAGCAAAAACATAGGTCCACGGCCAGAGATGGGTTAGCTGATAAGTCTAGCAGAGAAACTCTGGAAATCATTTATTCTGGAAAAGAAGAGTGAGACATTGATGCCACTTGTTTGCCCTCCCTTCTCACGAGATCCTCTGTCCTTGGGGCCTGCTTATAGCAGCTTGATTGTTTTCACATTGCTCTCACTCACAACTACCACTGGACATAGTATGAGATCACCTCTGTGTACACAAACCAAGGCAGGGGATGAATAAACTGCTAATGGACTTGGAGACCACATTTAAACTTGGGTCTGTTTTTAGAGTTTTGACATTTTCTTCTTGTCACCAATTCAATAGAGCATTAAAAGCTTTTCCAAGCACTGCATTCATCATAACTCCATGAAGCAGACACAGGCAGGCCTTCCCTCCCTGCACGGAGGCATCACCCTCACGAGGAGGGGCTGCATGATTTAGTAGCAGTGGTTGTGAGTAAAGGAGGAAAAGGCAAATCACGGCGGTAGCAATTAGGGGCCCCAGAGGGAGAAGAACATTACATTTTGGAGATATGCAGAAAAGTAATCCTGAGTTTGCTCTTTAGTAAGTCTTGGGGTCCAAGAAGCTTCTCCTGAATACTAGCACAGGGAAAACACAAAACAATTCTATGACAAAGACCTTGATTTATTGATTCAGCCCTGGCTAGGATTTTGATGCTGGGTAGGAATAAACTGCTCAAGGGGAGAAAAGAGCAAATACCTCACTTAGACATGGTCCTGCCATGTGATTGTTCATTCCTAAACAACTCAATAAAATTCTGTTCCTTCACTTCTGGAATAATCTTTCACAATTTATTTTCCAAGGGCTGGGGTTCTAAAGAAATCAGATCTGTTGATGGGGACCAAAAGGCTTCCTGCAGGCACCAGTAGCCAACAAAAAAGTATAAGGGAAATAAATTTATCCAGCATTAAAGAGGCTGATATGTTTGCCAGGCTCTGGCCAAACTGGAAGCAAGGGTCAGCAGCTCAACCCATAAAATACTTTGTGCTGAGCATTGAAAGTATTTTATGTTGTCACATACACACACACAAAAATTACACATCTTTATTAAAAATTGCTCATCCTTTTTTAATATAGTCTAATGACTTACTGCTGAATAGGCAGCATTCACACAGAACTTGAAGGAGTAAGCTGGTTCTTTGGTACTGTGCAGTCTCCCTAAACTCAGTCATTTAACTTAATTGGTGAAGTCAGGAGATCTGGGTTTGAGCCTAATTCTATTTAACATCTGTGTGATCTCAGGTAAGTTGATGAGTCTTCCTGAGCCTCAGTTTCCTCATTTGTAAAATAAGGTGGCTCAGATAGATAGCCTCTCAATTCCTTTTGGTGGTTTAAGTATTATCTCCATCTTACAGATGGGAAAACTGAGGCTCAGAGAGGTTAAATGACTGGCTTAAGGTTACGGATCTGTAATTCCATGGTTTCTCAGGGCCTCAGTTTTCTCTTCTGTAATATTTAAGGGAGAGTGATCTCTAAGATCCCCTATGGCTCTAAATGCCATAAACTCATGACATTTTCACTCTTTATACAGTTGTGTTTAGTGTTGTATAGCCAGAGTCAGTTGATGAAGATTCCATTTAGATTTGGGAACAAACCAGTCAAGACCCAGTAGAAGGCAAGCAGGGTTTGGCAGTATAAGCATCATTAGGTCATTCTAGATGAGAAAGTGGGGATTGAGATTAGGAGAGTCAAATAGGGATTGAAGCATGAAGCAGGTATCCCCATTCTTAATAGCAGTTTGGGATGCAATTGGGAGTAGGGACTCCCACTCAGGCAGACTGGTAATGAATGCATAGAGCAATAGGGTTTATTAAAACGAGCTTTAATTCACAAAAGAGGAGGCTCCAAACACCCAGGGGCAGCAACATAGGTGACCAGGGTAAGGAAAGGATACAACCAAAGCAGTCAACAGGTACTCAGATATATGGTCTTAAGGCCATGCTAGGAGGAAAATGACAGTAGAGTCAGCAATGATACTTTGGAGAAGCTAGCCTCAGGCTTGGTACAACCAGCTCTGGAGAATTTCTCTACTATCCCTCCTAGCTAGACTGGGATGCCTGGGGTACAATCACCTTCACACTATGGCAGTTCTCTGAAGGAGCTGAAGATCGTGGGTTTTACAAAAAGGGTGGCAATTCTCTCTTAGGCAAATCTAGCTGGTTTCCCATCTCTCAGGTCACAGACAGGGAGATACAAGGTACTGGATGGAGGTGGGGTTGGTTAAATCAAATAAGGAGCATAATCCTTATCTTTATTTTTATTTTGTACATGCTTATACATATACTTATCTCCCCTAGTAGAATATAAGTTCATATTGAGCAGACACTCTTTTATTCTTTGCATTTGTATCCCCAGTGCCTAGTATTGTGCCTGGAATATTGGTACTTCATAGATGCTCACTGATTGATCACTTAAATATGGGGTATGGAAATTTTGAAAAAGGGGCAGAAGCAGCTTGGCATAAGTGAGGCTTAGGGACCTCAAACAGGCTTACAGACTGTCGGATTTGGGGACTGTAACAAAAGACAAATGATACTAGGCATTGAGACAAGATGTAAATTGGAAAGTTGGTTAATCTGGATAATTGGTTATTCTTGAGAGCTAAAGGTTAGGAATGAGCCAGGGATTCATTCCAAAGCCAGGGAGTTAAGACAGAAGAAGCTGGCTTTCCTTATCGATGATGAGAAATCAAGAACACAATGAGTCAGTTGACAACTAAAGGAATAGAAACATCTTAGGGCAGGCAAAGAATCTGGAATGCAAGGAGGTAAGTTGCATAGCACTCGGACCCCATCTCTACACACACACACACACACACACACACACACACACACACACACACACACACACACAGAGCGAGAGCCTCTGAACGCTACCCCAGGTTCAAGCCATGCTGTGGGTGTGGAACAGCATCAGCTCAAAATCTTAGTTTGTGAGCCCTTATCAACACATCTTTTCTTCCAGCTAACAGAAGTCACAGCAATTCAAAACAAAATAGGGTAGCAACATAAGTAATAAAGATTTCACCATATACCCAAAGGTATACTCTCCCACAGGTTACTACACAACCATTGGGGAATGAAATGCACTCATGAATACATACGATTGGGGGACACACGTTAGAGCACATGTATAGAGAATACATGGTCAGCCTACGTGAACATTCAAGGCAACTCAAATCTTCAAAAGACCGTAAAACTGCATATGTTCCCTGATATTGTCACTGGATGAGACGCTTTCTTTTCCTTTGTTTTCTCCTGGGGTTGCGCTCTCTTGGATGCCTCTGTTGCTGGATGTTCTGCTGGGCATCTCCACTGAGTTGCTTTCTGCTACCATCTGCTGGTGTTCAGTTATGCAGTCTCTTCAGACCTGCTGCTCCTTCCTACTCTTTGAAGGCATGCTGCTGGTAGGCAGATTCCCCTTATAGGGAAAGAGTTAAGTTTTAGTCATGGCTACATTCAGCTGGGCAGCCATAAGAAACCCTAAGACTAAAATTAAGTCTGTCCTTCTAACTTATTTTTTTTTTTCTTGCAGGGCTTGGATTGCCTGATCCCAGTCTTCTATCTGGCTTTGAGTTAGAAAATTCCTTTCAACTCCTGTCATGCCCCTGGTCATTAGTCTGTATCCCTATAAATTACCCAAAGACTCTACTTGGCCAAACTGCAGAAGAATTGAATGGAGCTAGATAGACGTCAACCCTCATAATGGCCCCAGTTACTCTTCAAAACAACTTGGGGCAAGACCAAAAAAGGCTAAGTAGTACTGGTAAGAACTAGCATCTCTAGCCTAGATCCTTTGTTCTACATTCATTCTTTATTTGTAATTCTAACAACAGCAACAAAAAAAAATCATGGGTCTTACCAAGAGGTAGGATGAGTGGAAAGCATAAACTTAATCTGATCCTAAAGCAAAAGGATTTATGATCTGGACTTTCACATTCAAACTTACTAACAGGGCAGGAAGTGCTCATAGGTCTGATCTAGTATATATGCAGAGGGAAGGGATGGCAAGTGCCTGAATTAACCTACAGAAAAGGTGAAAGTGATTTAATCAATCTACCAATTAATCTACAAGAATTTATTGAGCCCTTGACACATTCCAGGCACTGTGCTAAGTGCTGGAGATAGAAATTAAAAAACAAAAACAATATCTGCCCCTTAAGGAGCTTACATTCTAGTGTGGGAAACAACAGCTTTATATTTATACATAAACATACATGCAAGATACATAGAGAGTAGAATGAAGGTTAACCTTAGAGGGGAAAGCACTAGTAGCTGGGGGGACTGGGAAAAGCCTCCCAGTCAAAGTGGCACCTGAGCTAAGTCTTGAAGGAGTGAGAAGGTATAAGAAGAGGTGGAGGGAAGAAGAGAACATTTTAAAAATAGAGGTCAGATAACGAAAAGCACTGAGATGAAAGATGGAGCCTTGTGTGTGAACAATAGCAGGTTGGCCAATATGGTTGAAGGTTGCCCAAGGTGAGTTCTGACAAGGTAATCACAGGGGTGGGATGCGGATGAGCTCTGATGTTTCTAACAGGAACTAGAGGCATAGGCATTGTAAGATTGCCTGTTGAATATAGTCATGTCAGTCTTAAAAATGAGTTCAACTGTTTTTTCACTGACCTTGCCAGTTCTACTCTTCAGGAACGAACAATAACTATCATAACTTCTTATATGCTCTGCCTTCCTGTGTTAAAGTTTACCAGATCAAAATGATACAAAAGTGAAACTAATATTTTGATAGAATTCAGGTTGAAGTGTATCTACATTGTAATGAGTGTGATGGAGAGAGGATATTGGATGTGGAGTCAGAAAACTTAGGCTCAAATTCTAGTGTTGCCACTTATGAGCTATGTAATCTTGAGCAAGTAAGTTTCCTCATTTGTAAAGTGGAGATCATAATACTTTCACTAGCCACCTACCAGGGCTGTGATGGAAAAGGCTTTTTGTAAACCTCAACATGCTATGAAAACCTGAGCAACAATGATACATGAGAAGCAGGTGTGGCATAGTCGATGAAGATCTAGTCTCAGAGTCAGCAACTCTTGGGTTCAGGTCCCACTTCTGACTCATATTGGCTGTGTGAACTGGACAAATCACTTAACCTCTCAGTGGTCCAGGAAATTCTCCAAGACTGAAAGTTGCAGAGAAAGTGCTGATTTACAGTGGGGCACAATTCCTTAGTAGGAGTTCCTTAAATTGATAAAATAACGGGTTTGGGCTGAAAAAAAATCAATGAATAAATAAGACATAGTCCAGTATGATGGATAGTGAACTGACCTTGGAGTCAAGAAGACCTGGGTTCAGGACCTGCTTCTGACATAAATGGCTTGGCAATCTTGGACAAGTAATTCAATCCTTCAGTGCCCTCCCCCCCAAAAAAATTCTCCAAGACTGTAAGTTGAAAAAGAAGTTTCAGAGTCCCAATTTCCTCATAAAGAAATTCCTATACAGATGTAATCACCAATCCAAACCAAAATTGGTAAATAAGATTTCATTTTTATAAGAAAATACTATTATTAAGGTGATTGATGTCATGTATTAGGAGTTTTCCTAATTCTAAAGTGTTTTATAGCACATTGCTCTCCATTCTCTCCCCTTTTAAGGGAGCAAGTCAGTGAAGACAGTGAAGAAGTTGAATTAGCCTACTGCAGGGGGTAGTGGAAAGAATGCCAGAAAGATTGAGGAGCCCTAGATTTGAATCTTACCAGCTGTTTGCCCCTTGGCAAATCACTTTAACATCTCTGAGCCTCAGTTTCCTTATCTATAAAATGGGGATATAACTTAATGAATACCTTGGAACACTCAGGACCAACGGTCATGGAGACTTGGTGAGTTGAAATGTATCTAGCATACATTTCCCTGAGTTATGGATTTCAGGTTCATTTGGCCTCGATGGATATTTCACCTAGGACTTGGCAGCCGGCAGAAGGAAGAAAGGAAATAAGCATTTATTAAATGTTCACTATGTATGGGGCAATGAACAAAATGCTGTGGATACATGTACAAGCAAAGAGAAAGTCTCTGCTTTTGAGGAATTTATATTCTAATGGGAAACAACACAAAAACAAAGTGGTGAGAAGTAGAGAGAATAAAGGTGGGATGCATGGTTTTGAATTCTGGAAGTCAGGACCAGAGTGGAGAGTGGCCAACCGTCCACAAAATAGAGGAGGCCCCAGGAGAAGCTCATTAATGTGAGCAGGAGAAAGAAGAGGTGAAAATACCAAAAGCAGAAATGCTAACTAGATTTAGAGAGGGCCAGAGACAGCTGGAGATAGAGCAGTGATTTCTCCTGAGCTCTTCTTATAGACTATACAAAGATGGGAGGTTCTTCAATTTGCCAATCATGTTTGACACCGCATATATCACTGAGTACCAGTCAGAAGTTCCCTATGTCATTCCCAACAAGTCATATGTGTTTCAGCAACGAATCAGAAAACAGATGCAGCTCCATGAGAGGTGCCTCAATCCTGCAAACAGAGATTTTCCTGCTCACCCTGTTACAGGGGAAATAATGCTTCCAGTACTTCTTTTACATGGTTGTGAGGAAAGAACCCTGTGAACTCATGACTGACTATAGAAATGCGAGTGGTTATTGCTTGCTGTCTTCATGTGACTAGTTCTAGATGAGTCTCATAACAGAAAACTGAGAAAAAGTTCTTAAGACTGCACTATACACTTCATCTTTAAAAAGTCACAGTTCGTAAAACGTTTTGGAACAAGTTAGAGAATCTCCCATTTTTACTGGAGGCTTTTACATTGTCTTTTTAAGACATTCTCTCATTGCATTCGTATTTAAAGCAAGCTGTCAGAGCAGGGAATCTATTTCTTGTATAATTGAGAAAGAACAAGAGATACCTTTCTGAAACAAGGGCTCAAAGAGGTAAAATTTAAACGTGCACCATTGTGCAGAGGGCACAAGATGACTGGCCTAAATACACACCAGCAGAGCATCAGGGTAAAGGAACACGTATTTAAGAACACGAAGGAAAATGTCCCAAGCAAGGCCAGTTACATCAAAGTAGGTTGATGGCGGGGCGCTGGATTGGAGAGACATTTGATTACATTGCAAGAACATAAAGTACTGAGTAATTGATCAATGTCTTAAAAACAACATCAGAAAAAAACATAGAACGACAGGAGCAATATTCTTTTGAATCAAGTCTGTGTTTCCAAAAAGTGCTGATGTGTCTCATTGCAAACTTCCATAAAATTGTGGTGAGAAAAGGGAAATTTATATTGGAAATCCTCCACCAGTCAGCTGAATTTCCATAGTGGTGTGCACAAAACCTCGCTGGCTAGCTCCTGGTTGATGTATTCTTTGGGTAAGAAACATCACCAGGCACAGACTCAGACCCAACCTCAGCAAGTTGCTGCGGAAATTAAACCAAAAGAGGAAGAAGATATCAAACTTGGAAAGGCAATATAAAACAAACACTACTGAAGAAATAATGGATAGTGTGAGGGACAAAGGGGAGGGTAAAACAGAAGAAGGGAGAGAGAGCCTTAAATCAAAACTTTTCTCCATAGAATACTATTACTGGGGGGGGGGTGCGTGTGCATGCACGTGCGTGTGTGTATTACACACATACACACCCCAGTAATAGTTTCAATATAACATATATATATGGTAGAAGGCTGTCTTCTATGTCTATGTATCTATCTATCTATCTAAGCATAGATAGATATGTAGACACAGAAGGCAACCTTCTACTATCTCATGCCTTCTATGTGTGTAAATATGTATACATACATACATACATACATACATACATACATACATATACATACACACAAATATTCTACCGTCTCAGACAATGGAGAGAATGAACTGAAGAGAATGTGCAGTTGGTCTAAGAATGTCTAATAGTCTAATAATGGAAGAGAAGGTCAAGATATTGATGAAATCACACACTTGAAGTCTGCCTTGCCAAGAGCAAATAAATCACTCTTGCATTTTCTCATGCTCAGAAGATGCAGCCACAAAGATGTGGTGTGACTAAATTGTGCTGACTGCTGCTCCTTCATTCTAACCACCAGCTGAAGAAAGAATTGCAAGATGCTATTTAGAAAGACTTTGGAAAATATGTCCTCTCAGTTATAAAACTTGGTTTGGGATTCTTGAAATTTGCCCAGTGCCTATAGTTAGTTATTCTGGAGAGTTGTTGTTCCATTGCCTCAGCCTCTTTCTCTCTGTTTCCTTCACTTTCTTTTTCTTCAATTGCTACTTTCCCACACCTCCTCGGCAAAAATAGGACATGTAGGATGATTTTGCCACCAGGACCTCTTGTCATCCACCTTCTACTTGAAGACTTTCCTTATCTCCCCCTACACTAAAAAATTGCATTGTACTTAGCATATATATTACACACACACACACACACACACACACACACACACACACACACACACACACATACACACACTTATTTGGATTAGAATGGATTAGGAGTTAAGCAAAGGAAAAGTTGAAGGGAGGGAAGATGATAAAATTGAATTTGAGATGTCTATGGGACATCCAGGAGGCAACTGACAAGGCATGCCTAGACTTTTGGAGAAAGGTTAGTAATACATGCAAGCACACATAAACACATATTTATATGGGTATATATGTACACATCGATATATACATATATATGTGTGTATGTGTGTGTGTATAGATATATGTATATACATATGTGTGTGTATATATTTATATTCCCAAGGGGTGTGTGTGTGTGTGTGTGTGTGTGTGTGTATACACACACACACCATGGGAATTCATTACACTAATGAAATTACATATACATTGTCTGATCTCATGTATGCCTGTTCATATGACTCTCTAATGTGGCTTAGGGAAGAAATGTCGGTATGGACAGGGTTATAGGGCTCTTCCAGCTCTTGGAGCTTGGGATCTTGGTCTTTAAGAAGGTTAGTGGAAGATGAAGGAAGCCATCACAGATACACTATCGCAGAACTATAAGGGAAAATTTGAGGAAATGTCCAGAGATGGCCATTAAAGACATCCTCTGAACAAAAGTGGGTCATAGATCCTGAAGTCTGTAAATGTTAACAAAGGCCAGCTAAGCTCTATAATTCTAGAACCGGTGAGTTCTTTGGAAATTTAGTAGCATCCAGAGACCTGTTTGTTAGCACTGGCAAGCTCCTCTATGCAGTGACTTTGGTCAAGTCCCAGAAGGAATGTGGGATTGAAGAATGTAAATAATAACTGTGTGGTTATAAATTAACCCTCCACCAAAGGTCTACTCCAGTGCTTCACCATAGCCTGGCAGTGACCTTTGGCTTTCTAAGACTGTACCAGTGGAACACCAGCACAGGGCCTAGGAAACTGGAAAGACTAGTCAGAGGTCTGGAAATGGATGATGTGACTGTGTGTGCTGCTGCTCCTGCTGTTGTCCAAGGATCATCGTAGGTTGGAAAGACCTGGCACTAGAAGACTGGCCACTGGGTGATTATTTGTTCCAGAGCAAGTCATGAAGGATGACTACTAAGGCATGAAGGATGTATCCACACTAATCAAATATATTATCTTTTAAAGTCTTCAAATGTAAAATGAATATTTTGAAAAGCCCAGATCCCCTTAAAATACAGAATTTAAACTGGGTACTTGAACCAAAAGCACATTCAACAAACATTTCAAAAGGCTTTTCTTAAATGCCTACCATGTGCCAGGCACCTTTCTAGGTACTGGGGAATTAAAGACAAAAATGAAATCATCCTTCCCTCGAGGAGCTGATATTCTACTGGGGTGATATGACATATACACAGATTAGCAAATACAAAATATAGGCGGAAAATACCAAGTAATTTCGTAAGAGAAATAGCCTTAACAAGTATGGTTGGGGGAAGGGACTCCTGTGGTAGGTGGTACATGATTTGTATACTAAAAGAAGCCCGGCATTTCAAGAGGCAGAGGTGTGGAGAGAAGGCATTCCAGATATGGGAGACGGGCACATATTTTTTTGCCTGTTTGTGGGCATTGATGAATTTATATACTTTCCTTCTGAAGAGTGTCCTGATCTCACCTACCCACATATTTATTTGATGTTCATATAGGAATTCAGAATGGTACCTTAGTGACTGAAAATAATAATGCTATTTTTGGAGAGAAGCTTTATTCTGGGAAAGACAGGGACTGAAAAGGTCTTCATATAAGCCTTAGATCAGGGCAGGGAACCTGCAGCCTCGAGGTCACATGTGGCCCTCTAGGTCCTCAAGTGCAACCCTTTGATTTAATCTAAACTTAGATCACTCACCTATCCCATTCATAGAAGTGGTACAGCAGGAGGTAGAAGTGGTAGGATAATAGTATTAATAGAAACTCCCAAGTAGTCTGGTGACAGAGGCCACTGCACAGAGAATGTAAATTGACTCTTTGCTACTATACTAGGCTCAGTAACTGCCTATAACTGAAAATTAAAGCAATACCTTATCAGTAAACATTTCCCATCTAGGTACCTTACACTCATAGGGATGCTCAAATACCATTTAGATGTGGTAGGTTAGAACCATAGAATGTTAGAGCTGAAGAGGACCTTCAATGCTCTCTGGTCCTCTAGGTGAGGATATTGGGGCTCAGAAAGTTTAAAGGACTTGCTTAAGGTCACATAGCTAGCCATTGACAGAGCCGAGAATAGAGTCTCTGCTTCCAAATGTCCAGTTCAATACTTTTCCCACCACACCACGCTGCTGATAAATTATATTGTTTTGTAGAGTAAGTTGTATTCAAAGAAATTGCTTAATAATACCAAATAGGGTAGAAAATTAAGGGTTTTCTCAGTACCTAAAGTGGTAGTTTCTGGAACAATATCAATTTGTGGCATAATAGCTAGGAACTAGAACAATTTATTTCTCTTTAAGCCATTGAATCTCAATTCAGATTTGGTTGGGCAACCCGGCTATTAATTAATAAAAGCTTGTAGAAAGTATGATTTCCTTTGCTGTCCTTGGCATGAGAAGATGTTTTACAAAGCTCAGTTCAACATATTGTAAAGTCTGGCTCTTCAACCAACCAATGAGCACACAAGCTTGAGTCACATTTCAAAAGATGGGTGTGGTTCATTTCTTTTCAGGTTCAATCATTTGCTTTGGGTCTATGAAATGGAGTGCTAAGCTCATTGTGAATAAAGATCATGTCATTCTTTGTACTTTTGTCCCCACTGTCCAGCATAGGGCCTGGAATATAGCAGGAGCTTGCTAAATATTTAATTGATTGATTCATTGATTTTCTGTTGGTCACCATTACTACAATTATCCCTTCCATATCTGGGGGCTAGGGGTATGGCACCCCAAGATCTGAAAAATCTGAGTAAAATATTTTGGCCCTCTCTTTATACCAGAGAAGAAGTCTGAATTATTATGGTATTAAAAGTTAAAATATGTTGATGTTATATAAAACTATACGTATATTTTATGCATTTCAGAGTTTCTAAACTTTTTCTGTGTCATCTGTGGCTTCCATAAAACTCCCTTAAAAATTCCCATTTAATTTTTTATGCCCACTTATGATATATTGAAACTATGATGGGGAAAGTCACAATGTGGAAGGAATAACTGTATTTTCAGAACACCAGGCCTTTGCTATATCAATACCCAATAGATGGAATTTAGAATAAGGCAAGTCTTTCTTCAACAACCCCGTCTGAGTCCTTCTTTATTATATTAGGTGGGCTTATATCACTTTTGGAGGCCAAAATCATAAGATCCTGACACTAAGTACACAGCTCTCAAATTCCTGAAAGTATGCGTTTATTTTGGGGCTACTATGATATAGAGGTCATGTCCAGACCAGAACCCCAAAATTCCAAGAGTAAGTTCCCTGATCTATTCCTTTTCTCTACCCTCCCCACTGTCCCCCAGCCAAAACAATATCTTTGTTCTTAATTCCACCTACTCTCCTGGTTTCAGAGTTTAGCCAATTGGTAGCATTACAATAAAAGCAACACCACCACCCCCATCACCAGCACCGCTGTCTACTTCGGTGGCCCTGTCATCCCACCCACACACTGGCATTACTGACATTTAGCAATATCTCATCCTCAAGTTTCCTACCGACTTGCTTCCAGATGGCCAAATAGCAAACAAACTTCACTGAAGGTGACATCTTTCAGACCGTAAATATGGGTAGAATTCATAAGCACACAATGGATCAAGGAGATTATAAAGAAAAAGTAAATTATGAAGAAAATAGATCATGTTTATTGTATCAATTTTAAAAGCTTTTTTTCATGGAGATAATTAGTGCAGCCAGAATTAGGAGAAAAACTTATGTACTAGGGGTTCTTTATTTCAAACATCTCTGTTCATGCAGAGATGAATACAAGCCCCTACCATATCATTCTTTTCCCCAAATCCCTCCCCCAAGTTCAAAAGACTATAGCTCCATCCAAATACCTAAGTTTAGAAAAAACTGGCCCTGTAACAGTGAACCTGTGAGGGTAAAGAAGGACAAATCCTTGGATCTAGTTGAATAACAAATTAGTAGGCTGCTCCTTTCCTGCTGCTCTCACCCTTTCAGACAACCCCCACCCCCAACGGGTCCGGGCATTTGATCTTTCCCTGCTCAGTTGAGATTGAAAATGAATGCTCCAAATCTGAGGTATGGAAATCATCCCGTGCCATAATAAATGAAATAAATTTACTGAGCAGTGCAGTCACCCTTAGAGACACAGTGTTTACATGTCTGACTCCTAACAACAAAGGAAAGGGAAGTGAGTTAAAACAATGATCTGGACACCATTATAGGAAGCCAAAAAGAAGTCTGACATGACAAGAGTTTTCTGGGGCAATCCAGGGCCATTTGGCTTCTAGCTTTGTCTGCACCACTCACAACACAGATCTTCCTTGTGTACACTTGCCTTTATTTAAATATTTAATTTCTCTAGTAACAGAATGTGCTACTCCTTCTGGAAGCCATCCTTCTGATTTCTTTTATTGCATTTTGGAAGAATCGAGACCCCTGTAAAGTTCAGCTAAACATCTGCTACCTGAAGGCTACCTGAGCTCTTTCTCCCTGGTCTCTCTCAGCTCCAGACGTCTCTGCAAGGAAGGAAGCTAAGTTTAAGTGGCTGAAACAAAATTTGCAACTTACAGAAATCAAGAAACATTTTCCTCTCTCCCCAACAGGGACAGGATATTGCAAAACTTGCTTCTATGTTTCTAGAATGATTCTAGCCTTTTTTTTAACCTGCTAGGAGACAACCCTTATATACCAAGGACACTGCTAATAGTCTAGGAAAAAATGGTACTGATTACTTCGTTGTGGGGGGCCAGGGTATTTCCAGAGAGGGTGGCTCTTAGTTCTAAGGTAAAAGTGAGAATAAGTGGAATTGGCCTAAGTACACTGATGATACTGTCTAATTTCTTTTCCACCAGAAAATAGTGAAGTACTTCTGTCAAACTATACATTTCTTCTAGAGTCCGTGGAAAAGCCTGTACAATATGCAAAAACAAAGACATCATGGAAATGTTTAATAATTGTGACCCAATCTGTTCTACACATGATTCACCATCATCATCATCATCATCACAGCTAACATTTGTATAGTACCTACTATGTGTCTTAATTATGATCCCATTTGATTCTCACAACAACCCTGAGAGGTAGGTGCTATTATTATCCCCATTTTATAGTTGAGGGAACGGAGGCAACCGGAAGTGAGGTGGCTTGCCCGAGGTCACAAAGCCAGTAAGTGTCTGAGGTTGGATCTAAACTAAGGTTCCCTGACTTCAGGCCCAGCGATCTAACCATTGTGCCAATCAATCAATCAATAAGCATTTATTAATCACCTACTATGTTCACCATGCTAAGTGCCATGGCAATTTGGAAATACAACATACCATTCTTCCATAGGGGAGCAGTATGCTTAGGCCTAACCAGATTAAATGATATGATATCCTACCAAATGACAGAGATAGAAAGGACCTCAGAGGTCATCTATTCCAACTGCTATCTGAACTCAAATTTCCTCTATGACAAACCCAACCAACGGTGAACCCAGCCTTTCTTTGAACAAGTCCAGTGAACTCACTCCCTCCTGAAGCAGCCTATTTAATTGGGAATTGCTTTAACTGTTGGGAATTTTTTTCCTCGTGTCAAGCCAAGATCTGCCTTTCTGTAACTTCCCCACACGACTTCTAGATCTGTGATCCTGGGCCAAGCACAAGTCTATTCCCCTTCCACATGGCAATCCTTCCAATGCTTGAAAACAAGAGGGTCAGATTCTCCCTCACCGTGTCTTCTCTCCTCTGGGTTAAACATTCCAATGTTAGTTAGTTAACGAGGCTACTTAACTAAGTAGGCTAGCTAACTAGTTCCTTTGGTTAATTTTCCTTATGCCATAATCTTGAGCCCTAGCAGTATCTCTGTCAGCCACCTAGTATGTATCCTACTTTGTCAGTGCTCTTCTTAAAATGCGATGCCTAGAGCGGAACATGGTACTCCAGCTGTGGTTCATCTGAGGTTGAACATGGTGGGACTCTAGCGTATCCTGTTTTGGATGCTATGTTAATCCCTTATTGGCTTCTTTAAAAATAATCCTCCCTTTCTACTGATTCTTTGTAATCAACTGCAAAAGAAAATTATGCCAACCGATAATAGACAATATGGCACCCAAAGCCAGGTAGCCAAAATTTTGTGAATTTGAACGTATTCCTTCATAGACTAGATAATGTTATTTTATTTTCCCCTGGGGAAAATCAGGACATTGCGTTTCTTTCCACCAACAAAATAATGGATCTAGACCAAAATATAAAAAAAGAGTACTACAGAGGGTCATGGGTTGAGTAACTAGACACATAGGTTCCATAGGACTCTGAAACAAGAAGGAAAATGACTGGATTGAAGAGATGGGTTGTAATGAAGGTCAAAGCAAATGGGAGGTAGCCAATAAGTGGACAGTGCTATTTATACCATGTAACTGACTCCAAGGCTGTGCACTTGTTCCTACGTTCTCTGACTGATCCTATTTCCATTTTCCAGTTGAATAAGAAAATATCCTTAAAATATATTTATATAGGTGGTGCAATGGATAGAGCATCAGCCCTGAAGTCAGGAGTACCTGAGTTCAAATCCAGCTTCAGACCAAAGACTGGACACTTACTAGCTATGTGATCCTGGGCAAGTCACTTAACCCCAATTGCCTAAAAATTAAAAAAAATACATATTTATATACATATATATGTATATGTTATTTATCTTTTGGTTTTACATCACCTAAATTTCCTCTTGTACCCTTCCACTTACCTTTTCCAAGAAAGCCATCTCCTACATGAATCATAAATTCTTAAACTGCGGATTCTTAGTCCTAGCTTAGCTGAGAATGTTTTCACTATGTGGGCAAAAACATGTTCTATGTTGCTGCAGGGGTAAAATGGATGGAAGTCACAGGGAAACAGATTTTGGCTTAATACAATGAAAATCTTTTACATAATTAAAATTGTCCTATCTTTTTTCTATCAAAACTTAGATGACAAAACAAAGCCCTTCGCAGGTCTTCAAATATTTAGAGACAGCTCTTTTATCCCTACCCTAAGTTTTGTCTTCTGTAGGCTAAACATGCTGAATTCTTTTGACCATTCCTTAAATGAAATTGTTTCCTGACCCCTTTCTACCTTTTAGTGTCCTCTGCATGCAAAATAGTTTGTCAAAATTCTACTTAATGTTTTAGTCAGACCTAAGTACAATGTTCCTGTATGGTCTGATTGAATAAAATACAGTAGGACTATTATCTCCCTGGATCAAAACACTACATTTTTATTAATTAACCTTTCCCTTAGTTAAAACATTATACTTCTATTAATCAACTAATTTCTATTCTAAGATTGAATTTAGCTATTTCAGCAGCTATATCATATTTTTGGCTCATATCAATCTTACGGCTGATCGAATGCTCCAGCTCTTTTTCAAAGTAATTAAGACAATTCTCCCTCATTCTGTATTGGTACAATATCATTTGTATTTTTTTTAAAAGTTATACATAGAAATTCGCAATTCTATCTATTAAATTTTGTTGTGTGGATTTAAGCCCATTATTCTAACCTAGTGAAACAATTGTGAAGCCCTAGTACAACTTCTATTAGACTAGTGTCCCTCCAGGCCTTATGTTGTCATCCACAAATTTGTCAAACATGCCTTATATCTTCTTCATCTAAGTCAGGGCTTCTTAAAGGTTTTCCACTCACACCCCCTTTTTACCCAAGAAATTTTTATGCAACCCCAGGTATGTAGGTATATAAAACAGGTATATACATCAAACATTTACTGATAATAAATCATAAAGAAATTCATTTTAAAACAATTCTTTGGTATACACATAATTTTACCATTTATTAAAGGCAAAATCAAATTTGCATACTGATGAGATGGACGTGCTTGTTTATTTTTACAGAAATTTTGTTTTCTAAGATCTAATAGAAAGTGAAGATTATAAGCAGTGAAAGAAAAAGCATTTAAAGAAAATTTGGCAAGAAGCCCAACTAAGTAATGTCACCCCAAGGAGATTTAGGGATGAAACTGCAAGGAGACAACAAAAGAGTGAAAAAAGATATGTAAATAATTTTATAACTACATCTTTTCACTATCCAGGAAAATTGAGGCCCTGGGTTAGGATTTTGTCCTAGATGTGATTCTTGAGAAAGTAGTAAAGGCACTAAAGAAAACAAAAAAGGGAAAGGCAATTGGATTAGATAAAGTATAGAAAGATAAGGTCTATGTCAAGGTGATGTAATTTTTAGGACATTCTCAGATATCTGAAGAAGGAGAAGATATCAAAGACAATTAAAAATTCTCAAACCTAATTATAACAAAAAGAGGTAACAAAGAGAACATTAACTACTGCATTTATGTGTGTGTCTGGGTGTGTGTGTGCACGTGTGTATGTGTATGTGAATATATATACATATGTAATATATAATATGTATAAAATATGTAATATTTTCATAAGAATATAGGATGAGCATGCATGGATGGGTTGCAATCTGCACCATTGGAGGGAATATTATCCATTGTATACACACAACAAAATGACTAGCCTTCTTCTCTGTGAGTTATAACTTGAGTACTTATTTACTCTGCCTCTGAAGGCACTTCATATAGAGAAGGAAGATGTTGCTATATGATACTATCACAATAGTGTTCTCCATTTTAGAATAGCTATCTGAAAGTTAGAAACAAAATATTACAGAGTGGTGTGAATGGAACCATGATGAGGCAGCTCACCTGTCACTGGCTCATTTTCCCTTCTGGAGATCTTATCACATGGATATGGGTTGAGGTTGCTGAACCAGACTGTTTAATGATGGCATTCCAAGGATCAAGAAGAGAAATTGGAGCCAAGGAATCTGAGGACCCATGGAATCAAAACTGGCACTGTTGGCAGTTTTGTATTCCCAAATGTTCTGTGTATACCTGATTTGTTTTTACCCCTCCATCTACCCCTCTGTTCTTAATTTGCTATTCCTTTGCATCACTGCTGATGGCGAGACCTATACATAAAGTTAAGACAAAGAGAAGTTTTTCCTGACTTTTTTTTTGCAGAATCTAAGTGCTACTCTCACTCATTTATTCACTCACTCATTCGTTTAACAAACATTTACTGAATGTATGCTACGTACAAGACACTGAACTAGAAGTTATTGGGCAAATAATAAAACATGATGATAACCCATAGTTATATAAGACTAAGTTCGTAGATAATACAAATATTATTTTTTCTAATTTTATAAAGGTGAAATATGAAACTCAGAGAGATTAAGCAATTTGTGCATGATCACACATATAGTAAATGTCAGAGCCAGAATTCAAACCCAGGTATTGTAACTCTAGAATCCCTTCCATTAAAGCCCTGTAATAAGGCACAGTTCCTACTCTCAAGGAGCTTACCATCAGAAATGACTGGAATTTCCTGGGAATTTGCCAATTATTTTTCCCACACTATTTTGATGACTTTTAAGGTCTGGAGGGAAAATCATTGCTTCTATTCCAGGTATTGTTAAATAATGAAACACATTGTCAGTTCCTATGTGAAATGAGGAAAAGCTGCAATCATCATCACTGTCCTGGTTCCTTTCAGCCATTTGCTCTCTCAAAAAATGACCAAGATGATATGTTTACATCTGATGGAAACTGGCCTCATGACAACAAAAGGAAGTGGCTGCCAACATTGGGACAGGAGCCATATTCCTGCTTTGTTAATTGCATCTGTTTCTTTTTAGGGAGAAGAGCAACTAATCAACCTCCATGACAGCTTTGAAGATTTTAATGAAGGGTATTACATTATTGAAGGAGACAGGAGACTACAATCTCTGTCCCAGTTGAGCAGCAACAAATGTGACAGGAGGCTATGTTCTTCAAACTTTAAAAATGTCAGGAGGAAGTGGTTCAGAGAATCCTCATCCATCTTTTTCAGTTATTCTGTGCTACCAGAACCTGATTTTCCATTTCCCTCCACTCCTCTGGGCATTTTCCCCTTAACCCCAACTCCCTCTGAGCTTTGTGAAGGAAAGGAAGACAGCAATCACTCAATTAATAAGTGATTATTCATCTTATTAATACAAAGACAAAAATCAAACAGTTCCTACCTATATTGCAATCAGGGGAAACAACATGTACACATTAGTATATATAACATATACAAAGCAAATACAAAGCAGTTTCTGGGAGAAACACTAGCTGCTACTGGGGAACCAGGAAAAGGTATCATGGAGGAAGTAGTCCATGAGTGAACTTTGAGGGGAACTAAGGATACTAGGACAGAATGCATTCCAGACACAAAGAGGGAGTCTATGCAAAAATAAAGAGCTAAACAGACAAGGCATATGATATTCCAAGTCCTTTGAATCTGGGGATCTCTTTTTAAAACAAGGGTCCTTCACATTTTTGGGGTCCTGGATCCCTTTGCATTCTGGTGAAGCCTATGGACCCTTTTTCAGAATTATGATTTGTAAAGAATTACAAAAGAAAACAATGATATTGACATATAGTTATCAAAATATTTCTAAAAAACCAATTTCATGGACTTCTGGTTAAGAACCCCTGTTTTAAATTTTACGTGTGTGTGTGTGTGTGTGTGTGTGTGTGTGTGTGTGTGTGTGTGTGTGTGTGTGTGTGTATTCATTCATGGTACAGGATGGAGAGAGAAAAGGCTTTTTGTATAGAAATAGACATAAAAAAGTTATGTGATGTTCTTGATCATTTTGACTACAATGTGAACTTTACTATTGCCTATTCTTGGCACACAGTAAATGCTTAGTCAATGCTTGTTGCTTTTTCTAACCTTGCAAATCAAGGAGAACAATGTGGCTGTGGAGCTACTGCTAGAATGGAGACGTACCAGCTTCCTACACTGACCCCATCCCCCACTCCAAGCTTCCTCTGAGACCCATCATGTTGATTAGTTGTGGTGAGAATGTCAGTTCTGGGCACTTTTCCCACCTGTCACCAGTTTCGTAAACCAACCCTGTTTAAAGCTGATCGAGATCCTTCTTCCATCTTTAGTGACATATGAAATCATTTTGTTCAGTATTAACAATGGAAAAATTGTTTATGAGGGAGGTAACCTCATTGTGACTGACTCAATTCCAAATTCCCATTGCCTTTATCAGGGAGCTTTCTCCGTGTAACAACACTCTTGTCAGTTATTCCAAACCAAAGGACCCTAGACTTACTTCCAGGTTTGAAAACAAATTCCCAGAGCCCTTTCTATTGTCCCAATGCACCTTTTCAAATTCAGCTATTTCAGACCTCACAGTCTTTAGTCCTTCTCCTTTCTCAGGACAGTTACTAGGAGAGCAAGGCTATTTTACATATTGTACATGAAAGCTTAATTCTCTGGTTGGCTCAAATAATAATAATATTTTATAGTGATTTAAAGTTTTCAAAGTGAAAGAAACTAGGCCAAGAGGTATTTTCTCTTTTTTATGTATTAGTTTTAATTTATAATACAGTAAATAGCAATAGATATAATCCACAAAACAAAGCTCTCTGGGTCCCAATAGGTATTTTCTATATTTGTTCTCAGATATTTCCTGGCAAGTTATGGATTCCTTCCTTGGTCTTTATGGCTTTAACCCCCAGCTCAGTTTTGATGGGCAAAGTATCTCCTTCTTCCTATCTGTACCTTAAGTAAACACAATCTTGTTGGCCAACAAACTTTACCATACTTTATCATAGGTTAACAACTGAAGACAAAATGTAAACAAACATTTAGAAAAAGAGTAAAGCTTTTAAACCTAGATGCTTGTCAAGAACCTAGAAGAATAACAGAAGCATAAATTGAAAAGGGACTCACAAACTAAGAGATTGGCTTCTCACTATAGAAAGAAAGAGAAAGGGAAAGCATCAGTCATGATCTCATCTTCTTTCACCATCCTTGGTCAGCAAGGAAGGTTCAGTTGAACTGAACAGTTTTCCAGAACAAATTCTTTCATTAAGGAGATTTGTTCTGTGAAATTTGGATTCAGTCAAGGGGTCATACTTGAGGACCTAGAGGGCCACGTGTGGCCTCGAAGCCACAGATTCCCCACCCCTGGTTCGGACCATATTTCATGCTTGGGATGTCCCCATTGTCCTCTGATCTAGGTCCTTATTGGATGGTTCCATTACAAGGGCCACTCCAGCGTGGCTCCTCCTCCTTTTTCTCTACAACCTGTTCCAATTCAAGGTCAAGGGCAGACTCCAGACTCCAGGAGAATGGTAGGGAAGCTCTCCCACAGTCAGGGAGGTTCATTCCTTCAAATTCTGCTTCCTGTGAGCAGGGCTAAAAGGCAGATTGTTGTTGTTGTTCCATTGTTTCAGTTGTGTCCAATTCTTTCTGACTCTGTTTTGGGGTTTTCTTGGCAAAGATACTGGAGTGCCTTGCCATTTCCTTTTCTAGCTCATTTTGTTGTTTTTATGTAGTTCAGGTGTTTCAGGTGTATCTAGCTCTTTGTGACTTCATTTTGGGGTTTTCTTGGCAAAGATACTGGAATGGTTCTGCCATTTCCTTCTCTAGCTCATTTGACAGATGAGGAAACTGAGGCAAACAAGGTTAAGTAGCTGGTAGACTTTGTAATTACTTTGTAATAATAATAACAACAACTAGCATTTATGTAGTGCTCTAAGGTAAAGAACTTTACAAATATTAACCCATTTTATCTTTACAACAACACTGGTATATAAGGGCTATTACTATTTCCATTTTACAGATGAGGAAAATGAGGCAGACAAAGGTCAAGTATCTTACCCAAAGTCACACAGCTAGTAAGCGTCTAAGGAGGGATTTGACTCCAGCTCCAGTACATCCACTAGCACCACTTAATTGCCTCTGTATAATTTTGTATAAAATAGTATAATTTTATAAGTATTTATCCGTATAGATGTTGCTTCCCTCCAGTAGAATATAAATTCCTTGAGAGGAGAGACCATTTCCCTTTTTGTCTTTGTATCTTTGACTCACACAGCACAGTGTCTGGCACATAGCAGGTTCTTTATACTTACTGAATGGAATTGAAAATTAAAAATTTTTGTTTTAGGATGTAGATGTTAGAAGGTGAAAATACATCTTGTAGCTTCCTATTTTAGTTAATCATTCTTGCTAACTAGGTGCTAGAGAAACAGCATAATGTTGTGGCTAAACCTTGAAGTCCAGAAGATCTCGTTTCATGTCCTACTTTTGGTGAGACCTTCTACAAAACAGTTAATTTCTCAGAGAACCAGGCACCTCTCCAAGACTATAAGCTACAGAATATTTGCTAGCCCACATTAGAAGAATGAATTTCCTTACTCAGAGTTCCCTATACCAGTACATTATAGATTAGAATGAACTAAAAATCTGAGTATAGCATGACAGCACAAGCAGCTACCTCTGTTACTTCCTACTCACATGACCTTGGGCAAGTCACTTAAACTTCCTAGGCCTCAATTTTCTCATCTAGAAAATAAGGAGGTTGGATAAAATGGCTCCCGAAATTCCTTCTAGCTACAAATCTATGATGATGTTGATAATATATAATTTATATTTCAGAAAAGTATTTGATAAAATGTCTCATTAGTCCCACGGAGAAGTTGGAGAGATATGGCCTAAATCAGCAGTTCTCACATTTTTTGGTCTCAGTACCACTTTACACTCTTAAAAATGATTGAGAAGCTCAAAGACCTTTTTCCAAAAAAAAAATGTTGGTTATATCTATTGGTGTTTACTATATTATAAATTAAAATGTCTTACTATTATTATGAACATAGCTTTGACCTGGAAGACTCCCTTCAGTGGTCCCCAGGTCATATTTTGAGAACCACTGATCTAACCAATAATGCAACTAAATGAAATTGGTTTTGGTCACAGCAACTCACAAAAACACATAGAGTATACTTGTAACTAAGAGGGGAACTTTTCCCCAGGGCACAGAAATTTAATTGCCAAAACTGAAAATAACAATTTTAAAATACTGTTCAACTTTAAAATTTGGTGCGCATATATTTTGACAACATTTCCCCCTATCCTTCAATAGTGTAGAAACTAATTAGCAAACATAACTGGTTAGCCTAGGAAGAGATTAGGCCATGTGTCCCCTCCCCAGTTCCTATGGACACAAAGCATTTAGCAGCATCTCCAGCAGTGTCCTTGTGGTTGTCTTAGGATCTTTCTTCATGTGGCCAGTGTTAGAGATATTCCCCTCCACAGCGAGCAAATGTCCCTGGGTCTCTCAACCCTCTATTGATTCAAAGGCATGTTTAGCCCAGGGCAGCATTTCCTGCCTCTTGCTCCAGGTATAAAATTGATAATTATAGCTCTGGCATGAGGGAGTTATGATGTGTATCACCAGGAGAAGTCATATGGACAAAATCACAGATCCTTAAAAGTACTGGAATATAATTGGCCAATCTTTTATCCTTGTATTTTAATTAGAGGACTTTTGGAATGCTCAGTTCCCAGAAATTTAACCTAACAGATGTAGCAAAATCCTGAGACTGTATTGTTCAGTGGTTAGAAACACTAAATTTCCCATAGAATTAATTGGATATGGGCTATCAGGAAGACTCCTGGAAACAGAACAACTTCCCATTGACTTCATTATAATTTTGGCCAGGCTGTTGTGGATTTTTTTTTACCCTGAGGTACAAGAAAAACCACAATTCAGAATGTTATACATCTTTGAAAACGGCATGTTTCAAACGGAAAACAATTACTTCCTGATTTGAATAGTGATAATGATGATAAGTGGAAAAGTCAAATAATAGGAATGAAAAGTAGCCAAAAAGTTGTTGGGATTTTTTATGTTTGGTACAGAAACCCAAAGGCCTTTAGGGAAAACAATAATGGCTTTACTGAAAGAACTGAAGAGTCCTTTCCTGTCTCTAGTATTTCTTCAAGATCCCATGCGACTGTCCATGCTTTCCTAGAAGCTGCCGACTTTTAGAGATAAATAGGATAAAAAAAACTCTCAACAATACTTTTTGTAGTAATAAAGAATTAGAAATAAAGTAGGTATCCATCAATTGGGAAATGGCTAAATAAATTGTGGCAAATGTATAATACAACTCTTCAACTATAATTATGTCACATGTGAATATAATGGACTATTACTCTTTTATAAAATAATAATGTTAATATGAAGAATTCAGAGGATGAGAAGACATATGAACTGATCCAAAACAAAGAAACAGAACCAGGAAAACAATATACTTATTGGCTACAGCCACGGACAGGTATGGAACAATGCATATACAGTCAGATTTGGTGGATTAGCTTTATCGAACTGCTTTTCTTCCTTTTCAAATATTTGTTACAAGGAATGGGTTATTGGGTAGAGAAAAGGGAGAGACTATATTTGGAGACAAAGGTAATATAAAAGCCAAAGACAGAAAATTTAAAAAGAAAAATGAATAAATTGATTTGGGATAAAAGGCAGAGAATATAAAAGTCCATACAGGCAATGATCCATTATACAGTAAATAATGAAAGATCAAGGGTACACATGTGTTGTAACATAACAGATTAAAAGAATCAGTCAACAATTGAGTCTATTTACATAGAACATATGGCTAAGAAGACCTGAAAACACAATATAGTTAATTCCAAATAATAGAATTTAGAGCAGGGAAAGATTTCCCAGAAAGCTCTGCATGAGTCTGTGATATGGTAATGTCATCAAGAGGAAACTCTACTTTGGCGATGGTGGGGGCATGGGGGGAGGGGGACAGAGATAATGACATCAGGGCAGAGTACACCTAGCTATTGTATCCTTAAACTGTGCCCTGCCATTTTGGATGGTGATGATTATTTCAAGAGCTATGGCAATAAGTTTAGGTATTCATCTGGTTCCTGGAAAGTCAGAGTCCACTAGACAAACACAACAAGTTGCTATTCTTTTGAATAAATTTTCTGACTTATGCATTCTTTAATAGAAGATTTTGCTAGAATTTCTGTATAATGAATTTTAGTTCTCAGCTCACCCAGTGAAGGTAAAAGAACCATGCCACAATATAAAAAAAATAAAAAATTTGGAATCACCAGGGCTTTCTACTTAATGTGTGACCTTAGGTTCTTCCTCTCTAGGCTTTAGTTTACTCATATTTAAAATGAAAGGATTGATGTATATGATCTCTTAGTTCCCTTTCTTCACCAAATACTACACACACACACACACACACACACACACACACACACACAGAGATATGCTTTTTTTAAAAAATTGCTATTATTTTTAAATACACCACCCTCCAAAGACCCCTCTGTTATTAAAAAAAAGAGGAATTTACTCAAGAAAAACAAACCAACATATTCACCATAAATGACAGAATGTGACTCATTCTGTACCTGTAGTCTACCAAGATAAGATAGTTAATGTTGAATCATTAGTCCCCATCCTAGAGTAAATATTGTGCATTGTATTGCTGTGAGTTCTGCTATTTTTGGTGTTGTTTTCCTTTTCGTTACTATAATCACTGTATATACTTCCTTCTTGGTTCTAGTTTCTTCACTGTGCCAGTTCATGTAAACTTCCTAGTTTCTTTGAATTTGCCATATTTGTCATTTTTATACATAACATTCTGTTGCATTCATATACCATCATTTGTTCTGCCATTATTCAACTGAACAACATATATATCCAAAATTTTTTATAATGTAAACAGTAGCATTAAAAATCAGTCAAACTCTGGTGAATTCTAATAAGCTCCCTCAGTCCTAGATAATTGATAAAGGGAATACACCTTTTTTCTTTCAGTAGAGAAATGGGGACTTTAGATAGCAGATGTGTTTTACACTGTCAGAGCTGGCCATTGTGTTGGCTGGTTTTCCTTAAATTCTTTTTTACAAAGAAAGACTTAAGATTGGGAGTGATTGAAGGCAAATATCTGGAGTATAAAAGCAAAAGGCAACTTAGAAAAAAACAACCCTTAAATCAATTGCTCTATGCTTGAAAAGGTATATATTCTTTTTTCTTTTCACTTAAAAAGTTTATTCATTTCTGCTATTATCCCTTCAATCTTGGACTTTAGGAACTTATTACTTCTTTTTGAGTCTCATTACTGAGAAACAATACCTGGATTATTACAATACCCTGAAAGTTAATCTTTCTGCCTCCAGTCTCTTTCCTATGCAATCCATACTTCACATTGCTTCCATATTAATTAAAGGACAAGGCTGGCAAAACAACAACAGAATTCATTTGGAGAAAATAAAGTTCTAGAAAAGGGCTTCTTAGCCTAGAGAACATGAATGCTGTATAATGCACAGAAATGTGAATGTGAAGTTTGGATTCAGTCAAAGGGCTGTACTTTAGGATCTAGAGGGTCACATGTGGCCTCGAGGCTGCAGGTTCCCCACTCCTGGCTAGCTTGTCAAAGTTAGGTTTCATCAGTCACATAGTTAGGTCAAACACCAAAGGCAGATGGAGGAACAAGGAGGAGAATACAGGGAGATCTCCCAAACTCATAGGCCATCCATCTCCAAATCAAGTAAATGAGTATTTATTAAGTACCTACTGTGTTCTAGGCACTGTGTTAATGTTGGAGACATTGTGTTAAATTGAACGTGGTTGAAGTTAGGAGGATTGTATGTTAAATGGATCATGGATGCACTTAAGAGTAAGAAAATCATAAATCGTTTCACTAGGTCAAGAATGATGTGTGTCTTCCAGGTATTACTGTCTTGGTTTTACATTTACACATTCTGCTTACCTAGGTTGCATACCCCCAGCGTATCCTACATGTTTCAACTCACTCAATCCTTAAGCAGTTCCAGTAAGACATATAAAAAGCTTAAGAATAAAGCCCGTGCACAGACTTGTGCTATGGCATGCCCTGCTGCTTGCTGTCTCTCGCAATGTACTACTGTAGGGGTCTCCTGTAAGTAAATCCCCTAGTAAAGATTGGACTGATCATACTGGTTTTGTGTGCTCCTTTCCTTGGAATTCCTGCATCATAAGCAGATACAATAGCAGGCTTCAGTGCCCTAATCTATAACAACTGGCATAGTCAGCAGGACTCCCAGGAAATGGGATGGAAGAGAGAGGAAAGTACCAGAAAGATTCCCAGATGGCCATCTATGGGAATGTGGGTGGCAGTGGCTTGGGTGATAGATTCATCTGGTCCACCTAGAGAGTGAGAGGATGTCCCTAAGACTCGACTTTACTGGCTGAAATAAAATTTCCAGCTACTGGTAAAGAGGCTAGGACAACAATTGTTAATGCAGTTTGCCCACTGTTAACTGCTTTGTGCTATGTAACAGTTAGCTGCTGAGGCTCAAGCATGTAAATTGGAAGAATACCTAAGGCTAGGATGAGATATATGGACTGCCACCTTCCATAATGAAGGATTTTCCTGGAAAAGGGGAAAAAATAACTCTCCAGCTTAGCATGATTTTTTGCAAGGGCCCTTTGGGGCATCAAATACCAAAAATTAAGGTCAGAGGTCTTGTAGCATCTAAAAGATGGGATTGAGGACATGGGACCCAGAGGAAATGGATTTAGATGAAGAATGGGAGGTAGTGTCAGAGCTTGAGGGGGAGAGAGCAGACACAGACCCTCTGCAGTCATACCAAATTAGATCAGTATTAGAGAGACACATCAAGCTGGGGTCTATAGGTACTGAATCAAGGTCCGCCATCCCTAGCACAAAGTATCATGAGCCTCAGAGATTATGCCCCAGGAGAGTTAATAGACAGTTATAGTGGGCAGATAGAATTAATTTATCCAAGGCTGAAAAGAAGAATAGTGTCACCACATATCCAGTGTTAAGACAGTGGTTGAATGGCACAAGAAGAATTCAGGGGAATTATTCCCCATTAGATTGGATTATTAATGCCTGTAGGGATCCTTAGATAGATCCATTGATATGCCAGTAGTATGGATCCCTTAGAACAGTGTGGAAGAGGCCCAGACCTCTTCCATTAGGGGGATGGCCACGCAATCTGCCATATAGACCCCTGAGTTCCATGGGTATGACGCAAAACCTGTTATAGCTGGGATCTAAAGATAGCCAATATTCATTGGAAGGGACCCTTGTTAGCTATTTTAGGCTCCCTGGTAGGGCACTGGCTATGACTTTGGGGAAGCACTGGCCAAATCGACTGAGATCTAAGACCTAAACCCTACCAGAGTAAGATCCATATAAGGAAAGCCAGAAAAGACTTTGGCAACAAACAGGGCAAAGAGGGTTAATGGAAATCAAATACAATTTGACTTGTTATGGGGCAGGAAGTGGGGTGGGGTATAATGAGAAGAAATAAACAACCTAACGTCGTGTACTAAAGATCCTTGCAACAAACCTGTGAAGCAAGTGCTACCACTATTCCTGTTTTACAGATGAGGAAACTGAGGCAGACAGAAGTTAAGTGGCTTGCCCAGGTTCACACAGCTGGTAAGTGTCTGAACCAGGATTTGAACTTAGGTATTACTGACTCTAGGTCCAGTGGCCTACATGATGCACCACATAGCTGCCATATAAATAAATAAGGCTAGAGAGGTAGGGTGGGGCCAGTGAGTAGAGGGCCTGACATGCCAGGTGAGGGAGTTTTCATCAGAGGCAATAGGGAGCCACTGACGGTTTTCAGAGAGGAGAGTGACATGGTCAGACCTGTTTCTTAGGGAAATTTTTTGGCAGTTGAGCAGAAGGTAAATTAGAGAAAATCTCTGAGGAGAAATTATCTCTGAGGCCCTTTCTCTTCCACCTCAGAGATCCTACGGTTTCAGCCCAGATACACACAGAGAGATAGAGAGAAGCCTGAAGAGCTCTAACCAGTAAAGTCTTTCCTGAGAGTTTGGCTCATGGGAGCCTTCTAGCCCATGGACAAAAGTTGAAAAGTGAATCCTGATACACTGTGTACATTACTGTCTAATAATAATAATAACTGACATTTATAAAGCACATTAAAGTTTTTGAAATGCCTTATATGTTTTCTCTCATTTGGGTATCACACAACCCTGTGAGGTAGTATTATCCCTATTTTATAAATGAAATTCTAGCTTGGAGGGGCTAAATGACTAGCCCACAGTGCCTCAGGTAGTAAGTATCAGGGCTGGGATCTGAACCTATATTTTCCTGATTCCATCTCCTACACATTATCCCCTCCTCCATGCTATCTCTCCAAGTTCCCTGCTTGTTTCCCTAAATAGACCAGAGTCAGACCTTTATCTATACTGTGTCTAAAATATCAGTAAATATATCTCTCTGTAGAAGTCTATAAAGCATACCCCAGGTTAACATCATGAAGATCCTTATTTTTTCTCCCTGTGTTCTAATCAAATAATGTCCAATCTTACTGTGACCTGAGCTGTCCTCCAAAATGTGAATCCTAAGAGTCAGAAAAAAGTCTTTCCAGAAAAGTAAGGCAAACTTCTGCAAAGGAGAAAGCAAAGTCATGCCTTCTCCATATTGACTCTCAGCCACCCTCCTGATTGCAACAACCAAACCCAACCAAAATGCTGAGACTTTCGTCTTGCTGGTACCATTCTTTAAGCCATGGCTACACTCAGGGATTAACTGAGCTCGCAGAAAAGGAGCAGGAGAGGAGTGAGGGAAAAGGAAATTTCCCTTTTTATAATATATTGGGAAAAAGAAAAAAATCCCCAAATTGTCATTGTTGTTTAAGCAACTGAAGCCATGTGGAAACTCTGGAGAGCTGGAACAGGACCATTTGTCAAGGCATATCGGGTTTCAAACAAGAATCTTAATAGTCACCATTAAAATCTTGCAGATTTCAGGAGCCAACTAAGCTCTTTCAGAGACCCAGGCAGATGTTTCTTTCTTTAAAAAACCCTTCTTACCTAATGTGTGTGTCCTTGGTGAGTGGACATAGGTTATTTGCTCTTGGGGCTATGACACATGCATTTTGTTGACTGATAACCTCTAGGCTTGCCAGGTTAATCTAACCTCTAAGGCACACACAAGCATAAACAAGCATAGAGTTCAGAGCAGGAGTGCCTGTGGTCATTGGAAGGATTAGTATTCCATACCCAAAATAAAGGGATTTCTTTCATAATGGGCATATGAAACTCAAGTCACTACCGACACTGACAAGAACATGTGGGGTTCCTCTCATCATTGTTCATACAGTTCTTTGCCAAGCTATAAAGTGATCAACCAATGTCTCTATTTGATAAAAAGAAAATACAGAGACCTTCTGAAGATGGCAGAGAGAATGGTAACACATAGCCTAGTTCAATCACACAACCAGTCCATCAAAGATTCAAAAAAGAGAATTGAATTGAATAATGGTCAAAAAAATCTATGGAGAAACAAAAGTATGCATATTTTTCCAGTCCAGATACACAGAAAGAGACAGAGGAGCCTTTGGGCACTAGGGAACGACTCAAGCAAGTAAGGTCTGTCTTGGGAGTGTGGCTCATGGAAGCCTTCCAGCCCATGGGTAAGAGCTGAGCTAGGGAAGACTGGACCCTACAGCTAGGTACCTGGGAGCAGCTGTGTGGAAGCACATATATGTGGAACCTATTGTTATGTCACTGACTCCAGTCTTCTAGTGAAGAGTCTGTGAAGCCAGGTTGCTGCTGTCACATCTCATTGACTTGACATCACCCCCACTTCAGATCCTAGAAGAATACAGCACTCAGTTCCTGGATGAAGCAGTGGCAGGACCTTAGAACAGAGGTGTCAAAATTACAGCCCAGAGGCCAATAGGGGGCCCTCAAAATTCTCAAATGTGGTCTGAACCAGGTTAAAATGTAATTGAGAAATATTTAACAAAATAAGTGAAAGAACAATACAATATAGATAATGTTAATTTGTGGTTTTCTAAGTCAATATGCAGCAAGCCAAGATCCATTTTTATTTGAGTTCAGTGACATTGCTCATAGAAAATACAAAGTATCATTTCAGGAAATAAGGCTGAAAAATGAATAAACAAAAAAACTGATATAGCAATATTATGGAGCTAAGGACAACCAAGACACAAATGCAGAAGATGATTAACTCCACAATATCTAAAGTGAACTATCAAACAGAAACATATTTGTTCCAAGTTCTACCAGAATTCGTAGAAGAAATAAATTGAAAGTTTAAAAAAATACTATTTAAAAAAATGAGAGCTGGAGAGGAAAGAATTGAAGGTGAATAAACAGCTTAGTAATGGAGTTTAAAAACCTTAACTAACAGATACTATGAAAATTATATTAGACCAAACAAAAATAAATGACTTAATGAGATAACAAGAAATACTAGAAAAACATTTTAAAACAACGGGAGAAAACATAAGGGATGTCCTATCAAAAACAAATGATGAAGAAAACAGGTTAGAGATCATCTAAGAATCATTAGAGTACCTTAAAACTATCACCAAAAAGAAAAAATCTAGACACTATGTTCTAAGAAATCACAAATAAACACTACTTAAACTTATTAGAATTAAAGGACAAAGTTAAAATAGTAGAAATTCATTGGTCACCTCTTGAAAGAAACCCCCAAATGTAAACTAATAGGAATATAATGGCCAAAATCTAAAGCTTCAAGCACAGAGAAAAGAAATACTGCTAGCAATCCGAAAGAAAGAATTCAATACCAAGGAGCCATAGTCAGAATCACATAAGACCTAGCAGATACGACTTTAAGGAGAAAAGAGTTTGGAATATGTTATTCCAGAAGGCAAAGTATATGGAAAATATAACTTATCCAGGAAAACTAAGAAAAATTCTATGGGGAAAATGGACTTTAATGGAATAGATTGAACTCATGGGGTCCAAGGGTGAGGAACATGCTACCTGGCAAGTGAAACTCTAGGAAACATCAACAGCTGCTGTATAAGAATGAGCCCCTGTGGAATACAGTAAGACTGATAGTATAGACTGAAGGAAGAGTTGATTTACTGTGAGGAAGTCCCTTCCTGGGAGTTCAAGTATTCTTTGATGCAGAGGCACTGGCTGATCAGAGCTTGCAAGACTCCTACAACCTCAAGCAATGTGCAGAGGCTACCTTCTTGGAATTAGTCAGCAAGAATTGGTTCACTCCAATCAAGATGATCAAACGTAGCCAAAATGAGCTGGTGTAGTTGACTAAAGACCCAAAACCTTGCCATGGGTTTCAAATCCAAATGTTGGCTGCTTCCTTCTGTTGGTCCCTGAAGGCTTACTAGACCTCCTCCAGAAAAGCTTCTTGGAGTCCAAGATAAATTTCAGCCCATGAAATAGGGCATGGCTCAGCAGGCCTCTAATTACGAAGCACATCCAAGTGTATTGAGAAATCCAACTGATGCAGTTACATGTTAAGCTACCTGTGGGCTAAGTAATTGTAAATCAATGCCAGGAGGCTGCCAAATTCCTTTGGTCTTTGGTGGGGCCAGCCAGGGATCCAAAGCAGCTGTTGATGTTTCCTAGAGTTTCACTTGCCAGGCAGCATGTTCTTCAGCCTTGGACCCCATGAGTTCTATCTAGGTGGAGGCTTGAGTCTGCAGGACTTCAACATTTACAGAAAGATCCCCCATCTCCTTAGGTGGTTGAATCCAATATTGTGTTTAACTTACAGTGGTTGCTTGATAAATACTTGTTGATTAAGTGAAGCAAAATGCCCCATTTGGGGGACTGTGGGAGATTCTCATACACGGTAGCAGGTAGAACTATGCACAAAGAATAATCGGATTCTCCAGAGCCATAACTGATAAGCTGGTCTAGTTGGGTAACTTGGAAGACACAATGTAGAACTTTCTCAGGGACTTGATGTCAACAACTTGATAGAAGGAAAGACTAGCTTCCTGAAAGGTAGTCTTTATGCAGATCATGCTCAAGGAGAGAGGCTGTTTCAATGAAGCTCTGTAGGCGGAGATCTTTTTTTTTTTCTAGGACAGTTGAAGTTTATTTGGTTGATCTGGGCTTACAATATCTGGGTCAACTACAACAGTTTGGGTTCCCCAGAAAGAATTAGTCTTCCTCACCCAGCCACCATTACTTTCCAGTTCCCAAGGAACTGGACAAGACAACTTGCTGTGGCGGACCTAAAGGCAGAAAACCTGAGTTCACATTCCAGCTGGGACATTTTTATTATGCAAGTTACATCTCTGCTTTCAGCATCAAGATAAAACGTAAATGACGCGGTTGAACCAGATGGACGTCTAAGGTCTCTTCCAGCTCTAAATTTATAAGCCTATAATCCTCCACAAAGGACTGGAAGTTCAGCTGGAACCTTGATCCCTTTCCGAAGTGAAGAGTCTAAATTTGTCATTTACTCGGTGCACCATGACCCAATCACCACCTGTGCTAGATAAAAGTCCGGGGCCCTGATAAAAGGAGCATTTTGTCTATAAACACAAAGCAATGAGAAATTCATTAAGGCTTTCAAATACAGCAGCCCTTGTTTTGATACAATATTTGGCAAGGCTTCTTTCAAAGGCATCAGCTTTATCCAAAAAAGGATTTAGGTTTGCAAACAACGTATTGAGAAATATAGGATGTCACAAAATAGTTCATATTAAGTTCAATTCGAAATGTAATGACCTCCATTCCATGCTCTGTAGTTATTTAACTGCCTCAGGAACAGATACTGCTTATTTAGGTATGCAACTGAGAACATTTTATGTTTTAATATAAATTCTATTTGCATAAATTTCATAAATTTTAACATTAAATATAAACTTTAAACATTTATATAGGAACATAGGTTGAAATCACTTAGAGCCCATCAAATAGCCTCTCATAGGCTGAGTCTGTACTTGTACTTGAGCAATATGGAGCCAAAAGTTCCATCTAAATGCATTCAGCCTATCTATATGCATAGGGCCATTTGAATGTGCATCAAAAATTTTACTGGAGACATGTGTTCCTCCTGCGCTAAACCACCCAATGCTGCTCCCAAGTAATAATCCTGCTGTTGGGTATAGGGAAATGATTTGATTTTCCCTACCTTTTTGGTTCTTTTTTTAAAAATACTTTAGCTTTGGGTAAGAAATGTAGCATGTTTACATATACAAATAGGTTGTGAAAAATGACTGAATATAAGTAACTGGTTGTTATTATTTGATATTTGTCCATATCCCACCCCTGCAGCTACCATCCATGGGAGATTCACTCTTTGGAGAAGGAGCTTACCAGCAGTGCCATAACCAATACCGACTGCTTACCAACTGCCACCAATGGGTCAGGCAACTCAGCCTAGCAGAAGCAGCAAGGAACCCTGACAGACAGATGGGACACGTCATCACCAAGTGTGTCAGACCATCACAACCCAAGAGCCCCAGGCATAATGGTGTCCTCGGAGAAAAAGGAGTCTTTCTTTTTTATTTGTATCTTTAGCACTGACCACAGTGTTTTGCACAGAGGAAACATTCAATAAATCCTTTTTCATTCTCTATTTCACTCTGCACACATGAAGGAGGGTCAATGTATTTTATAGAAAATTGTCAGAATCTAACATTTCCCTCCTTGTCTCATGATTTCTCTTTGCTAACAAGTCTAAAAAGCAATTTAAAGAATAAGCAAGACCTTTCTACATGATTCTACAGGCAACTACAATTTAAAAGAGTAACTTAGTAATGGGAAAACAATTCTAGGCAAGCAAATAGCCAACTTAAGAGGAGAAATGATCATTTATACCAAAGTCATAATAAATAGGTTGACAACTCAAACATATAACAGTTTATGGTTTTAAATGCACTTTCTTAATACCAACCCAGTGATTTAAGTAGCAGCAGTACTTTTACCTCCATTCTGCAGCTGAAAAAAAAAAAAACGGAAGTACTAGAAGGCTTACTGACTTGCTGATGCACTTATCTAGTGTGTGATTGAGGCTAGATTCAACCCCAGGTCTCCTGACTCCAAATCCAGCACTCTATCTATTATACTAAACCATCTTCTGACATATTTTGCTACCTATCCATTTCTTAGGGAGAGGGAAGGCTCATGAAAATAACTTCTATTGGTTTACCAATTTGATACCAAATTATAAGACTGAATTAACTCATCTGTGCCACACAAGCTATTTTTTTAAGTTGCTGAACTTGGACCAACAATGGGTCATACAAAAAACAACTTATTGAATAACTAACAACTTAGTTCAATTATTGGTTTATAACTAATTAACAACTGCTTATCTCAAAGTCATAAAATGTGCACTCTTTAAGGCAGTGACTATTTCTTTTTTTTTCTTTGTGTTTCTACCATGTATCAAGATTTGGCAATTGATTTGATATACTGGGAAAAGGAAGGTGAATGGGCAAGAATAGATAGATCAATAGGTAGATATGGGTTTAAGAAACACTGATGTAGTCCACATCTCTCCGTCTTGTCCACAAAAAGAATATAAAATACTTTCTCAAAATTTATCTGGGTAAACCATATCTACCTCATCACCCTCATCTACCTTTTTAGTTATCTTGTCAAAGGAGATGAAGTTAGGCTGACATGACCTGATCTCGATGTGTAGGCTATTTATAATCACTTATCTTTTTACATGCTCACCAACTATCTCCCTAATCATCTGCTCTAGAATTTTCCTAGGAATCAAAGTTAAGTATGTTAGCTTATAATTTGCAAACTCTGCTCTCTTCTCTTTTTTGATATTTGGGACATTTGGCCTTCTCCAATCTTGTCATACTGTTCCATTCTTCCATAACCTTTCAAATATGACTGTCTGTGGCTCAGCATCTGCTACTTCTTTCAGTAGCTGAGGATACAGTTCATCTGAGTTGAGTATCTTAGAATTCATCAAGGACAGCTAGGGGCTTTCCTACTACTGCTTTACTTACTCCATATTAGCCATGTTTGTTTTTATCTTTTCCAGCGCAAAGATCATTCTCCTTGGCAGAAAACAACAACAACAACAAATTAAATGAGAGCTGGACAGCACTGCCTTCCTCCTTCTGTCAGTTATCATTAGCTCATTCACCCCAAGCACAGGTCCACTTGCTTCCTTGACTCTCCTTTCTCTCCCAGTGAAGCTATAAAATACTTTTTTGATGTCCTTAGATTTCCTCATCAAGTTTTCTGTTCAGTATTTTTAGCACTGCTGGAAATTTTTATAAGATCTTGTCCTCCTTTTATATTCATCTTCTGTTTTCTGGCCTTGCTCCATCTTCTGTAAATGTCTTTTTAAAACCTAAAGTTGTTAGTGAATTATCTGTGTATCTATATGTGTCTCTTTAGACAACTCCCATTTTTTCCCCCCTCAGAATTGTTTCCCTTTTTATCTTCATCTTCGAGAATATCTCATCCTTAATGGGCTTTCATTGATGACAAATTTTAGGCCTATCTGTCCTTCCTCTGAACTCTTTAAATTTTGCTTTCCCAAAATCTAGGGTGCATTTCAGACTCTTTTTCTTTATCTATCATGAACTTCAGGAAGGAGTATTTTCCCACTAGGGTTCTCATTTGTTTACATTTCAATAACCAGTCTCTTCCTGTTAGTGAGAATCATATCTGGAATCAAAATTCCCCTTATTAGTACTTCCATTTTTTGAAGGATTAAATTACCGTTAAGTGAGGTCAAGAAGTTCTTAGTTCCTCTGATTTTATCAGTAGCTGCTTGGGTAATTAATGTATCCCATCATTATTATAATAGTCCTCTATGTCAGCCCTGTGATTTGCCTTTTAAGCAACAATTTCATCTTTCTGTCTACTCTCTTGACAAAATCATTTGTTTGTCTCTTCATTCATCTGGACCAAATGCTTTCTAGTATGCTTCTCCACTCCAGTTCCCAGATTTCTTCACATTAGTAGGCTTTCTTAATATCAATCCACTAATCAATAAGTATTTGCTAAGCACTTACTGTGTGTCAGACACTATGTCAGGGGTGGGGAACCTGTGGCCTCAAGGCCACATGTGGCCCTCTAGGTCCTCAAGTGCAGCCCTTTGAATCCAAACTTCACAGAACAAATCTCCTTAACAAAAGAATTTGTTCTGTAAAACTTGGACTTGGTCAAAAAGCTTTACTTGAGGACCTAGAAGGCCACCTGTGGCCTTGAGGCAGCATGTTCCCCACCCCTGCTGACTGTGCTACGCTGGGGACACAAGAACAAAGAATGAAACAATCCTTATTATTAGGAATTTACCTTATGCTGGTATCCTAAATATAAAAAGAGTTATATTCTAGTCATGGCTGTCATCCCACCTGGTTTTCAGGCTATGTCTGAGATCAAACTTCTTTCTTTGCATTAGGGTTTCACCCTGCTCTTGCCTAAACTTTGTGTGTTTGTCCATAGACCCTAGAAGCCATGAATGTTACTCTTATCTCCTTTCTATAATTTTCCCTACTATGAGCTTCTAAGAATTTCAATAGTGATTCTTCCTATATCATCTATTCTCTCCATAGCATATATCTTGATGTGTGTGTGTGTGTGTGTCTGCAATTCCCTTTCCCCCAATCCAACTTCTCTGTTTAAACTTTTTAAAAATTAGATTTGCAAGGCACCCAATAAATGCATTCTTAGCAGCCTTTCTTTGGTACATGCTATTCCTGGCTAGAAGCCTATCCTTCCAGACATATCATCAACAAATAGGAATAATTTTATCTCCTTTTTTTACCTACCTTTCTGCCTTTAATTTCTCTTGTCATTGCTATTGCTAATATTTCCAGAACTATATCACACAATAATGGAGAGAGTGGACACCCTTGCTTTATTGCCATATTTATTGAAAAAGTTTTAAATGTATACCCATTGTATACGATGCTTGCTTTGGTTTTGGATAGATACATCTTATGATATGTTAAAAGGTTCCTCTCTGCCTATACTTTGTAGGATTTGTAGCATAAATCAGTATTGTAGATTATCAAAGTCTTTTGCTGCATAGATTTCAGATAATTATATGTATTTATATGCTTTGTTTTGTGTATAATTATATGGATTTTTTCAAGTGTTGAATTATCCCTGCAAAGGTGGCATAAATCCAAATTGGTAATAATGAATGAATTCTTGGATGAATCACTGCAGTCTGTCAGAATTGTACTTAAAAATTTTAAGTCATTATTCAGTAATAATATTGATCTCTAGTTCTCTTTCTATGTTTTATTCTTCCCTGATTTAGGTATTAGGCCTACCTTTGTCTCATAAAAGAAAACTGGTAAGATGCTTTCTTTCTTAATTTTTAAGAATAATTTATATAGTGTTGGTACCAATGGTTCTTTGAAAGTTTGATAGAATTTTCCTGTGAATCCACGAGAACCAGGAGTTGGGTTTTTTCCCTGCTTCGGTATTACCTTTACAATTAGTTCTTTCCTTTTTCTTAGACTGGATTACTTAAGATTTTTATTTGTTCTTCTATTAACTTGGGCATATTATGTTTTGACAAATATTCCTCTATATCTTTCATGTTCTCAGTCTTGTTAGTACACATAACTGTGTCCTGATAATTCTTTTATCTGAATTCTGATAATTTTTAAAATTTCTTCTGGTTGGATTGTGATTTCACCTTGTTCCTTTTATATTTTGCTGATTTGATTTTCTTTTCTCTTTTTAATAATATTAGCTAACAGTTTATCAATTTTATTAGTCAGCTCAAAGAATCAGCTTCCAGTTTTATTTATCATTTAAACAGATTATTTTTTCCTTTTGGTTTCCAGTTTATCTATTTATCCTCTAATGTTTAATATCTTCTCTTCATATTTAGTTTAGGTTTCTTCATCTTTTGGTTTTCCAATTTTAAAAAAAATACATATTCAGCTCATTAATCATCTCTCTATTTTGTTAAAGTATATTTGTGGGGATAAGATATTTTTACTTGAGACATACTTTAGCTGCATCCCAGAAATTTTGGCATGTTATTTCATCATTCTTATTTTCTTTCATATAATTATTAATTCTATGCTTTGTTCTTTGATACATTTGTTACCTAGGATTTCAATGTTAAGTCTCCATTTTGGGTCTGTGTCTTTTGTCTGTGTTCCCTGAATTCCCCGAATACTATTTTTATTGACTTATAGAGTGTAAAAGATGTGTCTACTGTTCCTGCCTTTTAAAATTTTTTGAAATATCTCTGTGTCCTAACGAATGGTCAATTTTTGTAAAAATTATATGTGATACTTATAAATATATGCATTCTTTATCAATCTCATCAAGTAATTTGTTCATTTCTTTATTTTCCTTTCTGTTCATTTTTTTCTCTGCTAGACTTATCCAAAACAGAGTTTAATATTAATATTGGTGTGTTAAGGTTTTTTCAGCATAATGTAGTTTTTTGTTCTTCTCTTTTTATGTTTTTTGCTTTGTTTGATAATATGATTGCAATTCCTGCTTTTTTATTTAATATTTTATTTTCCCCAATTACATGTAAAAACAATTTTAACATTCTTTTTTCAAATTTTGAGTTCCAAATTCTCTCCGTTTCTCCCTCCACCCCCATTGAGAAGGCAAGCAATTTGATATGTTATACATATGTAGTCATGCAAAACACATTTCCATGTAGGTCATGCTGTGAAAGAAAACACAGACAAAAAAAAGAAACCTCAAGAAAAAGAAAGCAAAGAAAAATTATACTTGACTGGCATTCAGAGATGGATAGAATTTTTCATCATAAGTCCTTCAGAATTGTCTTGGATTACTGTATTGTATTGCTCAAAGTAAGTAAATCATGCACAGTTGAGCATCACACAATATTGTTATTACTGTATACAATGCTGTCTTGTTTCTGCTCATTTCACTTTGCATCAGTTCATATAAGTCTTTTCAGGTTTTTCTGAGAGCATCCTGCTTGTCATTTTCTAAAGGACTACGGTATTCCATCACATCATATACAACTTGTTTAGCCATTCCCCAACTGATGAACATCCCCCCAATATCCAATTCTTTGCCACCACTAAAAGAGCTGCTATAAATATTTTTGTATATATAGGTCCTTTTCCTTTTTTTTAAAATCTCTTTGGGATACAGACCCACTAGTGGTACTGCTTAGTCAGAGGGTATGCATAGTTTTATAGCTCTTTTGGCATAGCTTCTAATTGTTCTACAGAATGGTTGGGTTAGTATACAACTTCACCAACAGTGCATTACTCCTTTCCCAATCTTGAAACAATTGTTCCATGTTGAATTCTAACTGTTGCTTGTTGGCCCATATACAAGTTCTTCAGGAAACAAGTAAGATAACCTGGTACTTCTATCTCCTCGAGGACTTGCCACATTTTGTGTTCCACACAGGCGAAAGCTTAAGTGTAGTCAATAAAACAAAAGTAGATATTTTTCTGGAACTTCCTTGCTTTCTCCATAATCCAGAGAATTTTGGCAATTTGGTCTCTAGTTCCTCTGCCTCTTTGAAAATCAGCCACAGGTTTGGTAATTCTCAGTTCACATATTGCAGAAGCCTAGCTTGCAGAATCTTAAGCATAACCTTGCCAGCATGTGAAATGAGCACAATAGTTTGAATATTCTTTGGCATTGCCCTTCTTTAGGATTGGGATATAAGCTGACCTTTTCCAAACTAGTGGCCACTGTTGCATTTTCAAAATTTGCTGGCATATTGAGTACAACACTTTAACAGTACCATCTATTAGGATTTTAAATAGTTCAGCTGGAGTTCTATCTACCTCCACTAGCCTTATTGTTAGCAGTGCCTCTTAAGGCCCACTTTACTTCATTTTCCAGGATGTATGGCTAACAATTAGCCATCACCAAAGAACCACAAACAGGATTAATGAATTTGCAAGTAATTACTACCTATTCATACACTTTGATCCAAACTTGGACTCTTAAGTATTAGATTTCAACATATCAAGGATCTGTGATTTCGTCAGTACCAGTCCTCACCACCAATCCCAGATCAGAAGTGATCTTTGCATTAGTAAATGTTTTTTATAACTCTCTGTAACAACAACAAGAACATCTGGTTGCCAAATTTCTTGTGATAAGGTTCTTGGAACTCTATAAAACTATTTCTCAGATGCTAGACATGCAGTCAGTCACACAGTCCATACTAAAAGTATTCCAGTTTGGCAGGACTTGCCAATATTACACACACACATGCACGCAGATGCACATGCACGTATACACATGTATGCATGTATGCACATGTATACACATACATAGTATCCCAAAAGTCTTATTGAATGTTTAAGCTTTTAATAACAGCAATTACATTAAGACTTTTGGGAAACACTATGCTGATACAGGTATACATATGTAAGGGGATATGTGTGTAGTTGTGACATTTTGCCTACATAGGTTATATATGTCCACATGGGTCTGCCTAGACATGGCTCACAGGGAGGTGAGAATATAAACCTCTAGAGTTTCTTCCCCCTACTTCTATCCAAGGGAGACTTTGATTACTGAAGGGAGGTTGGGATCAGAGGGTAGCCAGTCTACCTTCCTCAGAGAGAAGGGCTACCAGGCTAGAATTAGATCTTTCTTCTGTAAATAGTTAGGCTAAAGGAAATAATTTTTAGTTTCAAACTACACTCCTAATCGCTATCCCTTAATGGGAGAGTAGGGCCCCAAGCTATATATCCAAGGTTTGACTCTCTTCCCACCAAATGCCAGTTTTACAATGAATGGATAGAGCAAATAGCAAATAAACCCACTTGTCCAAGTTGATAGCAAAATAGAATCAGAGAAAGTGTACATAGGATAACATATACCAGACAATACAGAGTGAATAAACTCTCCCTTTGGGAGCAAAATAACTTAGCTTAACTGAGAGAGAAACCCAGATCTTACCCAAAACGAAATTCCCCAAAGTTTCCAGTATAGCAAAGTGGAGACAGGGCCATGGTAGAGTCTGCCAGCTCCTTTATATGTTGCTTTTTCCCAGGGTCTTTCCCTCTTCAAAGATCTGAAAAAAGCATGAAATCTTGCACCTTTTTCATGAAAGAGGAAGTCAGGAAAGACAAGTTCTCTCTTTTCTCTAGCTCTCACTAACTCGACCCCTCATGAAAGTGTGGAGCATTTAATAATCAATTTCTACCAATTAGAAGAGCCCCATGAATTGGCACTTTGAGCTGAGGGTTACACATACATACATACATACATACATACATACATACATACATACATACAATCATACATACATATATACCCATATGAGGAAGGGGGAGCATGTTTTTATGGAAGGTAAGAAAGGTAATCACAGAGGTAACACATTAAGCGGGGGATGGAGGGGGCAAGAAGTCTCCTGCAGAAGAAGATTATATCTCAGCTAAGACTTGAAGGGAGCCAGGGAAGCCAATAGGCCTAGGAAAAGAGGGAGAGCATCCCAAGGATGGGGGACTGGCAGTGAAAAGTTGGAATTTTTGGAATTTGAGAGATGGAGTGTTGTGTGAAAGGAATAGCAAGTAGGTTGGTGTTACTGGATTGTAGTGTTTATGAAAGGGAGTAGAGTATAAAAAAGATACTAAGGGCCAAGGTGGTGAAGGGCATGAAATAAAAAAGAGAGGACTTTATTTTTAATTTGGAAGATAAGAGGGGCACCCTGAAGCTTAATGGATGGAGAGCAGTTATAAACTTTAGGGTCACAGAGGAAGAATAAAGAAAAGTTTGCCTTTACATAACATCAAAACCAGTAATCAATTCAAAGTGATGGGGAAGAGGGGTGAGGAGGTGAGACCAGTCAAATTGGCTGCTTGGTGCTTTTATGTTGTATTTCTTTTTAAAAGAACCTAATCAAAAGAAAGAACTATGGAAGCTGAATTATTTTTTTCTCTTCTGTTGAGTTTTGTTTCCTCTTTCTGGTGGTTCCTCCTATTGGTTCTAATTTTTACTTACAACATCACTAATATGAAAATATGTTTAATAGGAATGTATATATATAGCCTATATCAAATTGTGAGCTGTCTTGGGGAGGGTGGTGGGGAGGAAGGGGGAGAAAAATTTTAAACTCAAAAGCATATGGAAGTGATTGTTGATAAATCAAAATAAATTAATAAAAAAAAATTTTTTTAAGAACCTAATCAAAATTCCCATATAGAACAATAACTCTATGTGATTTATAGTCTTTGAGAGTTGTCTGCAATACTCAGCAGTTAAATGTCTTCTTCATAATCACACGGCTATGTCAGACTCCAGCCTTCTTGAGTACGAGGCTGGCTCCTATGCCATATGACTTGGTATCATAGAGTCAAAACATCAATTTGATTGAACTTTTCACTTGTTATCCAGATGTTTTGGCCATCCTTTAGCACTCAGACAAAACCAAAGGGTAACAATCAAAAACAGCTGATCTTTGGTAACAGAAAGCATATGGGTTGAAAGAGTTCAAGGGAGAGCTAAATAAAACAATGATGGGAGCATCAAAATCCAGAGAGAGTAGTCTGAATTTGCCATAGAAAATGATGGTGAGTCAGTGCATGAAGATGTGAACAGTATTAGAGAAAGTATAATTTCTTCCAACCAGCTAGTCTAGGTGAATATGGTTGAAATTGAAAATGGAGCCCAGAGTCTGATTGCAGAATAAGGATAAAGGGAAACCCAAAAGGCATGTAATAGTAGCTGCTCTCATTTATATACCACTTTAATATTACCAAATACTTTGTTTACATTATTTCATCTGATCCTCACAACAGGCTTCTAGGGGTAAGTAGTGTAAATAGTATTGCCTTCATTTTGTAGAAAGGGAAACTGAGACTCAAAGAGGAGGTCAAGTGACTGGCCAACACCACATATCTAATAATTGACGGAGTGAGGACTTGAATCCTGATCTTCTGATTTTAAGTTTGGTGTTCTTTTTTCTTCTTAATTATTTTTAGTCCCAAACTATCTTTCCATCCCCACCATTTGCTAACTCTGACTCAGTGAAGATTTACTTTTGATAAGGCTTCAGGTTCATTATCAATAAAAGAAATTATAATAGCTCCTAATTAGAGGCCAAATTGTTCGGATACTTTTAAAAGGAAGTTTACTTAATGATGTCACAGAACTTTGAAGATGAAAAGCGATAGAAAGATGTTTAATGACAAGATGTTTTCATTATTTGAAATAAATGTTCTCACTGCTTAATAACTCTTAGAGGCTGAGGCTGAACTCTATTGTTAGGACAAAAGCTTTTCTCAGTTACATGCATAAATTGATTTATTCTCACAAGATTGGAGGAAGGGAGGGGGAGAGACAAAAGCGGCTATGAATGCTGCTGGCAATGCATCCCATAGGTTTTCCTCATTAAAAGAGTTATTCTAGGGGGGAAAAAAAGTCATATTGTGAATATGGAAAGTGATACAGGCCTGTGTGTATATATAAAAAAAGATTTATAATCTTCAGTTACTCTTGTTCTGAGTTTGGACAAATAGTTTTTTGTGCCTGATTGTTAACTTTTATTTAATAATTGGAAAGGAAAACATTCAGCCTAATTGAGGTTCAAGGAAAATATACCAAATATACTCTGTTTATCTACTTGACCAGTTCCAATAGCTTTTAAGAACGATTGAAATTTGGGCAATACTACAGATAATGAATGTAATGTAAAGTTTATCAGTTTTTAAATGTACCTTCATCATTTTCCAAGTAATGTCAAGTTGAAATATTCTGCATTTGGTATTATTTTATTGGGATGTGTGTGTGTGTGTGTGTGTGTGTGTTTTAATTTTAGAAAAGTTTTAGAATACCACTTCAAAAATTTTACAACATTGTTTTCAGTAATGTTTTAGATATCATAAACTCATTACTCTGTGAAGTGGGTATCTATCTCATTTTTAAAAGATATCCAAGAAAGAGGGTCTTCAAAACTCCTTCAGCTTACAGAGAGTAGGTTCAAACTTGGCTGGTGGTAGAGGGAGAGAGGCTGCTTCCAAAATTCCTAAATCTCAGGCTCATTTTGCCCTCACCCAGAGATTCCTCCAGGAATCCCAGAACACAGATCATTTCTAGGTCTCCACAAATATGGGCAAACAGGGAGAAAAATAATTCCTGTACCTGTGCAAGCACCCAAATCCATGGGAACTGATGATACCACCCAGCAAAATAGTATAGAGTAGGAGATCCTTAACTTGTTTTTGTCATGAAGTCCTCTGGCAGTCTCATGATGCCTATGGACCCCTTATCAGAATAATGTTTTCAAAAGCATAAAATAAAATGCATAGGATAACAAAGAAAAATAAAGGATAGAGAAAATAAATATGTATTTTTCCAATCCCAGTTGACAGCTCCCTTCCCAAATCTATCCATAGACTGCTGGACCCCAGATTCGTAATGCTTGGTATAGAGGAAAAGAGGGACCAGAAATAAACATTGGTGGATATCTGGGGTTAATGGGCATCATCTGAAGGAAGTCCCAGCAAAGGAAGAGTCAAAAGGAGTGGTTAAACTGATAGGAGAAGAACACAGAGAAAGCAACATCATGAAAACTAGGGATGAGAGAATACATAGGAGAAAAGGGTGAGCAACTGTATCAGATGCTGCAAAAAGGCCAAGAAGGAAAAGGATTGACAAAAAGCCATTAGATTCAGCAATTAAGAGATCACTGGTAACTTTGAAGAAGGAAGTTTAAATTGAACAATGAAGTCAGAAGCCAAATTACAGGGACTTTAGAAGACTAAAGGAGAAAGAGTGGCACCTTCTCAAAGGATTTAGCCAAGAAAGAGAAAAGAGATTTTGAATAATAACTATCAGAGATGGTTAGATCAAGCAAGGAATTTTTTATGATGGGGGCTGGGGGAGGAGGATATGGGTGTGTCTATATAGGTAACAGAGAAGGAGTCAGCATATAGAGACTAGAGATTGAAAAGAGAGAGAGAGAGAGAGAGAGAGAGAGAGAGAGAGAGAGAGAGAGAGAGAGAGAGAGAGAGAGAGAATGATAGTGGGGGTAATCTGGAGAAGACTAAAGGAGGTGGGTTTAAGGGGTCATATAGAAAGGGCTGCATTTGTAAGAAGGCCCATCTCTTCATGAGAGATGGGGTGAAATAAGAGACAATAGGGGAAGATGTCAGAGGAATATGAGAGATGAAAGTAGGAAGAAAGGATAGAGGAAACTCCTGGCAAACAGCTTCATTTTTTTTCAGTGAAGTATGAAAAGAGGTCATTAACCAGGGTTGTTGAAGGATTGGGATTGGGGGGAAGTGCTGTAGGAGATGTGAAGAAAGATGAGAAGTTCTGATATAGTGACAACGGTGAGTGGGATAGCAAATCAATTAGGGAGCTATAAGAGGGTTGCACTGCTGCAATGAGGGCTAAGTAGAAATTATATAGCGGAAACTTCTAATCAATCCAATTAGCAAGGTCCATGATTTTCTCCAGCTACGTTCACCAAATACACAAATAGAACAAAAAAAGCAGATTGTGAAAGTACTCCAAAGGCCTACAGAAATCTCCATTTAATTCAATTTAACAAACATCCATTAAATGTCTAATATGTGTAAGGCCCACCCACATTATTGTTCAGCTGTTCCAGTTGTATTTGACTGTGATCTCATTTGGGGTTTTCTTGGCAAAAGTGCTGCAGTGGCCTGCCATTTCCTTCTCCAGCTCATTTTCCTCCCTGATGTCATGGCTGTCTTCGAGAATGAAGGACAAACAACAAAAAAAAACATAAACCACAGCAATAACAGATGAGGAAACTAAGGCAAAAAGGGTTAAGTGACTTGCCCAGGGTCACACAGCTAGTCAGTGTCTGAGGCTGGATTTGAACCCATGAAAATGAGTCTCCTGATTTCAAACTCAGTGCTTTATTCACATTAGTGTTTCATAATAACGAAACTCCTTGATAACGAAGGAGTAGAAAGATCATGTTGTCTCCAAAAACAGGAATTGCTTAACTGCTTTTTGCCTTCTTTTATCCTATCACTTAGATAGTGTCCTGCACATAGCAGGTGCTTGACTTAGGTCTTTATTGTGTCTTCAATTTTAAATCAATGAACCTATGACCTCTGTGCTCTGTGCAGTCTAGAAATCTTGAAGAATATCAGATGCTACTCCTCATTTAAGACACTAATACTTTGTCTAGATCCCTATTCTCAACATCCTTCTAGGGAAGTCTCAGTAAGTCTGAGACTCTCAGAGTTAGAAAGATCTTTACTTAACCCCTACCGGTAAGCTCAGTCCCATCCTATACCCAGGGACTAATTTTGAATGGAGACAGTGGAGATATAACAGGCACTTGTTAGGCTCTTATATTTGGACCCCTGGCTTCTGCCTAACCCATAGGTCTGTTTATACTCCTAGTTCTAGCCTGTCCTAGTCTGTTCCTTCAAGAAATTGCCTAAACTCTAGTTATGACAGCCATCAACTTTTCATAGTCACATCTGGTTCCATGTTTGGCTTTTCCAGAAATACACAAGAGACATTTAATGAAACCAGCAGAAGGCTGTAAGATGGAGCCTTTAATTGAATGTATCCATAGGCATTCCTTCAGAAATAACACTAAGGGTTAAGGGAAGAGGGTTTTGCCATGTGGTTTGCTCAATCCATCTGATCTACATTTCAAGAATCCATAGACAGAAACCACCTTTAGGTGCAGCCAGAATAACCTCATATGGGTATTGAGATACTCAATTGAAAGAAACATAGAGACAATTAGAAGAAGAGGTTTGGAAAGAAAGGATAGGCAAGTCAGCAGTGCAGGGATAAAGATTCTTCTAGGAAGGCAGGCTACTAAGCAGTCCAGAAATATGTTCGTCTTGCTAATAGCTTTCCTGTAACCACATGTTAAGAACCACAGCTTGCAATAAAATCTCAAGCAGTCACCAATTAGAATGCCATCATTGCACATAGGACATACAGACAGAAAAACTTTTCTCCTCTATTAAGAGCTCATGTGTAGGAGTGGGAGATTTGGAGTAGGTTCATTTGTTTTTCCAAAGGTTTAGAGGAAAGTTCACAGGTCATATTCCTTTCAGTCAGTTTCTATTTTTTCTGAGAAAATGCTTATATAGAATGACATTGATTAAACTAATTCCATAAAAATGAGATATTACTTTAAAAATAGTTGCATAATTATAGGACCAGGACAATTACTAGTGATTAGATACAAAATTCCATAAAGTCATAGGGCGAAGTAGTTATGATTTTTGAGCACACAGGAGAACATAGAAGACAATAAATTTTAAAAGAGTTCCATTTAGTACAGTTAAGACTATACCTAGGACTATTTTAAATTAGATTAATCAATCAATCAACAAGTCTATATCTAGCACCAACTATGTGTGAGGCTTGATGCTAAGTGCTGTGGATACCAAGACAACAGTTGAAAAAAAAATCCCTACTCACGAAGACCTTACATTCTAATGGAAAAGACCACAACCACACATGCAATATATACAGAATATGTATCAACAGAACAAATACGTATACAAAGTATTAATTACAATCTATTTTGCTAGGGAAGACACTAACTAGTGGTGGGAGGTGGAGAAGGTCAGGAAAGGCTTTGTGGAGAAGGTGGTGCTTATTGTCTTGAAGGAAAAGGTAATACTATAAAGTGGAGGTGAAGAAGGAGAGTGTTACAAGCATGGCAGGCAGTGAAAAGGCATAGAAAAGGGAGACTGATGTGTGAGGAACAGAGAGATGGTCACACTGGCTAGAACACAGGTTGTGGGAGGAAGAGTAAATTCCACTGAGGATGGAAAGATAGGTTGGGACAAGGTTGTGAAGGACCTTAAATGTCAAACGGGAGTTTACATTTGTTCCTAGAGGCAAAAGGAAGCTACTGTAGTTGATTAAGTGAGTCAAGAAGGAAAACTTCTTTGAAATTGGGTCTCCCATCACCAATTGTGCACTAGATATTTCAAATTAGATGTCTTGGAGATACCTCAAACTCAACATGTCCACAACTGAACTTATCTTCTTTCCTCCTAAATCCTCCTTTCTTCTTAATTTCCCAATGAGGAACTGATAAAAGTTTGTATTAGTTTCTGTGGGAAATGAAATAGGGAATCGATTATGGCAGTATAAAAGGATTTCCTTACTACTATGAAGGCTCAGTTGAAGTTAGGGCATGAAAGTACAGAAAGCTAGGGTTGGAGATGGCTTTCTCCTCCTGGTGATCAGTTAAAGGGATAAGGAGAGAAATAGGAGGTGATAGATTTTTACCCATAGAAGCAGTAATGGGAGTTAGATAAATAGTGAAGCTCATGGTCTCCAAAGGATGTTGAAATGGGTGCTGGGTTTGGCTTCCATCCTGCTGTTATAACTGTTGTTCTTCCAGGGAGACTAGGGGAGACATGAGGTGCAAAAGAAGGTCATTCCTCCCATCTCCAGTCAAGATAGTATGAATTCCTTGATGAGTTCAAGTCACCTGGCTCACTGGCTACTACAAGAGCTGACAGATGTGACTGCTAAGCCACTGTCTTTGAAAAATGGAGAGCAGGATTGGAGAAAAGCAAATGGCTTGGTTTAAAAAAAAAGGTAAGGGAGGATGGAATGTGCAAACTATAGAGCACTGAACTTGACCTGGCCTCCTGTCAAAATTCTAGGATGTAATATTAAAGGGATGGTTATCAAATATCTAGAAAAAGAAGCAATGTTCACCAAGAGCCAAAACAGTTTCATCAAGAAGAGATCATGACAGACCACCCTTTTTTCCCCATCTTACAGGATTACTAAACTAGTGTATCAGGGAAATGCTATAGATATAGGACATAAGTTACTTACATTTTGGTGAAGCATCTGAAAAGGTCTTTCTGGCTATTCTTGAAGAAAAGATAATATAAAGTGGACAAGAACAGTGGTCTACACATCTTTTTTGGTCCTGTATCCTCATCAGTAAAAAAAAAAATTGAGCCCACCTATCCATATGTATGTGTTTCCTTATTTATGAAATATATAACAGTCTACTATGCTATCATGCACATTACAAAACTGACATAAAAGTAGAGATATTAAGAGATCAGATAAAGATGAAATCGTATTTGATCATCAGTTTGTCATGGAAGATGGATTGGAGTGGGGAGACACTTAAGGCAGGAAGGCCAATTAGAAGGCAATTATAGTTGTCCAGGCAAGTGGTGATGAAAGCCTGATGAGGGGAATGGCTATTGGAATACAGAGAAGGGGATAAATACAAGAAACGTTGTGGAGATATTAACAATTAGGCTTGAAAAGTGATTGGATATTCAGGGTAAGGGTAAGTGAGGAGTTGAAGATGACACCAAGGATGAGAATCTGAGTGACTGGAAAGGATGATGGTGTCCTGTACAGAAATATGATAATACAGAAGAGGGGCAGATTTGGTGGTAAGATAATGTAATGAAATCTGTAATGAAAACTGAAACTCTTCCATGCCTACTCATCCTTTAGTGAAGAAAATCAGAGCAGGATTGGGAAAAGAAAAGAATAGGTCCAACTATAGCAGCCTCTTGGAGTCTCTATACAACAATGTCTTGTCTGGCCAGCCTCACTTCTTGACAGCCTATATATAACAAAATATTCCCTCTCTAGGGTAGCAAAGAATTGTACAATTGTATACATTGAGTGGGGGAGGGGTGTATGTGTGTGACTTTTTGAAATATATGAATATATTAAAATATTGCTGTACAGGAGAAGATGACAAATATGATGCACTCTGAGAAGCATGGAAAGATAATATCTGAAATGACACAAAGTAAAATAAAGAAAACCAAGAGAACAATACACACAATACTATAACAATATAAGCGAAAAGATCCCTAAAAGGAAGCTGAACTCTAAGTAAGTGAAAAACCAGTGAAGGTCCTGGACAACACATAATGGAATATACCAATTTCCACATGGCCTGGGGTGGGAAAACTGGGTGGTAGCAGGAAAAAAGTCTGGTAGAACAGAATGCTACATACACTGTCATTTTGGTTTGAATTTTTAAAATGATAATGGAAGATTTAATCTTAAATCTAAAGGCATCAATAAAACATTTTTTAAATTTTATTTTTAATTTGTGGGATAAAACAAGCATTTCCACAGCATAGGACAACAAAAAAAAATATTGCCCGTGAAACCACAAACCTACTATGCACAACTTGCTATTCTTTTCAAATATATGACAAAATTATCATGTAAATTTCTTTTCTTCTCTCCCCTGCCCCCACCTTGGAGATGGCTACCATAACACGCAAATAGTTATATGTATGTAAAATTATTCTATACATACTTCTATTTGTCAGTTCTTTCTCTGGATGTAAATAGAGTCTTTCTTCATATGTCCTTTATAAAAGCTACCTTGGGTATCTGTAATAGCCAAAATAATTTATTAATTCAAAGTCATTCTTAAAACAATGTTCTCTTGGTACTGCTCATTTCACTGTTAATTATATAGTATTCCATCACAATCACATACAACAACTTGTTCAGTCATTCCCCAATTGATGAACATCCCCACAATTCCCAGTTCTTTGCCACCATAAAAAGAGCTGCTATAAACATTTAAGAACATATAAATTCTTTTCTTTTTTCCCTAATTATCTTTGGAAATAGACCAGGTAGTGGTATTACTGGGTCAATAAAACATTTTTAAAAAATATTTACTATTTAAATTTTTTCATAAGACACACTTTAAAAAATTTTAAATAGAAAATATTCAGACTTCAGGGGTAGAGCCATGATGGTGTAGTAGAGAAAGCACTCAGTTGAGCTCTCTCAACATTCCCCTCGAAACAACTTTAAAATAACACCTCAAATCAAATTCTGGAATGGTAGGGCTAACAAAAGGTCAGAGTGAGACATTCTTCCTGCCTAAAACAACTTAGGAGGTTGGGAAAGAGAGATCTGTGACATGAGGATGGAGGCTGGCCTGGAGCCCATATGGATGAACAACCGTGGCACAACTAGGTAGTGATGACAGAGGCAGTAATGGCTTTGACAGCTCTCAAACCAGACAGTAAAGGAGCCTAGCAATTGGTCAGAAAGGGATTACAGGAGACCCTTTTGCTAGCACTGCGCAAAGGATCAGATGCTGTTTGACAACTCTTATTGCCTATGCCCACTTCTGGTTCATAGTTCAAGGGCAGAGAGGAGTACTTTTGATCAAGAGGGAGCAGGAGCCCTGAGAAGTATTGCTTTTGGTTACAATGGGTCAGGGATCCTGAAGAACAGTATCACTTCTGGTCCAAAGAGATCAGGGACCCTGAGGAACAGCATTATTTCTGGTTGCAAGGAGACAGGGACTCTGAGGAGCAGTAGTAATTCAAGGGATCAGAGGTCCTTCCTGGGTAAGAACAAGGGCACACACCAGGAGAACAGTGGCCATACCTCTCCCAGATCATACCACATTGGAAGCACCAAAAATTTCCCAACCTCCAGAACTAGCTCTGAAAATTACAGTGTAAAAAAGCCTGAAGCTTGAGGCAGTGCTTCTACCCACCCTATTCCAGGAACAGAGCCCAAGTTTAACATAAAGTTCAAAATCAAGAAATAGGGTAGAAAAATGTGCGAACAACAACAACAAAAAGAATCTGATCATAAGAAGTCACTATGGTGACAGGGAAAAATGAGACACAGACTTAGAAGATGATGAATTCAAAGCAGCTACAGACAAAGCCTCAATGAAAAATGTGCATTGGGATAGAGCACTGGCCCTGGAGTCAGGAGGACCTGAGTTCAAATCCAACCTCAGACACATGATACTCACTAGCTGTGTGACTCTGGGCAAGTCACTTAACTCTGATTGCCTCGCCAAAAAGAAAAAAAAAGTGCATTACACACAAGCCTAACAAGAATTCCTGAAAGAGCTTAAAAATTATTTTCAAAATCAAATAAGGGTGGTACAGGAAAATTACATTAAAAAATGAAAGCAAAGAATGAAAATTATGAAAAGACAATTAACAGCTTGGTAAAAGAGGCACCAAAAATACTGAAAAAAGTAACCGTTTAAAAAACAGAATTGGTCAAATGAAAAAAAAGGTACAAAAATTCACTGATGAAAATTTTTAAAAAGTAGAATTGGCCAAATGGAAAAAGAGGTACCAAATCTCAATGAAGAAAACAATTCCTTAAAAATTACAATTGTGTAAGTGGGAGCTAATGACTTCATGAAACAAGAAGAAACAATAAAACAAAATCAAAAGAATGAAAAAATAGAAGAAAACGTGAAATATCTCATCAGAAAAATGACTGACCTGGAAAACAGATTAAGGAGAGATAATTTAAGAATTATTGGACTACTTGAAAGCTATGATCAAAGAAAGAACCTACATATATTTCAAGAAATTATCAAGGTAAACTGACTTGATATCTTAGACCAGAGGGTAAAATATGCATCAAAAGAATCCATTGATCACCACCACCTCAGATACCAAAATGAAAACTCCCAGGAATACTACAGTCAAATTCCTGAGCTCCTAGATCAAAGAGAAAATACTTCAAGCTACCAGAAAGAAACCATTCAAATACTGTGGAACCACAGTAAAGATCACACAAGATTGGGCAGATATCACATTAAAGGAATGGAGGGCTTGGAATAAAATGTTTCAGAAAGCAGAAGAGCTGGGATTACAACCCAGGATAACCTAACCAGCAATCCTTCAAGAGGAAAAATGGATATTTAATGAAATAGAGACTGATAAAAAAGATCAGAGCTAAACAGAAAATGTGACTTTCAAATATAAGACTCAGGAGAAGCATAAAAAGATAAACATGAAAGAGAAATCATAAGGGACTCAATAAGTTAAACTGTTAACATTTCTATATGGGAAGATGATAAGTGTAACTTCTTTTTTAAAAAAAATATTTATTTTTAACATTTTCTTCTCGTTTAAAATTTTGAATTCCAAATTCTCTTCTTCCTATCCACTCCCTCCACCACCCACTGAGAAGGTAAGCAGTATGATGTCAATTACACACATGAAATCATGCAAAAATATATTTCCATATTAGTCATATTTTTAAAGCAAGAAAAACAAAGAAAGTGAGAAAATTATACTTCAATTTTTATTCAGAGCTCATCAGTTCTCTCTTTGGAGGTGGATAGCATTTTTTCATGATGAGTCCTTTGGAATTGTTTTGGATCATTGTACTAATCAGAGTAACCAAGTCTTTCACAGTTGGTGATCATTACAACATTGCTGTCACTATGCACAATGATCTCCTAGTTCCTCTCACTTCACTTTGCATTAGATTATATTGGTTTTGCCATGTTTTCTTTCTGAAGCCACCTCCCCTTGTCATTTCCCACAGATCCATCACAATCACGATTGTGATGAAATACTATTGTACTATAAGAAATTATGAACAGGCTCTTTCAGAAAAACCTGGGAAGACTTATATGAAATCATGCAAAGTGAACTGAGCAGAACCAGAAGAACACTGTACACAGTAACAACAATATTGCAAAAATGATCAACTGTGAAAGACTTAGCTACTTTGATCAAGACAATGATCTATGACAATTCCAAAGGACCCACGATGAAAAAGGCTATACACCTCCAGAGAGACAACTAATAAGATCTGAATGCAAACTGAAGCATACTTTTTTAAAACCTCTTCATTTTTCTTGGGCTTTTTTGTCTGTGTTTTCTTTTGTAATGTGGCTAATATAGAAGTATGTTTTGCATGACTTTACATGTATAATCAATATCAATTATATTTTTTTTATTTTTACTCAATTGTGGTTAAGTGACTTGCCCAGGGTCACAGAATATAATCAATATCAAATTGCCTGCCTTCTCAAAATTAAAAAGTAATGTTAATTTTTTACATAATTGTGAAATATTTAATAAGAATATATTAAAGAAAAAAACTGTAAATATGCACATCTGTTAGGGATAGTTTAGTCATGTTGCTACCTCCTTCCTCCAAATCAGTCTTCAACTTTAAATAGGTACAACAAAGGCAAAAGATAAGAAGGCAATTGTCTGAGAATTGCTTGTCTATGTAATCTAATTCTTATGAATCATATAGATAGATAGCACTCCCTTCTTGGGAGAAAACTCCACTTCAGCAAAAGAGATGGATCTTAAGTTCACCCAATGGGAAATTAAGTCTAACCAGATACAACTAGGACATAGGAACCAAGTGCAGGAGAACTAAGAGGACAGTTGCAATACAGAGTTTGAGGGCTTCCCTGCTCAGGTGATTTCCATGTAAAGAAAGAGGGCACAAATATCACTCCTGAGATCCATCACTCTTCTTTCTCCATGGACCACAAACCCAGGAGCAAATCAAGTTGCACCAGATACTTATGTCACAAAGAATTCCGATTGCTCTGAATTCCTAGAGTAGCAAGAACTAGTGTTGACCATTCCTTTAATCTAGCGGTGATAGGAGATGTGCCTCCTAAATGTTTAACTTTGGGGACTACCATGCTTTCCAAGCCATGCGGTATCCTTGTGTCATAAACCATTTAACTCTCCCCACCACGAACAGATCCTTGTAATACAGGGAGCAGCTCTCAGAAATAGGAATAGGCCATGTGAATATGACTAGAAGATTCTTTGTAATTATTTCCTGTACTCACATTCCTTTTCTTTTAATTAAAAAAAAAAATCTACATTTGGAAGATTGATTGCAAGTAATAACAAATGTATGTGTCTGTGTGTGTGTGTCTGTGTCTGTGTTTAAAAGGACCCAAGGCATTTTATGTCAACATATAATACAGGCTGGCCAAAATACCCACTGGGGAGCAGAGAGGAAGGCCTGGAAAATGTGCCCAAGTAGAGGGAAATGAAAAGAGTTACCTCTATAAAGATGAATGAAATTTAAGAACTAAATAATACTACTCCAATTTTTAAAGAAACAAGATTTTTTTCAAAAAAAAAGTTTTAAACATTAGGGATTGGAGAAGTAAGCAATTCAATTAATTCAATTCAAACATGTAAGTATACTGTGCTATGAACTGTACTTGGCAGATTCTCTAAGAGAAGAAATAAAACTCACACTTATTCTGTCTTGGTTTGCCTCCCAACTTCCTCACCTCTCCTCCACCTCCTCCTCCTCCTCCTCCTTCTCCTCCTTCACTGACTCAAAATCATGTCCCCTGACTGTTAGTGTTCTCTGAGGTTCAATCTTAGGCCCTTCAACCTAGGGGTTCTTAACTTAAGTCAATGAACAAATTTCAGGGTATCTATGAACTTGGGGGGGGGAAATCACATCTTTATTTCAACATAATTGGTTTCTTTTGTAAATTTACATATTTTATTTCATACATTTTTAAATATTACTGTGAGAACGGGTCTATAGGATCCTGTAGACCACCCCAAAGGGGTTCCTAAAAGTTTAAGAACCCATGCACTACACACACACTTCTGGTTTCCTCATAAGCTCCCATGGGTTTAACTATCATTCCTTTTTTTTTTTAACGTAAATTTATTTATTTTTAGTTTTCAACATTCACTCCCACAACTTTTTGAATTCCAAATTTTCACCCCATCTCCCTCCTCCCCCCACCCTAAGATGGCGTGCATTCTGAATATCCCTTATCCTACTCTGTCCTCTCTTCTATCTCTCTCCCCTTCTCTTATCCCCTTCCCATTCTATTTTCCTGTAGGACAGGATAGACTTCTGTACCCCATTTCTTGTATTTCTTATTTCCCAGTAGCATGTGAAAACATTTTTTTAAACATATGTTTTTAAAACTTTAGGTTTCAAATTTTCTCTCTTCCTCCCTCCCCACCTACCCTCATTGAAAAGGCAAGCAACCCAATATAGGTTGCATACGTGCAGTTGTGCAAAACACGTCCATAGTAGACATGTTGTGAAAAACTAACTCTATTTCCCTTAATCCTATCCTGCCCTCCCATTTATTCTATTCTTTCTTTTGACCCTGTCCCTCCTCAGAAGTATTTACTTCTGATTACCCCTTTCCCAATCTGCCCTCTCTCTATCATCCCCTGCTCTCTTGTCCCCTTCTCCCCTTTTTCCTGTAGGGTAAGACAGATTTCCATACCCAATTGAATGTGTATGTTATTCCCTCCTTAAGCCAAATCCTATGAGAATAAGATTCACTCATTCCCTCTCACCTTCCCCCATTTCCCCTCCACTGTAAGAGACTTTTCTTTTCTTTTTTTTTTGTGAGATAATTTACCCCATTCTACCTCTCCCTTTCTTCTTCTCCGAGTATAATCCTCTCTCATCCCTTAATTTTATTCTCCAGATATGACCCCTTAATCTTCAACTCACCCTGTGCCCTCTATCTATCTATCTATCTACATATACATACATATAATTTTTTTCCTCCAACTACCCTAATACTGACAAAGGTCTCATGAGTTATAAATATCATCTTTCCATGCAGGAATGTAAACAGTTCAATCTTAATAAGTCTCTTATGATTTCTCTTTCCTGTTTACCTCTTCATGTTCCACTTGAGTCCTGTATTTGAAAGTCAAATTTTCTATTCAGCTCTGGTCTTTTCATCAGAATGCTTGAAAGTCCTCTATTTCACTGAATGACCATTTTTTCCCCTGAAGGATTATACTCAGTTTTGCTGGGTAGGTGATTCTTGGTTGTAATCCTATCTCCTTTGCCCTCCGGAATATTATATTCCATGCCCTGCGGTCCTTTAATGTAGAAGCTGCTAAATCTTGTGTTATCCTGATTGTGTTTCCACAGTACTTGAATTGTTTCCTTCTGGCAGCTTGTAATATTTTCTCCTTGACCTGGGAACTCTGGAATTTGGCTACAATATTCCTAGGAGTTTTCCTTTGGGGATCTCTTTCAGGAGGAGATCTGTGGATTCTTTCAATTTCTATTTTGCCCTCTGGTTCTAATATATCAGGGCAGTTTTCCTTGATAATTTCTTGAAAGATGATGTCTAGGCTCTTTTTTTGATCATGGCTTTCAGATAGTCCAATAATTTTTAAATTCTCTCTCCTGGATCTATTTTCCAGGTCAGTTGTTTTTCCAATGAGATATTTCACATTGTTTTCTAATTTTTCATTCTTTTGGATTTGTTCTACTGTCATGATTTCTCATAAAGTCACTCTCTTCCAATTGCTCTATTCTAATTTTTAAGGAAGTATTTTCTTCAGTAATCTTTTGGACTTCCTTTTCCATTTGGCCAATTTTTCTTTTTAGGGCATTTTTCTCCTCATTGGCTTTTTGGACCTCTTTTGCCATTTGGGTTAGGCTATTTTTTAAGGTGTTATTTTCTTCAGTATTTTTTTGGGTCTCCTTTAGCAAGCTGTTGACTTGTTTTTCATGATTTTCTTGCATCACTCTCATTTCTCTTCCCAGTTTTTCCTCTACTTCCCTTACTTGCTTCTCAAAATCCCTTTTGAGCTCTTCCAAGGCCTGGGACTGATTCATATTTTTCTTGGAGGCTTTGGATGTAGGAGCTTTGACTTTGTTGTCTTCTTCTGGTTGTATATTTTGATCTTCTTTTTCACCAAAGTAAGATTCTATGGTCTGACTCTTTTTGTGCTGCTTGCTCATGATCCCAGCCAATTACTTGAGTTTTAAACTCTTTGTTAAGGTAAGAGTCTGCTTCCAATGTGGAGATGTACTGTCCCAAGCTTCAGGGGTTTTGTAGCTGTTTTCAGAGATACTTGTAGGGACCTGTAAATTTTCAGTTCTTCCAAGGTGGTATGATAAGGGGCGAGGTGTTTACTCCTTTCCTGGCCTGTGACCACAAGTATTCCTTTCTGTCCTGTAACTGTGAGGAGGGTTCCTCTCCACAGCCACTCCAAGCTCCACCACGCCAGCGTTCCTTCTCACCCCAGCAGCGCCACCCAGACCTGTAACCCATATCCAAATGTGGCAAAACAAGCGATTCCTGCCTCAGCACAGGCAAAGAGATCCCAGCAATCCCTCTCTTATCAGCCACTGAATTCCCCCTCAGTCTGTGGGCCGGAAGCTCGGGAAGCAGCTGCCCCCTCCAGGGCCACACTCTTGGGGAATGGAGCTGAAACCCCACCTTCCTGTCTCAGCACCGACAGAAACAGACTTTTCCCATTGACCTTCTAAGTTGTCTTTGGCATTGGTGGATTGAGGAGTCTGGAAACCACAGCTGCCCATGATTCAGTCCTCTGAGGCCTGCTCCAGGTTCCCTGTGGCCTGCGCACCCACGCCGCACTGCACTGCGTTCTGAGCCCGGCGCGGTACACCTTTCTGATCAATCATCCAGGTTGTCTTGGGCTGGAAATTTGATTCACTCTGTCTTTCTGTGGGTTCTGCTTCTTTAGAATTTGTTTGGAGCCATTTTTTATGAGTATTTGGAGGGGTTTGGAGGAGAGCTCAAGCAAGTCACTACTTTCACTCTACCATCTTGGCTCCGCCCCCGGTTTAACTATCATTTCCATGCAAATAATTTCCAGATCTCTATATCCAATCTTAGCCTCTTGCCCATCTTCAATCCTACAGTACCAATTGCTTATTGGACATTTCAATCATATGTCCCAGAAACATATCAAATTTAATATGTCTAAAACTGAATTATCTCCCTAACAGACACGCGCACACACACACACACACACTCTTTTTCCCAAACTTCTGTTGAAGGTACTACCATCTTTCTGGTCTCCCTGGTTCATAATCTTGGCATTTTCCTGGAATCCTCACTCTCTCTTATCCCACACAGCCAATCGGTTGGGAAATCTTGCTATCACTGCCTTCACAATATCTTTTGTACCTGACCCATTCTCTCTACTCACATCACCACCTCTTTAGTTCAGGCATTCATCATCTCTCACTTATATTATTGCAACAGCTGTCTAATTGGTATTACTGTCTCAAGTTTCTCCCCAATGCAGTCCCTTCCTACACACTTCCACCAAAGTAATTTTCCTTAAGCACAGAGCTGGCTATGTTACTTCCCAATACAACCAACTACAGTGGCTTCCTATTGCTTCTAGGATCAAATATAAACTCCTCTGTTTAGTTTTAAAAGCCCTTTACAACTTTGCCCCAACCTATCTTTCCAGCTTCATTAGGTTTTGTTCTATCTCCCACACTCTGATTAAATCAACCTGGCTTTCTCTCTGTTCCTCACACATAACACATATAATGTGATGCTTCCTGTCTCTATGCCTTTTCATTGGCCATATTACTAGCCTAAAATGCGCTACTTATCTTGGCCTCGAGGAATCCCTCTCTACCTTTAAGATGCAACTTAAGTACCATATTCTACGTGAAGCATTTCCCAATCCCAAATGCTAATGTCCTCCCTCCTAAACTACCTTGTATTTATAATAATGGTAACAATAATAATAACTAACATTTATATAATACTTACCATGTGCTAGGAACTGTCCTCTAAGCCCTTTACAATTATTATTTCATTTGATCCTTACAATAACCCTGGGAGATAGGTACTATTATTATCCCCATTTTATGGATGAGAAAACTGAGGCAAACAGAGGTTAGGCAACTTGTCCAGGATCACACAGCTAGTAAGTATCTTGAGGACAGATTTGAACTCAAGTTTTCCCCAGCACTCACTTCACTGTTTCAGGTCCAAAGGATGAAGCATGAGAAGACATTTAGGTTCACATCTGACCGCAAACACTTACTAACTTCCCTTCTAAGTTTAGCACTAGGATCCCATAAAAGAAAAATCAAGAACATAGCCTACAGAGCACCATATTTAGTGAATGCAAACAGGAAAAGGAGCCAGTGAAGAAGACCAGATAATAATAATCAGAGACAAGAAAACTAACATAGGGTCTTTAGAAGCCAAGAGTGGAGTGCAAGGCAGAGGCAGGAGAACTGATAGTGTCGACCAAGCCCAAGGAGGTTGAAGCCTTATATAAAGTTATTGGATATGGCAATTAAGAGGTCATTAATTGTTTTACATGATTGCACATGTATAACCTCTATATCAACTTACAGTCTGAGAGAGAAAGGAGGGAAAGAATTCGGAACTCAAAACTTTTTAAAAAATGTTTAAAAAACTGTTTTTATATATAATTAGGGGAAAAAATAAAATACTATATATAAAAAAGTGGCCTTGTTGGAATGATCCAAATGGGGAACAGGAGGATATCTGAAAATGACTGTCATATAGAAACAAAAGCCACTGAAAGAAAGCTAACTTTAAAAAAAAAGTAACCAAAAAAAGCCATTAATGATCCTAAAGAATCATTTCAAGAAAGTGACTGAGATAAAATTTGGTGAGACAACAAACGTAATGTGTACACTATTTACTATTACTTACGCCAATCTTCATCCCCTGGAAGCCCTGTCCTTCCTGAGGTCCCCTCAAGTTGTCTTAGGAGGTCAACTGCTTCATCCCTTTATTTTTGCTGCTCTACATTCATTTCATGGCGATTTTCTACGGAAATTTCTGACCTACTCTACCATCTTCCCAGAATGCCTTTCTTCCCCTAGAAGTTTGGCAGTAAAGAGGAAGAAAGAAATGAGCTGCAATGCTGAAGGGACAGCGAGGTCAATAAAAAGTGATTTTTGTTGTTGTTGTTTTTAGGACAAAGGAGATCTAAACCTATTTGTAAGTTGAAGGGAAGACACAAGACTAGAGATGGAAGAGTAAGGATGCAAAATCCTGAAGGAGATGAGAAGGGATGAGATCAGAACCACAAGTGAAGGGGCTAGCCGTGGCAAGGTGGGAAGAATGCCACCACATCTTCTGAGATCAGAAGAAGGGAGAAAAGGTGTGTGAGAATATTGAAAAAGGAATGTGGAGGGGAGAAAGACTTGAAGAAGTCTCAATCTCTTAATTTTGTCAGTAAAGTGTTAAGGAGCCCATCTTCTAAGTAATAATGCTAATTAAAGTGTTAATAAAGTGTTGGGGGGATGTCATTTTCTCGGAAAGGTTAGTATGGAGTGGAATTGAGAAGCCTGGGGAGAGAAAAGTAGGGAACAGAATGGCTGCTTTAAAGAATGTAATTGAGATGTCACTCAGGGCTGAACAAAAGTATTCGACAATTCATGAGTAGATACAGTACTGTACTTTGGAAACCACAGAGGAGAAAAAAAAGAGAGGAAGGAGAAGACTCCCATATAACAAAATTCTAAAATCAGAGCTTCACTTTAAACATTTGAAAATGCATACCACAGTCCCTAGACCTGCTGTATACAGCATTCATACCTCTTTGGTTGGTTCCATTTCTGAAACCATCAGTCTGTCTTATGGTCATAGGGACAACATTCGAGGAAAGGCAGATTAACCAAGGTAACTGAGAAATTGGCACATCTCATTGTGTTATATTAAAAGCTGGGCCTGCAGTTTGATTCTTGCCAATCTTTTTGTGGAGAATGTCAGTAGAGTTTGTTGTTATGTTGCTATTGCTGTTGCTTTCTAATTAGAGGCAGACCATTTTTTGGGCCTTCTAAATGGTCTTTTCTTCAATAATCTGAATAGCATGATTCATACCCTACTGAGCGGATATTGTTCTCATGCTGGAGGAACACGGCCCAACCAAGGCAAGTCAGTAAGGTATGCCTTTCGAGTTGTTTTTCTAGCAATAGTGATCGTTTTGTGCCAAGCCACCAATACTCTCCTCATTGGTCTAATTTGTAAAGTGGCCACCTAATGTAGGATGACATCTGAAGCCTTGTGGCAGATTAAAACTGACTGGATATGTGTTCCACCCTCCACTTCCAAGTCTCAGTTAAACATAAGTAGGCTCTTTACCGGTAAGATGGGTTTTCCAGTTTGTCTTTGAGATCTCTGGGTTGTCTCAATACCACAAAGGAAGAAGTGAGTAAGAATTTACTAGAAGAAACTCTCTCTTTTGTATTTGTGTATAAATGTGACACTGACTGCCCTGGCCCCCACTGCCCAAAGAGCAGTTATGTTACATTTCATCTCTCCCCAGGGATCTCCAGTCCTCTTAAAGGGGTTGAGGGTGTCCAGTCTTTCTGCCATTGTCTCAAGCCCACTGATGGTATTCCTCCAATTTTAGGGGTTTCCTGTAATCAAGTTCCAATTGACAACTTAATAGTCAGACTAGCTTTCTTTTTTTGGGGGGGGGATAAGGCAATCTGGGTTAAGTGACTTGCCCAGGGTCACACAGCTAGTAAGTGTCAAGTGTTTGGTTTGAGGCCAGATTTGAACTCAGGTACTCCTGACTTAGGTCTGGTGCTCTATCCACTGCGCCACCTAGCTGCCCCAGGCTTTCTCTTTTTAAACCTTCCTCCCTAACTACAAGAGTCACCCACTAGTTGGGGCTCAGGGTGGGGAGGAGTCCTCCTCCTGTGCTCATACCCCTCTAAAAGGTGACTTTCAAGACCTTGTCCCAATCCGCGAAGTTGTTTGAACCTCAAAGCATTGTGGGAGACGTAGTCTGGAGGAAACTTGCATGAAGATAACAAGACAAAGGCCCAATGAGCAAAACTTAGCAGCAGAGACAGGGCTGAAACTTATGTCTTCTTATTTCAGAGTCTTATGTGATTTTCCAAACACTGAGTTAAACAAGAAATAGTTTGTGGATTCATTTGTCATCATCAATCAATCAATAAGCATTTATTATGTGCCTACAATGTTCCAGGCAGCGTTCTAGGTGAGAGAAATATAAAGCCAAAATGTAGGTAGTCTTAACCCTCAAGGAACTCATTTGCTACTATAAAGATAAAATATAGATAAGTACACACACAATGGATATGTATATGTGTATATATGTATGTACATATATGCATATTATATATGTGAGTGTATATCATATATCACATGATACATAATACAATTATATAATTATATAATATCTAATATAATAATATATTACATAGTATACATAAAATATATTTAATATAATAAATATAATATAATATTTAATAACTCAATAATGGAATATAATATATTATATAACTATATGATATTTAATTTATAATATCTAATATAATATTTAATATTAATTCAATGTAACATGTAATGATTTACAATGTAATTATATAACACATTTAATTTAATTGAAAGGCACAGTAATTTAATACATATTTAATCTAGTATATAATAATTAATATAATATTTAATAATACCATATAATTTGCATGTCTAAATATATAGTGATTGGGGAATGGGCACTAGCAACTAGGGGAATCAGGAGGTATTTCTTGAAGGATAAGGCCCTTGAGTTGAACCTTAAAGCAACTCTAAGGGGTGGAGGTGAGAAGGAAAAGTATTCCAGGCATAAGGGGAAGCCTATGCAAAAACATGGAGGAAGGCGATGGAATGGCATGGGGAAACACCAAAAAAGCTAGTTGGGCTGAAGTGTTGGATCTGTAAGGCTGAGTAATCAATTGCTTTCGGTGCATGTACTACCTCTGTTGATGTAGCTCAGCCAGGTGGCACAAAGTGCAGTAGACCTGAAGTCAGAAAGACCAGAGTTCAAATCTTACCTCAGATGCTTATTAGCTATGTGACGCTGGCAAATCAAATAACCTCTGTCTGCCTCAGTTTCCTCATCTGTAAAATAAGTATAATAATAGCACCTACCTCCCAAGGTTGTTGTGAAGACCAAATGAGATAATATTCTTAAGGCAATTTGTAAACCTCAAAACACCGTGTGAATATGAGTTATTTATTATTATCATCATCACAAGCCCTCTTTAATTTAATAGGTAGCTACATATAATAGTATATACAAAAATATAATCATATTATTTTACATACAACATATGATATTGTATATAACGTATGTTATATATTAGCATAACATATCTATATAGGGGCAGCTAGGTGGCGCAGTGGATAGAGCACAGGCCCTGAAGTCAGGAGGACCTGAGTTCAAATCCTGCCTCAGACCAAACACTTGACACTTACTAGCTGTGTGGCCTTGGGCAAGCCACTTAATCCCAATTGCCTAAAAAAAAAACCATATCTATATAGATGTACATATGCATCTATCAATGTACATATATAGTAGAGGAAGCTAGGTAACTCAATGGATAGAAGAGGAAAACCTGAGATCAAATCCAGCCTCAGACACCCACCAGCTGTGTGACCCTGGGCAAGTCACTTAAGCTCTGTTTGCCGTAATCCACTTGAGTAGGAAATGACAAACTACTCCAGTATTTTTGCCAAGAAAACTGCATATGAGGTCATGAAGAGTTGGACACAACCAAACAACAACAACAGATACACAGTAAGTAGCAGAATAGTTGAACAATTGCCTGACTACATTGGTGGAGGGGGTTTCTTCACTCTGAATTCCTCCTCAGGTGAAATAAAAATATTTACAATGTTTTTTCTTAATAACAACTATCAAGCAACTTGTGCAAATTTTATTGTCCTATTTTACAGCTGAGGAAACTAATATACCAGAGAGATCAATTAACTTGCCCACAGTCACACAGCTAGTAAATTTCAGGGCTAGAACTCCTACTCTCTTTCCATCACCATTCTATGATGACAGCCTCTTTGGTCCCAGAGCTAGCATCACTGAAGTGATCCTCAAAGACATGGTTCTATAGGGGTAGAGTCCTACCGCCTCACTTGTCCTTGCCACTGATACTAGGATGGAGGGAAGGTATGTGGGAGTAAAGATTAGGAAAGCCTCTGGTCACTATCAAGCAACAGCCGCTTCTGTGGTGGCAACCAACTGTAACCACCGGGCTGGTAGAAAAAGCACAGGGCAGGAGGAATGTATCCCGATAGCAGGAAGTAGGGTATGATACCTTCAGATGGACTGCCTCAAGAGGTCACATGAGCACCTACTTGGCAGCCCGTGGGAGTATGTGTGTATGTAACTATATGTATATGTATACATGTATGTATATGTGTGTGTGTATATATGGAGAGAGAGAGAGAGAGAGAGAGAGAGAGAGAAAGAGAGAAGAGGCAATAAGGGAGAATAAGGTAAAAGGGAATGGAAGCAGAGTCGTGGAATGCTGGGGGTGCACCCGGCCTGATTTACTGAAGTAGTCTGACCTTACAATATTAATAGGTACATGTTGGAGGGGCCTGGTGAAGGGTGGAATGGGGTTGCCCATTTTCTGCTCTCTCTGTGAAAAATGAAACAATGCCAAATGAAAACCCTGCCAAGGCTGTATTTATATACTCCAAAGATTCTTTTTTTTTTTGATCCTAGAAGGGGTGCAATACCAGACTTTTGTCTACCTCCTGCAGCTTTAAAGGGTCAAATTGCTGAAACTGCAATCTTGTCTAAGATTTGTCTGGAGAAGGCTACAGCAAAGGCAGAAGGCTGTCCTCTACCCAAAAAAAGCTTCCTGAATTTACCGAGTATATTATTAAGAAAAGCTGGGTTGGGACGAGGAACATTTTACATACCTAAAGAATGATGTTTTGTGATTTCTTTGGTCTTGAGGCAGGCAAAATTTTGGAAAAGAGGGAGGAGAGCCCCTGTTCAAGTGGCTAAACGTGGCCAGGACTGGAGAAGAATGGGGGCTGTGGACAAGGGGAGGTCAATGATTTTAGATCACTCAGCATTTAACTTAATTAGATTAAGTCCAGAGGTAGCAAGGAAGACCTAAGTCCTACCTCAGATCCACTTCAGCTGTTAGGGATCCCTTAGGGATAAAAAACTTAGCAGGCAGTAGCCACTAACTTGGAGAGACGGACCTGGAACTGTGATTACAACAGGGTGGGGAACTCCCCTTGAAGAAACCACCTCTCTCCACCTATGCAGAGTAGCCATTCCTATATCAGTTACATTATTAGGGAGTTTCTTGAGGGTACTGAGAAGCTGCCTGACTTACCTATGTGCCTCATAGCCAATATGAGTCTAAAGTGTACACACACACACACACACACACACACACACACACACACACACGAATGCACACAGAAAGCTGTGCTAAAGACCTGGAATTTATAGTTGACTAGTAAACATAGTGAAATAGGCAGCTAGGTGGTAAAGTGGATAGAATCAGGAAGACTCACCATCCTCAGTTCAAATCCAACCCCAGAAACTCCCTAGTTGTATGACCCTGGGCAAGTCATTTAACCCTGTTGGCCTCAGTTTCCTCATCTGTAAAATGAGCTGGAGAAGGAAACGGCAAACCACTTCAATATCTTTGCCAAGAAATCCCCAAATGGGGTCACGAAGAGTCAGACAGAACTGAAAAATGACTGAACAACAAAACATAAATAAAGGCCAGTGTGCTTCATTTATACTGTACTTTGATCAATTTTACCTACTCTCATATAAAATTTGGATGCATTTTATGTGTACATACTATGCATATATCATGTATGTGTATGTATGACATATATATGTATATGAAGGTTCGGTCTCATCAGTGTGGGCATTATTCCCTGCCCCCATAGAGATCAGCCTGCTCATGCTGTGGCATTCTTGTTCTTATTCAAAAGTCCTTCCCATCATTTCGCCATCACCGGACAAAACGTGGGTACCAGTGGGAGGGAGGGAATGAGTATCTATTAAGTGCCTATTATGGCCAGACACTAGGCTATATGCTTTACAACTGCTATCTCATTTAACCTTCAAAACAACCCTGTGGGGTAAGTGCTATTATTATCCCCATTTTACAGATGAGGAAACTGAGACAAGCAGAGGTTAAATGACTCGCCCAGGGTCACACAGTTAGCAAGTGTCAGAGTCTAGGTTTGAACTGAGGTCTTCCTCACCCCAAGCCCAGCACTCTATGCACTGCTGGCTGAAAATAGCAGTGAAGCGGGGGCAGAGCCAAGATGGCGGAGTGAAAGCAGTGACTTGCTTGAGCTTTCCTCCAAACCCCTCCAAATACTCACAAAAAATGGCTCTAAACAAATTCTGAAGCAGAAGAACCCACAAAAAGGCATAATGAAACAAATTTCCAGCCCAAGACAACCTGGATGATTGATCAGAAAGGTGTATCCTGCTGGGCTGGGAGTACAGCGCGGTGTGGGTGCACAGGCCGCAACATGGCCAGCAGGCTGCAGCAAACCTGGAGCAGGCCTCAGAGGACTGAATCTCGGGCAGCTGTGGAGGTTTCCAGACTCCTCAATCCACCAATGCCAAAGACAAATTAGAAGGTCAGTGGGAAAAGTCTGTTTCTGTCGGTGCCTGAGAAAGGAAGGCGGGTTTCAGCTCCATTCCCCAAGAGCGTGGCCCTGGGGGGCAGCTGCTTCCCGAGCTTCTGGCCCACAGACTGAGGGGGAATCCAGTGGCTGATCAGAGAGGGATTGCAGGGATCTCTTTGCCAGTGCTGAGGCAGGAATCTCTTCCTTTGCCCATGTTTGGATCTGGGCCACAGTTCTGGGTAGCGGTGCTGGGGTGAGGAGGAACACTGGTGTGGTAGAGCTTGGAATGGCTGTGGAGAGGAACCCTTCCTCACAGTTACAGGACAGAAAGGAATACTTGTGGTCACAGGCCAGGAAAGGAGTAAACACCTGCCCTTATCATACCACCTTGGAAGAACTGAAAATTTACAGGTCCCTACAAGTATCTCTGAAAACAGCTGTACAAACCCCCGAAGCTTGGAACAGTACATTCTCCACATTGGAAGCAGATTCGTACTTTAACAAAGAGTTTAAAATTCAAGTAATTGGCCGGGATCATGAGCAAGCAGCACAAAAAGAGTCAGACTATATTATCTTACTTTGGTGAAAAAGAAGATCAAAATATACAACCAGAAGAAGACAACAAAGTCAAAGCTCCTACATCCAAAGCCTCCAAGAAAAATATGAATCAGTCCCAGGCCTTGGAAGAGCTCAAAAGGGATTTTGAGAAGCAAGTAAGAAGTAGAGGAAAAACTGGGAAGAGAAATGAGAGTGATGCAAGAAAATCATGAAAAACAAGTCAACAGCTTACTAAAGGAGACCCAAAAAAGTACTGAAGAAAATAACACCTTAAAAAATAGCCTAACCCAAATGGCAAAAGAGGTCCAAAAAGCCAATGAGGAGAAAAAAAATTCCCTAAAAAGCAAAATTGGGAAAGGAAGTCCAAAAACTTACTGAAGAAAATACTTTCTTAAAAATTAGAATAGGGCAATTGGAAGAGAGTGACTTTATGAGAAATCAGACACAGTAGAACAAATCCAAAAGAATGAAAAATTAGAAAACAATGTGAAATATCTCATTGGAAAAACAACTGACCTGGAAAATAGATCCAGGAGAGAGAATTTAAAAATTATTGGACTATCTGAAAGCCATGATCAAAAAAAGAGCCTAGACATCATCTTTCAAGAAATTATCAAGGAAAACTGCCCTGATATATTAGAACCAGAGGGCAAAACCATAGAAATTGAAAGAATCCACAGATCTCCTCCTGAAAGAGATCCCCAAAGGAAAACTCCTAGGAATATTGTAGCCAAATTCCAGAGTTCCCAGGTCAAGGAGAAAATATTACAAGCTGCCAGAAGGAAACAATTCAAGTACTGTGGAAACACAATCAGGATAACACAAGATTTAGCAGCTTCTACATTAAAGGACCGCAGGGCATGGAATATAATATTCCGGAGGGCAAAGGAGATAGGATTACAACCAAGAATCACCTACCCAGCAAAACTGAGTATAATCCTTCAGGGGAAAAAATGGTCATTCAGTGAAATAGAGGACTTTCAAGCATTTTGATGAAAAGACCAGAGCTGAATAGAAAATTTGACTTTCAAATACAGGACTCAAGTGGAACATGAAGAGGTAAACAGGAAAGAGAAATCATAAGAGACTTATTAAGATTGAACTGTTTACATTCCTGCATGGAAAGATGATATTTATAACTCATGAGACCTTTGTCAGTATTAGGGTAGTTGGAGGAAAAAAATTATATGTATGTATATGTAGATAGATAGATAGATAGAGGGCACAGGGTGAGTTGAAGATTAAGGGGTCATATCTGGAGAATAAAATTAAGGGATGAGAGAGGATTACACTCGGAGAAGAAGAAAGGGAGAGGTAGAATGGGGTAAATTATCTCACAAAAAAAACAGAAAAGAAAAGTCTCTACAGTGGAGGGGAAAGGGGAAGGTGAGAGGAATGAGTGAATCTTATTCTCATAGGATTTGGCTTAAGGAGGGAATAACATACACATTCAATTGGGTATGGAAATCTGTCTTACCCTACAGGAAAATAGGGGGAGAAGGGGACAAGAGAGCAGGGGATGATAGAGAGGAGGGCAGATTGGGAAAGGGGTAATCAGAAGTAAATACTTCTGAGGAGGGACAGGGTCAAAAGAAAGAATAGAATAAATGGAGGGCAGGATAGGATTAAGGGAAATAGAGTTAGTTTTTCACAACATGTCTACTATGGAGTGTTTTGCATAACTGCACATGTACAACTATATTGAGTTGCTTGCCTTTTCAATGAGGGTGGGTGGGGAGGGAGGAAGAGAGAAAATTTGAAACCTAAAGTTTTAAAAACATATGTTTAAAAAAAATGTTTTCACATGCTACTGGGAAATAAGAAATACAAGAAATGGGGTACAGAAGTCTATCCTGCCCTACAGGAAAATAGAATGGGAAGGGGATAAGAGAAGGGGAGAGAGATAGAAGAGAGGACAGAGTAGGGTAAGGGATATTCAGAATGCATGCCATCTTGGGGGGGGGAGGGGGAGATGGGGTGAAAATTTGGAACTCAAAAACTTGTGAAAGGGAATGTTGAAAACAAAAAATAAATAAATTTATATTAAAAAAAATAGCAGTGAAGCACATGCCCTATTCATCACTGATCTCTCCCTCTCACCACACTAGTCCTTCTTTTCCAAACATGTATTTCTTTGCTGGCATTTTTACACTGTTTCTCCTTTGTAATTACTTATTTGTAATGTGTCAGCCTATTTATGCCTGCTATGAACCTCTCCACTGCCCTTTAGGTGAGTCTCAACATCCAGTCTTCAGAACTAGCAACTCTCAGCCTTGTAATATTGATTGAATATTATAATTAAAAATATGGACCATTATTTCAGGGAGAAGCCAAGGGTTATTAAAATGGTAGAAGTTAATATAACTAATATGTGGTATCCATGTAATACAGATGACATAGACACAGATGTGGCACAATGAAAAGAATTCTGGATTTGGAGTCAAAGGACCTAGATTCAAATCTGATGCTTATTACATGTGGTCTTGGGTAAGTCATACTCTCCCTTGTTTCTTCATCTCTCAAAATGAGGGAATTAGATTTAATAAGCTTTAAGGTCCCTTCCAGTTCTAAATTTACAACCCTATGATATTATATACATTTTTATTCATGTTTTATTATATAGAGAAAATGTAAATAAATAATAAATCAGAATTCATTCTCTCTCTCTCTCTCACTGGCACACACACACACACACACACACACACACACACACACCCATCCCACCAGAATGTAAGAGTTTTCATTTATTTTCCCAATGGGCTCTTGTCAAAAAATATCAGATTAGCCTGGAGAGGCATTTGGAGCCTTCAAGGAGCTCTTCCATTGTAAGTTGTGTTGTTAAATAAAGTTATCAACTTACCTGGTCCTCTGGTTTATGTAATGTTTTTTTTAAAACTTCTAGATATGAGAATGACACTTAATGTCTGATGCTATTTGAAAAATGTATCCACCTATCATAAAAACAATTCAATAGCCAGCAGCTGCCTCATTTTGGCCAGATTTTTCCTTATGATAATCAGTTTTCAGCCTCCAGAAGGTAACTGTAGGGATTCTAGAGGTCAAAAACCAGACTGATCACATGCAAAACTTTGGAAGCCTTGCAGGGTTGTGTAATTTTGCTTCCACAACTAATTTCCTGTGTAATGAACACATTTCTCCCCTGAGCTGATTCTGTCTCACATAATCTGAATATTTTCACACAGTTGCAGCTAGCTTAGAACCACAATTTCTTGGATTTACAAAAGACCATTCAGGACCATCCTAAATGCTCTCCATGATCACAACCCATCCAATCCAATCCAATAAACATTTATCAAGCACCTAGTATGTGCCAAGTACTGAGCTAAATTCTGGGGATACAATTAATAAAAAGAAAGAGTCCCTGTCATCTAGAAGCTTACAATCTAATGGGGGGAGGGAAGGTACAGAGAGACAATGCAAAAGGAGGCTAGAAAAGGAAAGGGGAGACACTAAGGGGCACTCAGTGCAGGGGCATCTTGTTCCATTGGGTTGAACCCAGACAGAGCAACAGATACAAAGTGGGGTGAGCCAAAAAGTCCAGTTTCTGCCCTCTACAGAAGACTTTGGGAGGAGCCACCATCCTCCAGCCCTCCAGTCAGAGGAGAGAGGAGGCTGAGGGAGGTGATGTCAATCAAGGCTTGAGTTAGCAGCATGGTGGTGAGATTAGAAGTGATGTGCTTATCCTGGGAGGGGCAGCTTATTCATAGAGTTGAAACCAGGCAGAGCAGCCCTTGCAAAATGGATTTGTTAAACCTATTTAACCTATGAGGAATTGCTGCATAGAAAGGCCACTTGACTTGCCTCAGGTCACACAGCTAGTATATGAAAGAACCATGACTACAGAACCCAGATCTCTATAACACTAGAACATTGTTCTTTTCAATAATAATAATTGATTTTATATAGAACTTCACAGTTTACAAAGAAAATCTTTTACACATTGTCTCATTTGATCAACAGGACAAGCCAGTGAAGTAAGAAGGTTAAGTATTATTATACCCATTTTGCAGATGAAGAAACTGAGACTTAGGGAGTTTAAGTGACCACAAGTGGTATATGCCCATAATCCCTTCTACTGGAGACTGAGGCTGATGAATTGTTTATGCTTTAGAATTCTGAACTGCATTAGGTCTCTGGCATCAATATGGGGGGGTACCTGGCATGGGATGAGGGACCATAAGGCTGCCTAAGGAGGACTTACATAGATTAAGTTGGAAATAGAGGAGAGAGACAGAGACAGAGAGAACTGCTTGCAGGACACAGAAGTACAGTGATTTGGCCAGGGTCACACAACTAGTCAGAGGTAGAACTCCAACTCTGTCCTGATTCAGGACCCAGTTCTCTATCCATTACACTATATAATGCCTACAAAATATTTTTGCTTACTAATAAAGGCCTAAAATATTGATTTATAAAAAGTAATATGCAAATTTCTTTTTTTAAGGAATTTTCTTTTTATTATTACATCAAAAAACATGAACATTTCCCTATACAAAGAACAGGAGGACTGCATATGAAACCTTGAATCTCTACTATGTACAATATGTTTTTAACATATAACTTTCCATGAACATATCTGATAATACTACAGATTTAGAATGAATCTTAGAGTTCACTGAATTCAACTTTCTCATTCTTCAAATGACGAAACTGAGATCCAGAGAGTTTCAGTGACTATCCCAGAGACCACACAAAGAATAAAGATCTGAAGTGAGATTCATACCTGGGTCTTCCTGATTTCAAGATCAGTCCTTTACCCACACTACAGTAAGGTATCCATATGTTAAGAGTTGAACTTGTATTTTCCTTAAATGAACAACTGAGTTTGAAAAATGAAAATAGCTATTTAATTTAATTTTTTACCTGATTAACTTATGTGACATATAAGAAATTCAAGAGACATCATTTCTGGGTAATTAATCTTTTTTTAGTCTTACTAGTAGACAATGAATAAATATATATAATTATAATATATTATAATGAGAGGTGGAGCTAATCTAATGAGAGGCTGGGGGAAGTGACTTTGATCACTCTTGCTCCCAGACCACCCCCAGACTCAGGAAATTTAGACAAAGGCTCTGCCCCAGCCCCAGCCAGAGTGGAACACTAGTGGGCAAATTCATCTTTGATTAAATTCTTTGCGAAGTTCTCCAGTTGAGTGGGGCAACAGCTCCACCTAGATAAGATGGTCTAGGTGGGGTAAATTTTTGGGCAAGGACAGAAATTTCCTTAAAAAGGAAATAAGCCTGGATCTCCTCAATAGTTGTCTATTTAATAATCATTTCTCTCACTTAAGAGACTCCATTCGTAGGCCACAAGTGGAACAGAATCTTTCACTTCTCCCCTAGGTCACTCAGTGAACTCCAGATACCTATTGCCTGAAGGTTTACATTAGAGTATAAGAAAGGAGACAAAAGACCTAGGTTTTATTCTTATCTGGATTAGTACATCAAAAACTGTGTTGTAGGCAATAGATGTGACCTAATTATTTAACATCTCAAGCCTTCTACAAAACACATAATGCTCACTGGTATAGTCCTTTATAGTTTGCAAAGCTCTTTACCCACCTCAACCATACTCGGTAGGTAGCACAAGCATTCTTTCCATTTTAGAGCTGAAGATACTGAGGCTTTGAGAAAACTAGGAATTTTCGCACATGGGTGGCCAAGGAGACTTTTATCATGGTCAAGGTCTGAATAAAAGTAATCATAGCTACCAGACTCACTTCTTTTCTTTAATTAAAATATTTATGATCTCTCCCTCCTACCTAGCCTCATTCCAATAGAAAATAAAATTTTAAAAATACTTATAAAAAGTATGTGTGATCAAACAAATTCCTACATTGGCCATCTCTAAACACACGTCTCATTCTGCATCTTGAGTACATCATCTCTCTGTCGGAGGCAAATAGTGCGCTTCGTGACTTCTCTGGAACTATGCCAGATTCACACTTCTGTTTGCCCTTAGTTCTGGCTTTGTGCGGCTAGCAAGAGCTATAGAGTTTTCTGGGAAACTTCTGGAAGACCCAGAGTCATTCCTCATCTCATTGATGGATATCAGTTAATATTACAACCATAAGAACACCCTTGATCTTTTCAAAATTCACCTCTGCCATAGGAAATACCATTGTACTTGGTACATTGTGCTTTATACCCATTGTGCATTTCTTTAATTTACTAATTCTGTGCATTTGTTTAGAAACCTTTATAAGATCCTCCAAAAGCAACACTCTTGATTGCTCAAATGGATTTGTGATCTCCTCCATCAGGAGCTCCCACCAAGGAAGGGTCAGGCAGCAGCATGTTGGAGAAGTCAGAGTCATCCCAAAGTAGTATAACTAGGTGGGAAATGAGGAGATGTCTGTCCCGCACCTATTTGTCGCTGTAAAATTGGGTGACTACTTTAGTTTTATGTTTACAAGTTAACTAAAGGAGGAAAGGGAATGGAAGGAAGGAGGAAGGAAGGAAGGAAGGTTGGTTGGAAGGAAGAAAGGAAGGAAAAGGTACGAGAAAGAAAGGAAGGGGTGATGGAAGGGAAGAAGAGGGGAGAAGGATGAGGAGAGGAAGGAAAAGAAGAAATGAAATATGGAAGGAGGTTTTTTGTTAATATATCCAAGAATATCAAATTCATATTTTGTACCAATTTTATGCATCACTAGTGAACCCAAATCAGGCTGCACAATGTAATATAAGTGATGATCTGAACTCAGCCATGAGCCCCAGAGCAGAAATGGCTTCTGGCAAACGTGGGTAAAACATGAGATTATGTGTACAGCGGTGTCTGCTGCAAGTTTGGTTACCATATTGTAGAATATAGGCCTGCTACAAAAAAAAATCCATGCATTTACCTGATTTTCTTAAGCAAAAAGCCCTTTGTATATTTTTCATTACCCAAAAAAACCAAAACAAAACAACTAGCAATTAGGAGCCAGCTTTCAAAATGTGCTTCTCTGGAAACTTTTCCTTAAGAAGAAGCAGGAATGCTTGACACAAGCAAAAATATTTGAGTTTTAGGAACCAAATGGCTTTGGGTGGAGGTGGGGGGGGGGAAGGGGAAGGATAGAAATAACCTAGTGTTGTATTATTTATAATGTGTGCTTGCTTCTGTGAGGAGCTCCAAGCACTGAGTCACAGTTTCCATTCTATCCTCTATTCTTCAACAAGTTGATAGGAAAGCAGGCACTATTATTTCTGGTTCACAGAAGAATATCTTTAACAGAGGACAATAATCTCTAAACTTTCATAACACACATTTTTATCAGAGGGTCATGGCTGAGTGAGTAGAAAGAAAGGGACAAATGAAAGGATGCTGTGGAGATAGAAATGACTAGATTTGGCAACTACTTCAATATGTAGGGTGAGGGAGAGCAGGTTGTCGATTGAAATCAGGTAACCCAAAGGATGGCTTTGGCCTTCAAGAGAAATAGGCAAGTTCAAAAGAGAGGTGGATTTGTAGGGAAAACAATGTAACAAGATGGGTTAGCATCTGCCATAACCATGATCTAATTTGGGAGCGGGAGGTTGGTTTGGGGGCTGGGTGTTGAGTTGGAGTAATTTTGCTAATTCCACCTGACCAGTTGTTTCAGTGAGTGCCCCATCTTGGTTATTTATAACTGTCCAGAGGGTCCAAAGCTCAGAACATAGAGTCAGGGGGCAGTGATGGGAGTGTTGAAGGACAAAGGTAGGTGTGTTTGTGTTGTAGATATGCCTAATTAATTATTGGCTACCTTGGGAAAAGAGTGGGATGCACCTATGTTCACACTCTTATTCTGACTGGTTGATCACATAGTCCTTGAGGCCCAGCCATAGTCCAAACTTGGGAGACCAATGGCCTCAATACACTGAGGTAGAACTGGTATGCCCCCAATAACAGTGGCAACACAGACAGTGGGGGGTTGAGTCAGTGGCAGAGAAGAGGGACTTCCCAATTCCCCCAGGGCACTAGAAAGCCCTGATAGGGGGTAAAATGTGAAAGGTCTGGGCCTGGGGTAGTGGGGTCAACCTTTGCAAAGGCATGGAGATGAGAGATTAAATTAATGCAGAAAACAGCAACTAAGCCAGTTTGGTTGGAGTTTGTAATGTGCATGAGAGGAAGGAATGTATAATCAGAATGGAAAGAGAAGGTGGAGCCAGTTTGTAGAGTTTTAAATGTTACCAAACAAAAGAGTTTATATTTTGTAGAAGAATAAAGGTAGCCACTTCTTGAGCAGAGAAATGAAATGAGCAGACCTGGGCTCTAGGAATACCATTTTGGTAGCTCTGTGGAGGGTGGATTGGAAGAGAGAGAAGCCAGATACAGAGTGGCCAGTTAGCAGGATTTTACAATATCCTAGGTGAGAAGTGATGAGAGTGGTTTTGCTGCCAGTGAAGAGGAGAGAGGTGTGAGAGACGTTATAGAGAGATATTTAGGAACACTTGGTGCCTAACTAGATTGGGGGGGAGGGGCTAGTAAATGACAGTGAAGAGTTGAGAATGACTACTAGGGGGGCAGACCTGGGTGACTTAAAGGATGGTAATCCCCTCAATAGAAACTTAAGAGGATAGATGGATTTAGGGGAAAATGGCGAGTTTTGTCCTGGACTTGGTGAGTTGGAGGTACCTATGAGGTGAAGATGCCCAGAAGGCAGCTAAACATGCCGGATCCGGGCTTGAGACAGATGCGACCTGGATGTACAGATCTGGGAGTCATCAGCACAGACATGATAGTTGAAAGCACACTGACCTTTGAATAAGGCTGGCTCCAACTTCCATGTTAAGGTAACATTGGAAGGGAAGGGTATGGCATGTTTTACCCTGTAACCCAATCATTTGCTCAGGTTTTGCAAGAACATGCTACTTTCAAATGTAGCAATGCAAAAATAATCGTCTAAGTTTGCCAAACCACACGACACCCTGCCGGCTCAGAAAACGCTGTCATGAAATGCTGCCGGGCTATAGTGGTTTTGGGCTGTGGGTCTCATATAAGCACCATTCAGCTCACATCAAACAGCTGCTGACTACAGACCCAGGAGGCCTCCAAGTCGAGAATGCTAGGCTCTGTGATTGGAAAACCTGGTTAGTCTCTCCTTCTGGCTTCAGCTCAATCCCGAAGCATCTTGTTTTCCCTTGTAGTCTCCGTGAATTGGAAAAAGGGGGAAGGAACTTGCTTATATTCAGGGGGGAAGCATAAGGAAATGTAATGATTGGAAAGCACTTGGCTGGGGAATGCAGCCTAACCCCTGAAGGTTAAAAATGTCTGAATTTAGTGCCTAGAAAAACAGAAGGAAGGAAGGCCAAAATCGCACATTCTTTAGTTCTATCTTCATAGTGACAAGATCACAGAAAAGCAGAGAGGCTGTAACTATATGGAAACAAGGTCTGTTGTGGAGAGCCAGAGGGGAGGTTAAAGGATCAGAGTGGATTTTGAGGACTTCTTGTTGTTGTTGTCGTTGAGAAGGGAGGTTCATTTCTCAAAGCTAAGATGGCAAGAATAGCGCTTCAATATAATAATAATTAATAATAATAGCTAGCATTATATTGAATTAAAGTTTTCACGTCACTTTATATATGTCATTTTGTTTGATCTTCACAACAATCTGTAGTGTCGGTGCTATTATTATCCTCATTTTACATATGAAGAAACTGAGGCAGAGAGAGGCGGCACAGGTCACACAGCTAGGAAGTATCTTGAAGAGGGATTTGAATACAGGCATTCCTGACTCCAGGTTTTGATGCTCCCCTGCATCATTTCACTGTCATATAGACTGCCTCTACTGCAAAGGCTAAACTAACCCTGATCTCAGAGAATTAGAGAAGTAAACCCAAGGTTTCAGTTCTAGGAAGGGCCAAAAGATTGCAATTATACATACATTCAGGGATCAAAGTTTACCTCACAAGTCAAGATATCCTTTGGGTAAGGAGTCTTCAAATCTGGCCTCAGATACTTACTAGTTGTGTGACCCTGGGCAAGTCCCTTAACCCTATTTGCCTCAGTTCCTCATGTATAAAATGAGCTGGAGAAGGAAATGGCAAGCCACCCCAGTACCTTTGACAAAAAACAACAACAATAACAATTTAAAAAAAAAAACCCAAATTGGGTTATGAAGAGTCGGACACAACTATAACAACTGAATGACAACAATAAGAAGGATTCTTGGGTGTCCAGAGAGAGTGAGATAAGAAACCAACCAATCAATCAATATCAATCAATAAACATTTCTTAAGCACCTACTATGTGCCACGATGTACTCAGATCAGGGGCAAAGCTTTGTCTTACTATTTCTCCTCCCTCCTGGGATCTAAGTCTGATCCTGCTACTAGCCTGAATCAAGTCTCTGAACCTGTGTCTATTTCAATTCTCCATCTGTAAAAAGGGAGAATAATAGTCAGTACCCCTTCCTGACACCTAGGAATGCAAGGCAGAATATGGTAATGAAAAGAACCTTGGAATAGAAATCAGAAGACCTGAGCTGTAGGCCTGGTTCTGCAACCAGTTGTGGGATTACAGGCAAGTGATTTAATCTCTCTCAGCCTCCGGGTTCTCACCTGTAAAATGAGGAATTTGTACTAAATGATCTCTAAGGTCTAAGACAAGAGGATGAAAACTATGGCCTATAGGCCAAATCCAGTCTGCAATTATTTTTGTACAGTCTCTGGGCCATAGTTTACCAACTCCTGCTCTAGAAAAGACTCAGTATGGTCTTTTCCAGTTTTGACATTCAATCCTCTTTTTTCCTTTTAAGATGGATATTATAGATATGAAACCAATTTCTACCTCTGTGACCTTGGCTAAGTCATTTAACCTTCTGGGTCTCAGTTTTCTCATCTGTTAAAAAAAAAAGTTAAGGGGTTAGATTAGAGGGTCCCTGAGGTCCTTTCTGACTCTTAATCTATGATCCTATAAACCTTCAGAGGTAATGTTTTCCATAGAGCTAAGACATCACTTACCATAATACTGTAACATTGACTCATGTCTATAAGGCAGATTTATAAAATATGGCTCCAATTCGTGGTAATTATGCATTTTGAAGTATAATTGTGAAATAACTCATGCTTATTTATGTCTCCAGTTAGAAAACAAAACTTCAACAATAGGCTGGGGGTTGAGGTCCCCTGGCCTGCACTAGGAAAGTTTCCTCTCTTTTATATTGCTCGTTGTGTTCTCATGCCACAAAAAAGGGACATCTGGCAATATAAGGGCAAGGTGAAACATACATGATACTAAAAACAACAACAACACTAGTTAGCATTTACATAACACTTTAAGATTTGCAACGTGCTTTACAAATATTATCTCATTTGATCCTCACAACAACCCTGGGAGGTAGGTGCTATTATTATCCCCATTTTACAGTTAAGGAAACTGAGGCAGGCAGAGGTTAAATGATTTGTCCAGGGTCACAATTATTGAGTGTTTGAATCCGGATTTGGACTTCTGGCTCTTATGATCTTGAAGAAGAGGAACTGAAGAGGTGGCGGCTGCCACTGTGGTCACATTGCTACCATGAAATGTTCTTCTCATTCTTTTTTTTTTTTTTAGGCAATTGAGGTTAAATGACTTACCCAGCGTCACACAGCTAGTAAGTGTCAAGTGTTTGGTCTGAGTCTGGATTTGAACTCAAGTCCACCTGACTTCAGGGTGGTTGCTTCTTCTCTTTCTTCTTGAGAATTGTCCCAAGTCTGTATGTGAAAACCTCTAATCTTCTCAGCTAAGGGCTCATCTTGTTAGCTTCCTCTCTTCCCAAGCTGGAAAGAACTAGAAATTCCAAGGTTTTTGTGGCCAGCCAACTCCTTGCCAGAGGTTGTTACACTACAAAAATGAAACAGAAACCAGAGAAAGCTTTCTTTGTGTCTGACTTTTCATAGTCAAGGTTGGCTCCACAAAGGTTGGGCTGAGGGCAATATGGTGAAGGTTATGTAAGATTCTGTGACTTAGTGGTCAGAAATTAGGGCTTCCTATCAGCTGAAAAACAAAGAAAGAATGAGAGAAAATAGTACTTGCTGAGACTGCTCAAAGGGTATACATTACATGCTAATACAGCGTATGTAGTTTGAACAGTTGAGAATTTAAAAAAACAACATACCCAATAATCTTTTTGTTTTTTAGACTCAGTTATGGGTCCTGGGGGTTGAGTTTTATACCACATGTTGAGAAAATGATACTGTTCTAATAGTCAAGCTGCAAACATTATAACTGATATTCTCTATTCAACACCAAAGAAAAGCATTTGCCCACTCACTGACCAATCCAGACACCAGGCTTGACATTAGAATGCCTTCCTAGGATCATGGGATTTAGAACTGAATGGAACCTGAATATCAAATCCTACCTCCTTATTTTACAGATTAGGAAACTGAGGCCCCTGTATTTACTTTTCTGTGTATATACCACGTGTCCCAATAATGTAAGGTCCTTGAGAACACGGCCTGTTCCATTTTGCCTAGATGTCAGTGCCTAGGAGAGTGGCTCTCACCTAGTAGGGTTAGGCAGGTCCCTGTGATTTCATCTACATAAAAACTTCCAGGCAAAAAAGCTCCCTCTGCCAATGTAAGTAATCATCTTTTCTGCTACTTGTAGTCTTAGAAAGTTTCCTTGGGCACTAAGAAGTGCCCCAAGATTAAGTGACATGCCCAGGACCACATACCTGGTATGCGTCATCACACTCTGGACTTGAACCCAGGTCTTTCTGGCTCTTTGGCCAGCTCTCTGTCCACTTTGTTGTTGTTCAGTCTCTTTTTGTCATGTCTGACTTTTCATGACCCCATTTGAGGTTTTCTTGGCAAAAATACTGGAGTGGTTTGTCATTTCCTCCTTCAGCTCATTTTATAGATGAAGAAACTGAGGCAAACAGAGTTAAGTGACTTGCCCAGAGTCACACAGCTAGTAAGTGTCTGGGGCCAGATTTCAACTCAAAAAGGCGAGTCTTACTGACTTCAAGCCCAGCACTCTATCCACTGTACCACATAGGCTTTATTTAGTGTGATTCTATTATAAGGGGAAAAAATGAAGTCTTTGATGATTCTCAATACAGAATATAAGCTCCTTGCCTAAGGAGTTATCTCAGCAAATAGTTTTTGTTTATTTTGTCTTTGCATCTGTTGCACAAAATAGATATTCAAATGTTTGTTGGATGGTATAGGGTAGGATAGGATAGGGTAGAGTGGAATAGAATAGAGATAGAAAAGAGAAGAGAAAGGAAGAGAATAAAAGAGAATATGAAGTATACTGCTCTTCCCAGTTTCTCTGAGATGAACACTTAGACCCCGCTGTGGCAGGTCTCTTCATCCAAAAACAAAACAAAACAGTACAAAAAATCTTGACATTACTACGCATCTAGTTGTAAGTTATTTTTTTTTCTTTTTTACTGACAAACTGATTAAAAGACCATTCTACTCTCACTGCTTCTACTTCCTCAACACCTACTTGCTACTCAGGTCATCACAACCTGGTTTGGCGCTGTGTCAAAACTGCTCTCAAAGATCAGCAGTGGGCTCTTCTTACTATTCACCCTCCTTATCCTCTGACATCTTGCTATGTGGATATAACTTCTCCCTTTGCATCCTTCCTTTCCTCTCTTGGCTACACTTTCCTGATTCTCCTTGCACTTCTCCTGCTAAAAGCCTTTGTCTCCTCCAGATCTTCTTTCTCTTCCAATCCTGTAAATCCTATGATATAGGTGATCCTCGATGCCTCGTCCTCAGCTCTTTTCTCTTTTTTCTCTCCTTCTCTCCAATCTTACACACTTCCATAGCTTCAACAATCAACTTTTTGTGGCTGATTGCCACATCTGAATCTGGCCTTCGACTCTCTCCAAAACATCAAAACATAAAGAGGTGTGAGAAAAGAAGGGAGGGAAGGTTAGAAGGGAAGGAGGGTACTTGCCTAGGGCCAGAGAGCCAGCATGGACATGGTGGGGTAAACTCAGGAAGGAACTATAAGAGAAGTGAGCAGTATGGCTGGAGTTTCTCTTCAGACAGCAGTTCCTGGAATAGGCTCAGCAAGCAATAAGTAAGGTCATGTGGCATGGGAGGGAAGAAGACTTATAAAATCATTTTGGATTCACAATATTATAGATTTAGAGCTGGAAGGGACTTAGCATTTACTGTTTTTTACCACATAATGGTCGCACCCCCAACCTTAATTCATCACGTAATGGGTAATGGTTGCATGTTATAATTCTGCTCATCAGGCAGCTTAAAAGGTAAACAGAGCAGCAATGTATTCACCAGAGACATATGGATACACATTTATCTCTTGCTCATTGCAAGCAGCAAGCCTAGAATTCTCAGTGCACACACATTGTTAGTATTCAATTTTAACATATATTCATGAGTATTTCATGCATCCTAATCTTGCACCGAAGACAGTTTAGTAATAAATGATTTTTAAGTAACACCAGCACAATTTTTAAAGCTTCACATAGCGGTCGCACCTGCTTTTTTGAAAAAAATTTGGCATAAAATCTGTGACAATTATGTGGTAAAATACAGTACTTAACCATTACCAACCCTACCATTTCACAGAAAAGGAAACTGAGGTCCAGGGTCACACAGATATTAAGTGGCAGAGCTAGAATTGAATCCAAATCCTCTGATTCTAGATGCAGCACACTTCACTCCAACTCATTCCTCCCCACCCCATGCATTCACTCAGGAGCCAAGTCCTCTCAATGATAACTCCACAACACACCTTTTTGTTTTTTGTTTTTTTAAGTTTAGTGATGGGTTTCATTTTTACATTACCAACATTTGCAGCTTATCTCTCATTCTATTAGAGATCATATGTAACAAAGTGAAACAATTAAACAATTAACAAATGAATAAATAAAACTAACATATATATGTAATACATATATAAATAAAACATGTATATATACAAAACTAACATATATATAACATATAGTAGCACTCTTCTGAAAGTGCATGCAACATTCCACGTCTATAGTACCCCGCCCATCTATATATTTAAATTTTTAAAAACATGAACAGAATCCGTTTTTTTCTCCTTCTTATTTCCTACCTCATGGGAAAAAAAGAGAAAAGAAAAGCAAATTCCTTGTAACAAATATGCACAGTTGAGCCAAGCAAACAAATTCCCTCTTTAGTTGCATATTACACACACACACACACAATGTATGTATGTATATGTATATATAGATATCTATTTATACACACATATATATAATATGCAACCAAAGAGGGAATTTATGCACACACATGTATCCTTTTTATCCACTCCCTCCTTTCCATTCCTGCAGCCATCGTCCTAGTTTAAATCCTCGCCTCTGGCCTAAGCTATTGCAATAGCCTTGAAGTTCACATGGATCCATGAAAGGTAGAGTCTATACTATAGTGAGCTTCTATCCAACTCCACAAAAGACTTAGAATAGTTCCTTAATTTTACAGAATTTTATTGATGTTTTATCCTCAGGTTCACATCAAATAAGCTGTTTGGAGATATAGGAGAAACATTGACTTATGATATGATTCCAGCTGCTTTGCTGGAATGTTTGTGCATATCTCTAGAGTTATTATTTAGAATTATATTTATAGTTCATATAATTATTTTTAATAAATATAAATATTTACATTGAACTAGAAAATTCGCTATAAATCCCTGGAATGGAATTCCCATCTCTCTCTCTCTCCAGCAAGTTATGTCTGTTTTATTCAAAGACAGTCAATCCATCATAAAACCATGTTGAGCACTTGCTTCAAGAATCCAACAAGTTTTAGGAATGCCTTCCTAGAACATTATTCATAATAAAGTACAGGAGAACCACAAAATTACAGAATGCCAAATCTGGAAGGCATATCAGGGGCAAATAAGTTCAAGCCATACATTTAAAATCTTTTCTTTACAGACCTACTGGGTGGCCATTTTAACCTTTGCTTGCTTCTTATCCAATTCATGTGGAGTGACTCATTCTTTTGCACAGCCAAGCCAGGTGACTGTAAATCCCACAGATGCCACCTCATCTTGGAACACTCTGGGTCCTAACCAAATGGCCAAGGCTTCTATCACTGTCACTGCTGCTACTTGCCAAGTAAACATGTAAATCCATCATTTTAACACTAATATTCCCTTGGTAATAGCTATAAATCATTGAAAAATCACAATCTCAAAATAATAAGTATTTTTAATGATCCAGAGGACCATGGGTATGTGCATGGTTGAGGGAGGGACAGAAAAGACCAGCTTATTAGCAAGAATGACTTGTGTCCAAGAAGTCACATAAAAATCACACCTGAGAGATTTATAATGGAAAATGGAGGTGATCTAGTCCAGTAAAAAGAGTGAGGGATAACAGGTAGATAGTCACAATATTGTACAAAGTTAAAGGACCTATATAGCTAGGGTTCTTTACCTAGAGTACAGGGGTGTGTGTATGTGTGTGTGTGTGTGTGTATGTGTGTGTGTGTGTGTATGTGTATAGATAGATTGTGTGTGTATGTATATATACATACACATACATACATATTTATATATATATGTATATATATATGTATATATGTATGTATATATATATATATATATATATATATATAACTATTTCAATGTAATTGGTTTGTAGTCCTTTGTATTTTATTTTATTCACTTAAAAATATTATTCTGAGAAGGGGTTCATAAGCCTATGGACTGCCAAAGGGATCTATGACACAAAAACGGGTTAAGAACCCCTGGTGTTGCCAAAGGCCTATTGCACAGGCCCTCTGTGGGTAAACCCCTTGTAGAGGATTTATGTGAAGGCTTGGGGGGAGTCACAAAGAATGAGAAGGTATGGATAAGTTGCTATCTACAATTTTAGAGGATGTTCCCCCCTGTGTCCACTGATATATTGAGGTCATATGATTTAAAAAAAAAAAGATATCCAAGAAATATATTAGGGGAGAAAAAGGACCTGCCCTACAGGAAAATAGAAGGGGAAAGGGATAAGAGAAGGGGGAGGGAATAGAAGGGAGGGCAGATCAGGAGAAGGGGTATTCAGAATGCATGCCATCTTGGGATGGGAGTAATTATGAGTTGGGGAGAAATTTTGGAACTCAAAATCTTGAGGAAGTGAATGTTGAAAAGTAAAAATAAAAAAATACAGGAAAAAAAGGAATTAGGCTAGTAATGTTGCAAGATCAAGGGATAATAGATGGGCACTCTAAGGGCACGATGATCCCCTTGGTGGCTGTGCCTAGTACCATTGTATAGCCTGTGAATCCCTTGTGGCTCCATTTTTCACTGTGATGCAAACACAGGCATGACCTTATCAGAATAAGACAGAATGAGAGTGGGGCAGTTAGGTGGCACAGTGGATAGAGTGCCAGGCTTGGAGTCTTCCTGAATTTAAATCTGGCCTCAGACACTTACTAGCTGTGTGACGCTGCACAAGTCACTTAACCCTGTTTGCTTCAGTTTCCTCATCTGTAAAATGAGCTGAAGAAGGAAAAGGCAAAATGCTCTAATATATTTGCAAGAAAACCCCAAATGAGGTCATGAAGAGTCGGATACAACTGCATTGATTCAATAACAAGAAAATGAGAGCACCACTAAAATAAACTCATTAATTTTGTCTGACATGTATAAACTATATTGAATTGCTTACCATCTCAGGGAGGGGGGAAGGGAAGGGAAGGAAAGAGGGATAGAGTTTGGAACTCAAAATTTTGAGGGAAATGTTTAAAAAATTGTTTTGACATGTAATTGGGGGAAAAATAAAATATTATTTTTAAAAATTTTGCAAGGCTTCTGGCAAGGTTTTTATAGCATCTGATAAATGTAGCATACATCAGAACACATAATGGAGGTGTCTTTCAGCGTTACTACTCTGTCATCAAAATCTTAGGTTAATCAAAAAAATGGGCCCCAATATGCATTTGAATATCAAAAGGTTCCCAGTCTTCCTCATCAGACCTGCTACAACAGTGATGTTGGTGAGGACTTAAGATGGAGTATCCCTGGGCCAGGAACAAGATCTTTGGTATATTTGGAAGGGGACTTTGTGGGTGTTGGCAGAACCTTCTGCTGGAGATGTTCAGCGGCATTAGGAAGCTCTCAGAAACAAGAAAACTAAATGAAAGAACAGCATGAGCTGCTGAAGCTGCTTTATTTGCTGTTTATTTCCTCTTTCCCTTTGAAAAGACAATAGGAAATTGGCAGAAATATCTTTGTTGTCAGATTTAACTGGAGGCGTTCCTGCTTTGGCAAAATATAAGTCGGGTTTTCAAGTCACAGAAACTGTGGTTCTTGCCACTGAGACAGCTCTGGGCCTGTTCCCATATCTAAAAGCTTTGGATAGGAAAGAATTTCTCAAAGATGAGTGAGCATGGGCTCCCCAGATGAAGCTTCAGCCTAAAGGTTGAGAGGAGAAAAACTGAAGTCTGTTCTGCTTTTCATCCTTACAGGAGTATAGTTTCTTGGGGGAAGCAGAGACAGGAGGGGATTGAATGAATTTTGATGCAAACTATGCTTTCTTTCATATGGTAAAAGAGAGATTAATTAAATGAGCTGAGGAGGACAGTGGCTGTGTCCAGGACTGTGCTTTTTCATGATGGTGACTATAATGGTGGTAATTTTTAAAACTGCCTTTCATTTCTTGGACACTCATCCCCAACCTCCTGATATCTTACAGGGAAATACTAGAAGACCTTCTTTCATAGACAATCATCTTTTGGATTATACTATGTTACAGAAATACTTGTTTTAATCCATAAATTAAAAATAAAATAAAGTAAAACAATGAAGGATTTTTAAAAACCCACCATCCAAAAAAAAAAAAGATGGTGAAGCTAAGAAAGTTAACAACTAGGAAGTAAGGAGGTAAACGTCAAGGCCAAATGACAAAAGACCAACAGAAACCCAGCTTGTTACTTAACAATCTATCCTTGGGAAAGGGATTGGACCTGGGATTTCACTGGCAGAGGGCAGTGGTTCCCATTTAGTAGTTCACAAACCCCTTAGGGTTTCTCAATGATGGTCCAAGTGATTTGAGCTAAAAAAAATTTTAATGGGGCCTTAGATAGTAAGCAATTTCCTACTTATGTTACAAATATATTTTTTCTCTGTGATGACAAGCATATGCCTATTTGAAGCATTATAGCTTTGTATCTGTAGCAATTCAAAACTGTCACGAGCTTTTGGGAACAGAAATTATCATTGTATTTATTGTGAGTATTTAATGAATAAATCTAAAAGAATGTTATGAGTAGTATATTAAGTTATCCTGGGAGTTCACCATTATTTTTTTTTTTGGTAAGGGATTTGTGGAATTAAAAAAAAGTTGGGAAGCACAGGTGTAGGGGAGCCAGGAGAGAACACACCCTCCACCAGAGCAAGTTGGCACCTTTTCTTCAAATTGCCCAGAGCACTGAGAGAAGTGTCTCACCCCAGATTAGAAGCCAACATATGTCAAAGATAGGATATGAATCCATCTTACTGGCTCTGAGGTCAGTTCTCTATCCAACCATGACTGTCCCTTAGGAAAATGAAGTGATCACATGAATGTTTATCTATAGTTACTGAAGATATGCCTGACTTTTGCATTTGCAAAAATACTCAAAATACTTACACTTGCTGAAACATAGTATTTCATACTCTAAGCTTACATACCTATACATACATATATAATACATGCATGCATGCATACATACATGCATGCATACATATATAGATAGATACCCACATGAGGTATCCCAAAAATCTTAGTGCAGTTTTAAGCTTTAAGAGTTTAAAACTCTGTGTATATAAATGTAGGTATACATATGTATGTGTGTACATATGTACACACACGTATATATGTATGCATGTGTTTGTATATGTATATTTGTACATGCATGCGTATATATGTGTTTGTGTGTATATATACTCTCAGTCTCTATGTTTATAATGTATATTTATAGACGCACACATATGAGATATAATATATGTACACCCAAATTTACAAGTTACATGCATATATGCATAATATATGTGATATATACAGAGACTGTATATACACAAATACATATATCATATACAAATACATTTTTATATATGTACATATGTGTACAGATACATGTATATATACACATACATGTGTGCACAAATACATTTATATATGTACACGTATTATATGTATACATTTATCTATACATACATATATGCACAAATACATATATTATATGTACAAATACATTTTTCTATATACACACAGAGAATGGATATGTATACTCTCCAGCATAGAGCCTTAAAGTCAACCTAAGGCACTGAGAAGTTGATTTTCCCAGGGTCACACAGCCAATGTATGTGTCACTGTTAAGACCTGAACCCAGGTCTTTCTCACTCCAAAGCCAGCTTTATTCATTATGCTAGATTTCCCTATTTCTATATTTTATATGTGTGTGTGGGGATGTGTGACATGAGACAGACTTTGAGGGTCTCTTCTAGCTCCCGTTCTATGGTCTTATGATTCTACATATGTGTAAGGAAAAGTCCACATAATGTTACCAATGACTATTTGTATATGAGAAGTAAAATAGCAAGCATTAGCAAGATTATGTATGAATGGAGACTGTGCTGGCCCAGTCATGTGACAGTCTTGAAAGCCAACAAATGGACAGCCCAAGCAATACACTAGTACCACCCAGAGATAAAATTTTTTAAAAAACACGATGGCCTCTAGAACATTGAATGGATCTTGAATGAATACAATAAATGAGCTAGTATATGTAAAGCACTTTGCAAACCTCAAAGCGATCTACAAATGCTAACTATTAATAGCTATTATTATTACAGCTCTTTTATTTATTGGAAAACCTGTATAAGAAACATCTAGGATGAAAAAGTATGGAAGAAATACACACCAATTAAACAATTTACACATAAATGTGTGTATACATTGTATCATGGGTATATATGATAGATAATTTATATAGCAATACATCCCTGTGGATACTCCCTGGATTGACACAATCTTAGAGAGTTGTCCGGGTCTCTGAGATGTTAAGTGAATTGCCTATGGTGATGTAGCTAGTAAGTGTCTAAAGTGAAATTTGAGCCTAGACCTTCCTGTTTCTAAGCCTAGCACTCTATCCATAATTCCATACTTTGATAATTGAATGAACGCATGATCTCATTAGCAAGCATACTCCCTCCACCATGGCAGATTGCAACCCATTATTGCCTCATCAACCTATGGGATTCTCATCTATGGTCTTTGGTAAATCCTCCAAAAGATACAGTACCCAATTTACCCAAAACCTTTCTCTGGATCTTTTAACATTTTGTGGATACTAGTGAAATGTGTAGGCTATCTATATGCATGAATACAGCCTGCTTAATACTTATTATCACATGTATTTCCCTCTGTCTTTTGAGTTATTTATAATTTTAACTCTTTTGAAACCATAGTGTTCCATGATTCATGGTCATAATGAATAATTACCATGTGATTATTTGACACTACATATCAAACATTGTGGTAAGTACAAGGGATACCAAAACGAAAGCAAGATAACTTCTGCCCCTCAAGTAGCTTCTATACTAATCAGGGAAGGAAACAAATGTAGAAGGTAGATGACAAAACATGGCACGCTACAGGTTTCAGTTGGAAGAGTAGACATCTAAGCCCAGGTTTCAGGAGAATTTTGTTAGACAAGTAGGCTTTTGCAACTGTGGGCATCTGTGGAGCAGTGAAAAATTGGATAAAGTTTCTTTAATATGATCTAGCAAGATCTCTTGCTGTCTCTGATTCTGTGTGTTTGGATCTATTTGTCACTATCTTTGTCTCTCTTTTTCCCTGTTTCTTTCTCTCTCTCTGCCCGTCCCTCTCTCTCTCTCTTTCTGATATATACATACACATACATACATACATACATACACATACACACACATACAATTTTATATAATCATCACAATTTTGAAGGCAGTGAGAATTTGATTCTTAAGACAGCTAAAGAGGGGAGGATACTAAGTTATTCTGAAAATCAAAGATGGTGATTGAGAGGACATTAATAACTATTGAACCATATCCCTACTTTCCTATCTTCATTAAATTTTTATGAGAATATTCTACATACTAATGGAAAACAACTTTGAAGAAATATAGGAAAGGAAATGTCAAGTTTCAGAAACAACATTTTATTGCAGACCACGTGGAAAAAGCCAATATTCAACAAGGTGTCTTTCTTGTAATTGTTATGATCATAATGTTTCTAGATAGATGGAAGAACATCTTCAAGTCATCAATAATTATAATTTTAAATAGGATGATTTTAAAAAATGAAATTGAGTGTCAATTCTTGGTTTATTTTTAAAATAAATATTTATTACTTTATTAATAAATATTTGTTAATAAATAATAATGATAATAATTAATAAATATTTATCATTTAAAATAAATATGTATTACTCTATCTGCATGGAAGACTAACAGTAGTGCTTTTATATTTTTCCATTTCCAAGTCAACAAATATTTGTTATTTAATGCAGAGAGCTGGCCCCAGAGTCAGGAAGACCAGAGTTCATGTTCCACCTTTTACACTTACTGACTGTGATCTAAGGTAAATAAATCATTTAAACCCTCAGCATCCTAGACAAGTCTCTAAAATTATAAATTGCAGAAAAGTTTTTGATATGCATTGATAGAAGGTATACCCTCACTGTTTTCTGGGAGTTGCCTATCACAATGAAATCACAGGTCGGGATGGAAATAAAAAAAGAAAAAAAGAACTGTCCGAGGCACTGTGTTAGATGCTGGAAATAGAAAGATAGATATGATACAAATCTTTCACTCAGAGAGTTTATGATCAAATGGGAGGGGAGTTTATACGTAGATTAAGAAGTATGATACAAGAGATGGTCTTGTAAATGCAGAGGAGGCAATTCAGGCAAATATGCTGAGCCAAATTTGAGGAAGGAGAGATTACTTAAACCTGGTGCTATCAGAGAAGGTTTCTTGGTGGAAGTGGCACCTGAATTGTGATTTGAAGGAAAGGAGAGATTTCCACCTACATAGATTGAGAGAATCCCTTCTAGTCCTGGGGGTGCTATAAATAAAGGCACAGAGATGGATGAAGGCAGAATAAAGATGGGAAGGAGGGTAGTCTCGTTAGGCTGGAAAACCCATAAATGAAGGGGAACAGAGGCTTTGTATTTCTTTAACTTTTTGTGCCATAGACCCCCTTTGGCATTCTGGTAAAGCCTATGGACCCCCTCCTCAGAATGTTTTTAAATGTATAAAATACATAGTATGACAAAGTACACCACTTACATTGAAATACAGTTATCAAAATATTAAACAAAACAACTTCATTGACCCCAGTCAAAAAAAAAGACTACAGGCTCTGAAATTACCCCTTGCTGTTCTTACCCCACACCTATCCCGTGTCTTCCTCTCTGTGGTGCCACTAGCCCAGTAGAATGCTTTTAGGATTTGGACGCACTTCTACTCGTGACTAAATCTGACCCAGATGTAAACTCCTTTTCACTAGCCGCTAGGGTTTCCTTCTGAAGTGGAAGGTCCTATGGTATCTCATTTCATCACATAGCCCTCCGACTTTTACCAACACCCCCGGCACTTTTATGCAAGGAGGTGTCAAACTGGGAGACACGTTTAAATCAGTCAGTGTCTATGCGTGGATCTGTTTCTTATGAGTCTCTCTGCACCATGGAGGTTGAGTTGTTAATACCACTCACTTCTATTACCAACTTAACAATTCACCATGGGGAGGCTAATTCAATGCATCCTGTACACTATTTATAAAATAGTACATCTGTTCTGAGTTTCCTCTCTTAAATGTGTATACTCTCTCCCCTCCCTTTAATATAAGATCCAAGACAAGAAGGTACTGGAAGAGGTTACTAGCCCCCTGATTCCTATCAGCTCAACACCTAAACCAATCTAAGACAGATGACTCTTGTGCTATTCCCTGACCTACAATATGTGTCAGTATACTTGGGTGGGCCAGGAAGATGTCTTAGGTTTCCTCATCTATTTGCCAAGGTGGTAACTAATAAAGAAAGGCTAGAGGATGGATATATGTGTTTATATGTATGTGTGTGTATACGTAGTGTGTATACATATCTATATGTACATATTCACACACAGATACAAGTGTGTATTTGTGTAGATACAGTTGTAACTGCATTACATGGTATTCATGTATGTGTACTCATGGAAATTAGTGTTTCAACAACATGGTTCCTACCAGGGTAGGCGGCAGGGCAGTGTTCTGGAGTCAGGAAGATATGAGTTCAAATCTGGCCTCAGACACTTACTAACTGTATGACCCTGAACAAGTCATTTAACCTTTAGCTGCCTCAGTTTCCTCATCTGTTAAATTGAGATAATAATAATGGCATCTACCTCCTGGGGTTGTTGTGAAGATCAAATAAGACAAGATTTGGTAAGCATTTTGCAAACCTTAGAGTACTACATAAATGCTAATTATTATTAATTATTATTAATATATTACTAACATTGTTATATTGCTATTATTATTATATTACTAATATTATTATTATTATTACTACTTCCTTTTTTTTTTAGAAAGACTGAGGGAAAACAAGAATCTTAATGCACTGTTAGTGGAGCTCTGCACTGGTCCATTCATTCTTTTTTTTCCCCAGGGGAAAAAGAAAGGTAAATTTATTTTATTTATTTTTAATATAAATTTTTTTATTTTTAGTTTTCAAGATTCACTTCCACAAGTTTTTGAGTTCCAAATTTTCACCCCATCTCACGCCTCCCCCATCTCAAGATGGCATGCATTCTGAATATCCCTTCCCCTAGTCTGTCCTCTCTTCTATCTCTCCCCCCCTTCTCTTATCCCCTTCCCATTCTATTTTCCTGTAGGGCAGGATAGACTTCTGTACCCCATTTCCTGTATTTCTTATTTCCCAGTAGCATGTGAAAACATTTTTTAAAAACATATGTTTTTAAAACTTTAGGTTTCAAATTTTCTCTCTTCCTCCCTCTCCACCCACTCTCACTGGAAAGGCAAGCAACTCAATATAGGTTGTACATGTGTAGTTATGCAAAACACGTCCATAGTAGACATGTTGTAAAAAACTAACTCTATTTCCCTTAATCCTATCCTGCCCTCTCATTTATTCTATTCTTTCTTTTGACCCTGTCCCTCCTCAGAAGTATTTACTTCTGATTACCCCTTTTCCCAATCTGCCCTCTTCTCTATCATCCCCCTGCTCTCTTGTCACCTTCTCCCCCTGTTTTCCTGTAGGGTAAGACAGATTTCCATATCCAATTGAATGTGTATGTTATTCCCTCCTTAAGCCAAATTCTGAGAATAAGATTCACTCATTCCCTCTCACCTTCCCCCATTTCTCCTCCACTGTGAGAGACTTTTCTTTTCTGTTTTTTTTTGTGAGATAATTTACCCCATTCTACCTCTCCCTTTCTTCTTCTCCGAGTATAATCCTCTCTTATCCCTTCATTTTATTCTCCAGATGTGACCCCTTAATCTTCAACTCACCCTGTGCCCTCTATTTATCTATCTATCTACATATACATACATATAATTTTTTTCCTCCAACTACCCTGATACTGACAAAGGTCTCATGACTTATAAATATCATCTTTCCATGCAGGAATGTAAACAGTTCAATCTTAATAAGTCTCTTATGATTTCTCTTTCCTGTTTACCTCTTCATGTTCCACTTGAGCCCTGTATTTGAAAGTCAAATTTTCTATTTAGCCCTGGTCTTTTCATCAAGAATGCTTGAAAGTCCTCTATTTCACTGAGTGACCATTTTTTCCCCTGAAGGATTATACTCAGTTTTGCTGGGTTCTTGGTTGTAATCCAATCTCCTTTGCCCTCCGGAATATTATATTCCATGCCCTGCGGTCCTTTAATGTAGAAGCTGCTAAATCTTGTGTTATCCTGATTGTGTTCGCACAGTACTTGAATTGTTTCCTTCTGGCAGCTTGTAATATTTTCTCCTTGACCTGGGAACTCTGGAATTTGGCTACAATATTCCTAGGAGTTTTCCTTTGGGGATCTCTTTCAAGAGGAGATCTGTGGATTCTTTCCATTTCTCTGGTTTTGCCCTCTGGTTCTAATATATCAGGGCAGTTTTCCTTGATAATTTCTTGAAAGATGATGTCTAGGCTCTTTTTTTGATCATGGCTTTCAATAGTCCAATAATTTTTAAATTCTCTCTCCTGGATCTATTTTCCAGGTCAGTTGTTTTTCCAATGAGATATTTCACACTGTTTTCTAATTTTTCATTCTTTTGGATTTGTTCTACTGCATCGTGATTTCTCATAAAGTCACTCTCTTCCAATTGCCCTATTCTAATTTTTAAGGAAGTATTTTCTTCAGTAAGCTTTTGGACTTCCTTTTCCATTTGGCCAATTTTGCTTTTTAGGGCATTTTCTCCTCATTGGCTTTTTGGACCTCTTTTGCCATTTGGGTTAGGCTATTTTTTAAGGTGTTATTTTCTTCAGTATTTTTTTGGGTCTCCTTTAGCAAGCTGTTGACTTGTTTTTCGTGATTTTCTTGCATCACTCTCATTTCTCTTCCCAGTTTTTCCTCTACTTCCCTTACTTGCTTCTCAAAATCCCTTTTGAGCTCTTCCAAGGCCTGGGACTGATTCATATTTTTCTTGGAGGCTTTGGATGTAGGAGCTTTGACTTTGTTGTCTTCTTCTGGTTGTATATTTTGATCTTCTTTTTCACCAAAGTAAGATAATATAGTCTGACTCTTTTTGCTGCTTGCTCATGATCCCAGCCAATTACTTGAGTTTTAAACTCTTTGTTAAGGTAAGAGTCTGCTTCCAATGTGGAGAATGTACTGTCCCAAGCTTCAGGGGTTTTGTACAGCTGTTTTCAGAGATACTTGTAGGGACCTGTAAATTTTCAGTTCTTCCAAGGTGGTATGATAAGGGGCGAGGTGTTTACTCCTTTCCTGGCCTGTGACCACAAGTATTCCTTTCTGTCCTGTAACTGTGAGAAGGGGTTCCTCTCCACAGCCACTACAAGCTCCACCACGCCAGGGCTCCTCCTCACCCCAGCACTGTCGCCCAGAACTGTGACCCAGATCCACACATGGGCAAAGCAAGAGATTCCTGCCTCAGCACTGGCAAAGAGATCCCTGCCAGTCCCTCTCTGATCAGCCACTGGATTCCCCCTCAGTCTGTGGGCCGGAAGCTCGGGAAACAGCTGCCCCCTCAAGGGCCACACTCTTGGGGAATGGAGTTGAAACCCCACCTTCCTGTCTCAGCACCGACAGAAACAGACTTTTCCTACTGACCTTCTAAGCTGTCTTTGGCATTCATGGATTGAGGAGTCTGGAAACCTCCACAGCTGCCCTCTTTCAGTCCTCTGAGGCCTGCTCCAGGTTTGCTGCAGCCTGCACACCCACGCCGAGCTGCGCTCCCAGCCCGGCGTGATACACCTTTCTGACCAATCATCCAGGTTGTCTTGGGCTGGAAATTTGTTTCACTCTGTCTTTTTGTGGGTTCTGCTGCTTCAGAATTTGTTTAGAGACATTTTTTACGAGTATTTGGAGGGGTTTGTGTGAGATCTTTCACTACGCCATCTTGGCTGCTGGTCTTATTATTACTTCCTAACAATAAATCAAGAAGCATTTGTTAAGTGACTACGATGTGCCAAGCACTGTATTAGCTGCTGGAGATACAAAGACAGAGAAGAAACAATCCTGGCCCTCAGGAACTTATCCATTCCACAGTATGATGGGAGATATTTATGGAATAAATGCCAAGGGTGGGGCCTCGAGGCCACATGTAACCCTCTAGGTCCTCGGTGCATTGTTCTGTAAAACTTGGACTCGGTCAAAAGGCCACACCTGAGGACCTAGAAGGCCTTGAGGCCACAGGTTCCCCACCCCGTTAGACATTGGCAATCTAGAGTATGTATGCCAAAGGCAGTGTTACAATTATTTTCGAAGTTATGTGATACCATCAGGGCTGTCAAAAAATTACAAAGTAGATGAAATTTATTCTTCAGTGACCCTCTGCCTCCTTTTCTGTCCCCTAGCCTACTTTCTGACACCTCTAGCCTTCTGATCTGCCTTAATAAAGACATGGGAAGGCCCAGTGACCTATGTACACACAGGAAAGACCACTCACCCAAGAGTTAGATTCCGGCTCTGACTTGGCTAACTTGATGACATTCGGCATATCACTCTAACTTTCTTGGTTGGAGTCTTTTCATAGATAATTTCCAACGTCCCTCCCAGCACTATAGTCTGTGATTCAACTTTGCTACATTAACATCAGAGATGTGGAAAAGAAAGGACCTTAGAGGTCATCTTATCTCACCCCACAGATAAGGAAACCGAGGCCCTAGAATCAAATGCCTTACCATGAAAGTAGTAAGCGGCAGAGCAGGGATTCAAACCCATGTCCTCCCACTCCAGACACGGTGCATTTCATTACATCATTTGATCTCGTATCACCTATTTCTTGTAGCCTTAATTTAGTCAGCATTTCTTTGAAGGAGGAAACAATAATCCACTTCATGATTAATCTACTCTTTAGTTTGTAGATATAAAGGAATTTGTTAATTTGTAATTTATGAAGTTGTGAATTTTGAATAAAGCTTCTAAATCAATCAATCAATAAGTATCCATTAAACGACTATTCTTGTGTACTGTGATACTTGTTAGAGAGGTTTTCAACTCCATGCCTTTACTAAAATGGGGCAGGTAGATGGTACAGTGGATAGAGTGCTGGGCCTAGAGTCAGCAGTTCCAATCCAACCTCAGATACTTACTAGTTGTGTGACCCTGGGCAAGTCATTTAACCCTTTTCCGCCGGAGCTCCTCTTCCATAAAATGAGTTGGAGAAGGAAATGGCAAACCACTCCAGTATCTTTATCAAGAAACCCCAAATTGGGTCACAAAGAGAAGGACACAAGTGAACAAAAGCAACTTCACAAAAATTCCCCTCGCATACCTCTCTGTGGTGTGGAAGTGGTTTTGAGTGCTCCAAGGCTATGTTAATGGAGTACCAGCTATAACAAGTCATACGGGGTAAAAATAGGCTTCGGAGCATTCTAGATTAAGTAGGTGTAGAGGGCAAGACCAGGGACCTAGCCACAGTTTATAAACAATTTCCAGGGGAAAAGGAATTCTGAGGTTCATGTAGCCAATTTACAAATTCAGGTTTGGAGGAATGGTTCTTTGGAGGGCAATTTTCTCCTTCTAGTCATAAAAGAATGCTAGTAGCATATTTTAGAAAGGAGAGAGACTCACCCTCTTTCTCCCATAGTCTCCAGTCCATCCAGGACACTCATCTCAGCCTCTGCAAGACGTCATGGCTTTGTAGTAAGTAGAAAATATAGGCTCAAAATTGCAAATAAAGAGGCACACACCTTTCTCAGCAGCTGTAACTGACCCAGTAAGGAGGCAGGCAAGAAAGAAAGAGAGAAAGAGAGAAAGAGAGAAAGAGAGAAAGAAAGAAAGAAAGAAAGAAAGAAAGAAAGAAAGAAAGAAAGAAAGAAAAGAAAGAAAAAAGAAAGAAAGAAAGAAAGAAAGAAAGAAAGAAAGAAAGAAAGAAAAAGAAAGAAAGAAAGAAAGAGAGAGAGAAAGAGAGAGAGAGAGAAAGAGAGAGAGAGAGAAAGAGAGAGAGAGAGAAAGAGAGAGAGAGAAAGAGAGAGAGAGAAAGAGAGAGAGAGAGAAAGAGAGAGAAGAAGAGAGAGAAGAGAGAGAGAGAGAAAGAAGAGAGAGAAAGAAAGAGAGAGAGAAAGAGAGAGAGAAAGAGAGAGAGAAAGAGAGAAAGAAAGAGAGAAAGAAAGAGAGAAAGAAAGAGAGAAAGAAAGAAAGAAAAAAGAAAGAAAGAAAGAAAGAAGGAAAGAAAGAAGGAAAGAAGGAAAGAAGGAAAGAAGGAAAGAAGGAAAGAAGGAAAGAAGGAAAGATTGTTTTCTCAGTCTTTTAGGCATAATGCTGGCTGAAGCAACAGTTTCAATCAGGCAAAAGCTTTTCTTTGCCATCTTCCCTCCCATTGCCCTTCATGTACCCTTTTTCTACTTCTCAGGACTCATTCAGTACTCTGGTACTGCCCCAAGCATCTCACTAGAACACATTATAACTCCCAATGTTCCATGTGCTAAAAATAACTACCTGCCTTCCTCATTGTGAAAACTGTTCCTTCAATCCCCCAGCTAAAATCAGCTGGGTTTTAGCAGGAAAGCAATTGAAATAATTTACACTAAGGTGTGAATGGTGATAGCCCCTCAATTCTCTAAGAAATATTTTTATTTATAAAAGAATCTTTCTTAATATAGATACGTTTATTTAGTGGAATTTCAGACTGCACCAAATTGAAGTGAGAAAATTCAGAAAATGGACTTCTGGTGGTTAGCCAGACCTAACTGGGAGCCCACTCCAAGGGTCAATTCCAAACCCATCAACTACTCTAGCTTTTCATAGCATCCTCCTTTTCTTCACCTCTGAGCCCTCCATTGTTCTTAAAGTTCCAAGTTTTTCAAAGTGTCTTTCATGGGAAATGGAGCAGGGCCTCTGGCCATAGGAGGGTGGGAAAGATGAGGAGGGCAATGGGAAGAGAGGCAATTTGTGGATGCAGGACATCTATGAGTCAGAGCAGTAGCTGCCTGTATTATTTCATTAATTTGGGGGTGATTTGGCATATCTATGTTACATTTCCTAATTCTTCACAAAAAAGCAGCCACAAATAATAAAATAGATGTAGCATGACCGTTCATTCATTTTCCCACTCCCATCCTAGCTTCACAGAGCAGGGTTTTCTTCCTGGTGTAGAAACAAGAGACCAATGTGATAGTTGCAGGAGAGAGGAAATTAGAAGGAAGTCCTGCTTGGTTTTGGCCCTGGCTGTTCACCCTGTCCTACAGCAGACTGCCTCAGGCCAGAAGCAGTCAGAGAGCCTTGCCAGTAACTGGGCACCTGAAATTAGGGAAAGCAACAACTCTCACGAGATCCAGTTTGCTGCAGCTCCTACAGCTCCTAAGTTCGATGCTCTAGGCTCAACCATGATTCCCAAGTGCAGGTGGAGCTAACCGGAGAGGATAAACAGGTGACTGAGAGCTAGAAAAAGATTGGTGGTTACCTCCAATATACCTGCTGGTATTGGGTGATGCAAATAACAAAAGAGCGGGGAATAGGAAGTACTTGATTGACAGCATCTGGTTCTAACTACTAAATAGGGTCAAACACTAATCATAGAGCCCCTTAACTTCTGCATTTTACTAATATTGTGCTAATGTATTGAACTAAAGTAGTTTACATATGAACTCTCCTGTGTGGTGAGTGAAAATTTCCAAGAAAGTGTTTCTGGGCAAATTATAAGCGATTTTATTAATTACAGCTTAGCAAGTAGTCAACAAAATGGGCTCCTTCGTTCTTCTTGGTGATCAAAGAGACCTGACCTGTGGAACCTTCGATGCTGATTAAGCCTTTGGAATAGAGTATGTGCCTGAGGATGGAAATCAATGCTGATTGGTTAATAAGTAATGAAAAAATGAATATTATAATGAGAGGTGGGCTTATTCTAATGAGGTTCTGGGTGATGTGACTCTGATCTCTAGGTCCTTGTCAAAGAGACTTATCTATGCCCACATCGCCACCATCTAGGGTAATCTAGACAAAAGAAGGAATCCGCTTTTACCCAGACCTGCCTGACTAAAACACATTGGTCTGGAATCCACCAATTCACCTAAACTAAATTTTTTTTTTTACCTTTTGATCAGAACTAAACTTTCCCAGTTGGGTGCTTCTCACTCAGTATTTCGTCTCATTATCAGCCCTGCACTTCAAAGGATGTTTAAATAGCCTACAGAGGTTGATTTCTAAATGAGGAAAAGGAAGGGGAAAAACTTTAGTCCTAATTCAATAATTGGCTATTAATATAGGAGAGGAATAATCATTTCTCTCATTTGATGTCATGCTTGATAAATCTGCTGGGACACCTTCCCACCACTGAACCTTCATTGTAAGGATCACTTGCCAGTATGGACTTCCACTGCTGTCAAATTCCTCTGACACTTTACCCAGTCTCCCATTTTCTATGGCTGATACTTCCCTGGACACTTCTCACATTTCTTTCTATCTCATGCTATCCCCATATTCCATTTCCCCTAGGACACCATCTTGGCCACCCAAGCCCTAATGCCAACAATTAGAGGAACCCTTTTCAACTTCAAGAATTGAAAGAGATGAAGAACTGTCCTTATATGAAAATATCTGAAAAATGCCCTTGCAGACAGAAGCTTCTTGTCTGTAAATGGTAATGCAGCCAAACCATTTCTCTTGCTTAGTGACTGATAAACACTTGGCAAAAATATAGAATGCCATACAAGTGTCAAATAGCAGTGTATTATAGGAAAAAGAATTGGCAGCATAGTGGCTTTAATACTTTAAGGGTTTTGGCAGTAAAAATCCAATGGAAATTTCAGCAAGGCCTTTGTGTTTTTTAGGCATCAGCTTAACTCTTCATTATATCACAAGCATATATGCCTTTGGCAGTCCCACAACGTTTACCAACCAAATGACTCTGACTTGACCAAGTGATGGAATTAAAGGCAGATTTTCACAGTTTCATAATCTGAAATTCAATGCCTTCAGTAATGTGTTTACAGAATAGGAAAATTAATATGAATTTAGCCCTAAGTGATCCCTGTTATGTGCAACTTTTTACAATTTTCTGAACATTGGCACTTTTATTAAAATCTGAACAAAGAACGAGAAACTTCAGCTTAACTTTGGGAAAAAAGAGTCTATAATTGACTAACCAGATTATCCCCATATGGCCTTTTCCCCTATTTCCTCATTGGGTGAGCATCTGGCTCAGTCAATTAGAGATGTGTGGGCCTAGATATTTCTATAATTCAAAACAGTTAATGTATTACTCTGAAATAAGTGATTCTCAAGGAGTAAGGATAAAATCTTCTGGCATTCAAAGCCCTTCATAACACAGACACACACACACACACACACATTTCCAATCTTCTTACACGTTACATTTTGACAAGTATTCTATGATTCAGTGACACTGTCCTCCTTGACATACTCCATCACCATCTCCTGACTCTGGGCATTTTCTCTGGCTGTTCTGATACTGGCTTCCAGGAATGCTTGCTTTCAACATCTGATTCCTGGTTTTCCTGGCTTTCTTCAAGTCCCAGCTAAAATCTCACCTTCTATAGGAAACATTTCCCAATCTCACTTAATTCTAGTGTTGATTATCTCTAATTTATTTTGTATACCCCTAGCTTGTACACAATATTGTCTTCCCCGTTAGACTATGAGCTCCTTGAGATCAGGCACTGTCTTTTGACTTTCTCTGTATCTCCAGTATTTTGCACAATGCTTCATAATATTTGTTGACTAACTAGTAATTACAAATATCCCCTAATCCAGGATGTTGATAAGCCTATGGAAATTAAAATATGTGAACACAGAAATGACTTCAGTGAAGATGATAATTTCATGTATCAATAGGTGAGATGAGAAAGCCCAGCCCAACATCACAGTCTCTGTTCCCTTAGACTTCCTCCAAACCCTTCTATTTTGTGTGTTTCTTGTGGTATCATATGCCAATAAAGCTCATCTGTAAATATGAAAAAGTAAGGTGTCTTTGGAAAAGCTGTGGCTTCATCATTTATTTGACAAACCTACTCTAATTCCCAACAAATGTAGACTTCATTTTTTTGTATTGTAAAGTAGTTCATGACACAATTGAGTACTGGATTTGTAATCAACAGACATAGGTTGGTTTTGATCATGCCTCTGCTACTTAGTACCTGTATGGCCTTCAGTTGATCCATCACTTATCTAAGCCTCAGTTTTCTCATCCATAAAATGGGGTAGGGGATTGGGGTGGAATAGATGATCTCTAAATTTCCTTCCAGCTCTAAATCTAAATCTCATGTTAGAAACAGAATGTTACAGAATAGGTAGCATGGTATAGTGGGGAAAAAAAACATTGATCACAGAGTTGGAAAACCTGCTTATTGCCTGTATGAATTTAGTCAAATATTTAACCTCTCTGGGCTTCAGTTTGATCATCCATAAATTGAAGGCATTAGACTAGTTTGTCTCTAAGGTCCCTTCCAGTTCAAACTCTATATAATCTTCTGTAAGTGTGTAAAATATTACCCTGAATGCTCAAAAACACTATTAATTTTCCCCTAAATTTCCTTTCACATATGGGCCTCTTAGAACACTATCTCTAACTTCAGTCACATTGTAGATATGGATCAACATCCAATCACAATGAGCCCCCAACAAAGTGTTTCTTTTACCAACCAACCAAGAGGCATCTTAGTTCAAAGCAAAATATGTAAAATTAAACAATATATCAAGATAAACGCCAAGAAGATCCCTATACACCATAAATTCATCCTCCTGCAGTTTACCACACCACCACCGGGGAAGAGGACACATACTGATAACATTGTGGAGGGACATATGTAACACATATGGCCAAAGAACATACATGAAGGGACAACTTAAGTAATATACATTAAGGGATGCATATGGCCAGGGCACTTTATTCCTCCATGTGTGGTTAGGGCAGTGATATTTATGCTTCAGAGTAACTGGTATCCTCTAGTAATGTCATTGAGTATTTATGTTTGTTTGTTTGTTTTTTACTAATTTGAGGTCTTCCGCTGTTCGTTCTTTCTACTCTGTGGTAGATGCCTCTGCTGCCCTCTAGAGCTCTCTACCAAGGATCTCCTTTGCTGCTGCTTCTCCTGGTTACTATCTGTTCATCTCAAGTAGTCAATGATTTCTTTCCTTGAAGCACAGGGAATCTATCACCTTTTAAGCTTGAAATCCCCAGAGTAGAGTCCATCTTTAGCTCATTTGTAATACAAACCCCAGCCAGCCACATCTAGCCAACTGGGTTTAAACAACAACAACAACAACAACAACACCTTCAAGCATTAACTTTGTCTTTCGAGCTCCCTTTCTCATGCTATCATTTAGGCTCCCTCAGTTTACACTTTTATTTGAGTTATCATCCTTTTAAAATCTAACATATCACTAATCATTAGTGTCCTTCAAGTCATCCCAGCATTCCACTTAGCAAAAATATCAAAACAACTATGTGAAGCCAGAGTGAGGAGGTCCTTTTCAACCCCAAATTCCTAGAAAGGACTTTCTCCTGCACCTTCCACCATTTCCATCAAACTCAAATGACGAAATTGGCTGACATGTAAATCATTCTGGGGAAAAACCAAAAAGGTTATATAGAGCACAAGAGTTGGCAGCTTCCAACTTGGTTCTTTATTTCTACATTCCTGTCTTTGTTATTCATTTCTGTCAAAGAGAAAATTGTTTCTCTCCCTACATTAAAATAGGCAGACAAATAAGAAATCTCAGCTTGTCCTAGAAACTTATTATTTTTCACCTTTGGATATACAGTAGGTTATTATCAGTCCCAAATGAAGATTATTTTATAAATTCAGCCCAGATTCACACCACCTAAAGCTATCTTTGGGATGATAAGTAAATGGTGTCATTTAAAGGTCATTAATGTTTGACTATTACTAGACAGATTAATATATAAGAAATAGCTCTGTAGTAATAACTTTGGGTAGGTAACTAGTAGCCACTTTCTTTTGCAATTCAAGCTCTTTTAATTCTTATAGGACTTGGGTTCCTGGGCAGCTGGTGGCCATTTTCTCATTTTTTTTTTGGCAGTTTTCTGCAGCTATGGAAAAAATCTCTACCAAAGATTCCCCAGTTCAGTTTGATGCAGATGTCTGGACCCAATGCTTTTTGTTTAAAACTTCAAGAGCAGCAATGCTTATTTTTTATTATTGTAATGTACGGGGAGAAACTTCTGGCTTCCAAGCTGGAAAGTCACACAATGAGTCAATCTAGATTCTACTTCTGACCTACTCAGAGGTCAATAACACTGCAGTCTGGAGTAGTATGGAACAGTTACTATAGTTGGCATGTCTGGTCAGAATTAGTACCAAAGCCCCATGACCTGAGTTGGGAGTGTCCAGGGGAAGTGGACACCAAGAGCTCTCTGTTATCATCTGGGATTGGCAGCACTGTATTCTATGAAGAGCAGGGAGGTGAAAGATCTTTCTTCTCTCTTATTTTTTTTTAACCACTCCCTTACGGCTCCACACCCCCCTCCCCAGGCCATCCATCTGCTAAGTCCTGCTTAGAATGCTCCTGAGAACTCACTGGCTTTGGAAATCTGTGACATTGTAAAGATATTTACACATTGCCTTTTCCAAAAACATTTAAAATATCCCAATGCATATGTGGGACTTAAATCTTGTTTCAGGGAACATACAGATTTATATCCCCTCAAGGCAAAGGTAGAAGTGATACTTAGGTCAGAAACTGTATCTTATTCCAAAGTCTATAAATCATCATTTTTACTTAAACAAACTGACAAGATCTCATTTAGAACAACTTGAGCTGCTATCATACTTTCCCTACTAAAACTGATGCAATCAGTCTAAAAACAGATGATAAATATGGTACCCCTTCACAACACCACAAAAAACACTCCATTTAACAATTTTGAAATTCAAGTTTCTTTCGGTTTCCAAAATTCTAAAATACAAAGTAAATAGCACAATTGTGTGTATTCTACATGTATGGCTTCTAAAAACCCTCTTCTTTCAAGACAAATGAAATCGTCAGCAGCAGCTTTGCCTTTTAGAATCCCTGGTCTCCTTCAAGGCTAAACTCAAGGGCTACCTTCCCATAAGGTCTTTCCTGGTTCCCCCAGTTGCTGAAGTCGTCCCAGCAAGGATACCTTCTATCTGTTTTGTATGTATTTTCCATGTATCCATAGATGTTATATTGTCTCTTGGTTAAGAATACAAGTTCTTTGAGGGCAGGACTTTGTTTCCCCAGCACCTAGCATAGTGCCTGACACACAGTAGGTGCTTAATAAATACTTGGTTGATTGATAATGGGCACCCAATAGCTACTCATTGATTAATGAAGATTATTTTGTCTGATTGCAAACTAGAGGAGAATTATATGCAAGAAGTATATAGCTGACTAAATTGAGAAGCTTGCAAGGTCATCAGCATTCACTAGGGAAGGCAGCATGAGATGGTAAAAAGAAGACTGAACTTGGAGACAAGAAGTCTTGTTCAGACCCTCTTCCCTTCTCCTCTAGCTTACTGTAAGAGCCTCCTAGCCAGTCTCCTTGAATATAATATGTCACCTCACAAAGCCAAGCATCACACCACGGCCCTGGTAATCTCCTTAGTGAAACACCATGATAATTTCATTGATTCCTTTACTCAAAAACCTTTAGGGGCTCCCTACCAAAGAAGAGATGAATTCCAGTGTCTGCCATTAAAGTCTCTTCACAATCTTACCTCTCCCTCTTTGTCTCATACCTTATCTTATCATGCATTCTGTATTTCAACCAAACTGGACTAGTCTCCATTCTTGTTTTCATATTACCTTCTCCTATCTCTATGCCTTTGCTCATACTTGAAAAGGACTTTCTGCTCTACCCTCCCTCATATCCATCTAACTCAAACGTTAGAGGCAGCTAAGTAGCACAGTAAGGGCAGCTAGGTGGCTCAGTGAACAGTCAGGAAGACCTGAGTTCAAATTAGGCCTCAGATACTTACTAGCTGTGTGACCCTGAGCAAGTCACTTAATCCTGTTTGCCTCAGTTTCCTCATCTGTAAAATGAGCTGGAGGAGAAAATAGCAAGCCACTCCAGCATCCTTACCGAGAAAATTCCAAATGGGGTCATGAGGAATCAGGCATGACTGAAACAACTGAACTACAACAAAGAAAAGAAGCACAGCGGATAGAGTAGTAGGTTTGGAGTCAGGAAGACCTAAGTTCTAATCCTTCCTCAGGATGCCTGAGATGCCCACTAACTGTGTGATCCTGGGCAAATCACTTAACTTTTTGGTGCCTCATTTTCTTCATCTGTAAAATTAGGGGGATGGATTCAGTGGCCTCTATGATCTAGCCTTATATTCTAGCCTTAAATCAATGATCTGATGAGACCCAGAAAGGTTAAATGATTTCTTCAAAGTAGAAAATGGCAGAGCTGGGAATTGATCCCATGTCCTTTGTGAGTCAAAATCCAATGGTGTTTTTTTTCTTTTTTAAAAGAATAATATTTTATTTTCCCCAGTTATATGCAAAGACAATTTTTAGCATTCATTTTTTTTAAAATTTTGAATTCCAAATTTTCTTTTTCCCTCCCTCTCTTTTCTCCTCCCTGAGATAGTAAGCAGCTTTATAGGCTATAACATGTTCAATCATGCCAAACATATTACACTATCAGACAATGTTTTTTTTTTCTATTACACCATAGACCTTGACTTACACCAAAGGACTTTGCCTCCTTCACCTATGAGTACAGCTGGACCTGCTTAGTTACATAACCTTTAGGGGTTTACCTCACAGACTGAAAATCTGGCTGAAGGAGTAATTGCTCCCTCTGGGCTGGACAGAAGGAGAGAAGAGCAAAATGAATATAAAGAAACTGAGCATAGATTGACTCTTAACCCCTATAGGTTTTTCCAATAACTAAAAGCCACTTAAGACAAAGGAGAAAATACAGATGGAAGTCTCACTCCCCTCACCCCCGAGAGGATTCTGGGTCAGTCGTGAAGGGTAGAAAACTAAGGGAAAGAGCCTCCTCTTCAGGCTGTCATAGTAGAAACAGAGTTTTAACCTTCAAAGGCCTATTCAAGCATCGCTGGTAAAGTGATAGCATAGCTGTGGCATGCTGCTGAGAAGAATGTCTGACCAAGCTGCTTCTCTCTGCCTCTGAGACATCAGTCCTTGGCCTGAAACAGCCCGGTGCTCTTATCTGCCTGGGTGAACCAACTCCCAGATTCCCTGCTCCCAGGCTTTCTTAGTAGCACAAACCCCTTGAAGAAGGGGGCTGGCCTTACCTTTAAGAAGTAGCATATGCGATATAATTTAAGGGCATTGCAAATATCTCTTTCCCAGGCCTGCCTGCTGTGGTGACTGGAATTTCCACTGTTCAAGCTTCATTTTTGAGGAGGCTAGAGTTTCTCCTTCTTGGAATGGGGCACTACAGTCTCTGAAGTAAAGTCAAGGGTCAATAGAGAGATGCACAGTTAGTGTGAGTGGGCTACAACGCATTACCAAGAATTGTGTAGGAGAAGTAGTGTAGGGAATGTTATCAGAGACACAGGACTGAAAAAGAATGTAGTGACAGCAAGAGATGACCAATGTCCACTCTGTATGCTCCACTGGAATCCACATTAGGTCAAGGGAAGTGGAGTGTATCTGGTATTGTGGATTCACAGGAAGCTGTCAATAATGATGGCATGGGATGAGAAGATTTGAATGGGAGGCGAGCTGCCCCCCAGAAGGTGTGCCCTTCACCCCCACCAGTGAGATCCTATATTCATCCAAAAATACCTCTGGGTTTAACACACCGAACTGTTAACATATTACTGCAAATTAATTGATAGGAGAGTTAGATAACTTGTCACACTCAGATATAAGAAAGACTCTCTCCTCATGGCCTGGATTGAGTCATTTTTAGTTCCTTATACTTTCAGTGCAAATAACAGACCAAAGAGCAATATCTATTTTAAGGTGTACACAAACGTGTACACAGGCTAGTATCGATGAGGGGGAAAGGAGAACCAGAGAAGTCTAGGTCCTAGAACATGGGACAGTGCCAGGAGAGGGCAAAATCAGTCTGGTTCAGGCACCACAGCAGAAAATCCTGAGCACTGGTTGAAACAAAAGACTGTTTGGCGGAGAAGGAATCAGGGTGGGATGTGGAGTAAAAGAGTAGTGAGTCAAAAGGGAAGAGGAAGAACAGAAAGGAGAGTTGGGATGCTGCCAAAACAAACCACACTTCATAATTTTACCCAAGGCAGACTTTGGTAGAGAAACCCATCAAAAAATAATAACAACTCTGACCAATTTCATTTCCTTCAGGAGGCCCTCCATGTGCTGCAGCTGTATTCATCCTATGCGCATACCACCCAGCCTATACACCCCTTAAAAACCCACTCATACATAATCTGTACATCAATCCAGACATCCTTCTGCTTTATCTCCTCTCCTCTCTTCTCCTATTCTATCCTATCCTCTGTTCTCCTATCCTATCCTATCCTATCCTATCTTCTTCTCCTCCTATCTCTTCCCCTCTCCCCTTTTCTCCTCTCCTCTCCTCTCCTGTCTTCTCCTATCCTATCTTATCCTATCCTATCCTCTCTTCCCCTCTCATATCTTCTCCTCTCTTCTCCTCTCCTCACTACTCTCTGCCTCTCTCTGTTTCTCTCAAAAGAAAAAAGACACACACGGCAAGATACGTTATTCCTAGTTTTATCATTCTGTTATAAAATAGCCATTTTAAAAATAAAAAAATCTCTAGGCACCCAGTTTCTCCCTTCTTCCCAACCATCCTACATTCTAATTACACACTCATCTTCCTAATATGTAGGTCTTTATTTACCAAATAAAGTCCAAATTCTTAGCCGAGAATTCAAGTTCCCCTGCAATTTGACCTCAAGCTATCTTTTCAATTTTATCTCACACTATTCCCCTCATATAATCTATATTCACTTATTTATTCATTCAACAAGCATTTGTTAAATTTATTACGTGCAAGGTGCTGGAGATACAAAGACAAAAATAAATCAGTCCCTGTCCACAAAGTGCTTATATTTTACTAGTGGAAATAAGATGTACATAGATAAATCAAATAGAAGAAGCCACCATGAGAGTGACATGATAAACCCCAATCACGGACAACACAGTAGCCACTGTCTCATGAGGGACATAGGTGGGATCACCCTATGATGTGGATGGGAAAACTTTGGCATAGCTTCTTCTATGAGGTCAGCCACAGAACTACCCCTCACAGTACAGGGTGCATTTTCACAGACCACCTCTGGCTGGGCTTTTCACTGGGCAGGTAGTAGCAGAGATCAAAAAGGTCTATTCTGGGATTGGGGTGGAGGGGATGCCTTGATGATGAAATCATGCATAAATAAATGCAAAACTCATGTTATGCTCAAACTGTTCTTGAATATATTAATTGCATTGGAATAAATTCACACTTTCAAAACAAGCCTTCCAGAAGAACTTTCTGTATGAAGTCAGGCTTAAGCCCTGACTTCAGGCTTACTATGCATTAGAACACACTACCAAGCATTGATTTAAGATTTGCAAAACATCATTTCTATAGAAATAATAGCCCTCTCTACCATCTGAAGTGGTGCTTCTGTGGAACCAATTAACCACATTACTGAACCTGTAGTCTGAAGTATTCAACAAAGTCATAAAATCTATTAGCAATCCTGATTGCTGATCAGACTCTCTGTGATCCCTCTGCCACTTTGAGGCTATATAACAGCTCAGTGACTGGAGGTTCACATCTCTAGGTAACAGAATATCTTAGATGCTACCCAAGTTAATTTGCTCTTCTTTCGTGGCACTTTCTTCTAAGAAAAGAACCAGCAAGAATCCTCTCCCACCGTTCTCCAGGTAGGTAAACCCATCTAGGCATATTCCAAGACAAACCAACTAACCACATTAAAATGAGTGGATGGGCTACACCTCTTCTCCCCTCAACCTAAGCGACTGCTTTCATTCTTACGCCTAAAAAAATCATATAGACCTCCTGCCCAAATGACTTATCACTGAGACACTAAGCCTATTAAACATAAAAAAATTTGCAGTTACTTTGCAATAATGTGTGCACTGTTTCAGCCAGCCTTCCCTGAATAATTGTCCATGTTTGAATTACCACAAAGACAGCTCCCTTCCTGTCGCATGCCTCGTATTTTTCTTCTTTCCCTTGTTGACATAAGAGGGCATGGATGAACACAGGAATGCATAGTGTGTCTGCCTGATGAACCTATTATTGTAACCCTTCCTGTTAATCTATGAACTCAAAGCCTATAAGTACTTTTAAAAAATTATTAAAAAGTTTGTTTCTTTCCAGATAGTGCCTGAATTCTTGGGTAGGTTTTAATCTCTTAACGGAACTTTCAACATCTTAGTTCTACAACACCTATGGTCAAAGACAGTTAGTTATGTGGCAATAGTGCGAAGGAGTTTTCCCTATGAATCAAACACATAGAAATAGGGTGTGCTTCATGAAACTTACTAGCCAAGTGGCCCTGGCCAAGTCATTTCAAACCTCTGAACTTCAAATTCCTCACCTTTAAGGTGGGGATAAAAATATTTGCACTACTTACCTCAGAAGGTTCTTGTGGAGAAAATACTTCAAAAACCTTAAAGTGTTATGGAAATGAGAGCCAATAGAATAATAACAAATGTGCTTCTGTTTGGCTGGTGGTGAAATGTGTCTATGTAGTCAGGATGTGAGGGTGTGCATGTGTGCATACTCTTAGGTATATAGTCATATTAGCCTGACACACACATAGCTACTTAATGATTACCAGCAATAGTGTCATGAGAACCTATTAGGTTCCACATGCTGTACTTGAGAATACAAAAAGAAGTGTAAGAAGGTGAAGGTTATCTGCGTACTGTTACCAACATCACAGAATTGGGCAGAAACTAATTTAAAGCATAAGCCATACACCACAATAAGCTCAAAACAGATATTACCTGAATATGAAAAATCACATATAAAACATGTAAAGAAGGTTAAGAGGAGATATTTTTCACAACTATGACTAGGAAAAGAATTCTTAACCAAACACGGAATTGAGTAAATAATAAAAACTAAATAGGTCACCTTGATTACATAAAATTAAATGAATAAAAATAATTAAGATACACTAAGAACAGAAACTGAGTGGAAAAAACATCAATTGTGAAAAATATCGTTGATAAAGGTTTGGTATCCAAAATATTTAGGGAAATTACAAAATCACGTAACACCAAGAATCATTCCCCAATAGATAATATGTCAAAAGATATGAACAAGCATTTTTAAGAGAATTATAAACTAGAAATGATCATTTGAAAACATGCTCCAAATAACCAATAGTATGAGAATAAATTAAAATTGAATTAAACAAATTAAAATAACTCAGAGGGTTGCATTTACTCTGCAAATTGGTAAAAATAACCCAAGAAATGGCAGTAATTAACTTTGGTGGGGCTGGGAGAAGACAGGCGCTCTGATGCAGTACTGGTAGAACCATGAGTTGGTCCAGCTGCTAACACTTCTATATATAAATTTGAAAACATGAAACAAAAGTGCCTAAAATATCCATTCTCTTTGACCAGTTATCCCATTACCAGAAAAGTACTCAAAGAAGTTCAAAGTCAGAAACAAAAAGTATGTGTGTATGCATGTGTGTGTGTGTGTATGTGTATACATATACTCACCCTTTGTTGAATATATATGTATATATGAAATAAAATAGGTGCAAGTTATTCAGATCTATAAGAACAAATGCAGGGTAAATTAAGCAAAACCAAAAGAATGTTATACAAAATAGCTACAATATAAATGAGAAGATCACTAAAGGTAAACTGAACTCAAAATGATTAAAAAACAAAACAAAACCCCAAACCAATGATAGTCCTGGAGATAAGATAACAAAACATTCCCCCCTCCTCAAGGGGTAGAGAGGTGTAGTAGAGAATATTAAGTGTTATATACAATACATTTGTATACCTTGTCACATGTGATCTCTACATCAGACATTTTTGCTTAACTGGTTTTCTTTGTTAAAAAAGGAAGGCTATATTTGTACATATTGGGGAAAGAGGGAGGTATTCAGAAATGCAAAGACAAAGGGCTTCAATAAATTCTATTTTTTTTTAAGAAAAAAATGTCTTGAAGCAGAAATCCAAGACAACATTTATGGCCCCGTAGCCAAAGGGCTGTTCTTTGAGAGAAGACAAGATAGTTTAACGTTATGAGTATCCATTAGAAGCTGTGCCAAGTTGACTGTGGAAATTGCGTCTAATGAGTCTTCTCTTGGAACACGATGATCCCATGAGCCAAAATACAAATTGCAAACATGTCTCCTGCAATCTGTTCTTTAAAACTTTTTTTAAAAATCCATCTTCATCAAACTCTTTAACATTTGACTTTTTCTCTTTTAGTAGATGATTTTGTGCCAGTATATTTTAATGTTAAAGACAGAAAACTCACAGTACCTGGCATATAGTAAGCTCTTAATTAATGCTTGTTGACTTATGGTGCAATGGAAAGAACACAGCAAATTAAGTCAGAGGACTTAGGTTCAAATCCCAATTGTGCAGTTTACTACCAGTGTGACCTTGGGCAAATTACTTAACTTCTCTGGGTCTCAATTTCCTCATCTGTAAAATGAGGGGACTGAAGGACTTCTGGTTAAGACAGCCACATGAAAGGTCATAGAGGAGTCCAACCCTCCCACATATACTCCAGTAAAAACCCAGTTAAAAAAAAAGTAAAGGGGCACCATCTTTCCATTTAGCTGAAATTTCCTTCTTTCTTCGGTTTCATTTATAACAAGAATGCTAAGCATGTCATGATTCTGTTCCTCTTGCAATATGTCTACTCATTGGTCACTGGATAATTAGAGTACCAATAATCAAATTAAAGTTGGTGTGATTCTGAGCACTGTCTATAGAACAGTCTCTCTATATAGCTCCTAACCTGGCAGGCATGACTGAGTCAGGAGAAGGGTATTGATGTATCCCACCCAAGGCACACTGAGACATTCTTTAATTTCTCTGGAGCTTAGCTTTTCTATTGTCAGCTGGACCGAACTGGCCTCTAATCAGAGTGGAACAGAGCAAGCCAGAGACAGGAGAGTCAGGAATCAAACAGAAGTTTAATTTCAAAGTGGGGGAAATGGCTTGTAAGCAAGGAGGCAAGCTACATAGTCGTGGCATGTCCTCCTTACAGGAGGGGGACCTACTTTAGTGTGGCCAAATCTTAATACTTATACCAATGGCTATGTAGTAAGCTGTAGCTCTGACAATGAGGGCTAACAGCAGCAATGAGACAAGTTTGATTCATAGCAGGGCTTCGTGACCAGGACATGGATTCAGCAGGTGCTTGTCCAAGTTCAGAGAACACCTGGCGCTGGTCAAGCAAGACAATAATTACATGAAACGATTCTGGGATTTTGCTGTGGCTGAGATCATCCAGGATTGTTGTTATGCCGAACTCAGGGCACAGCTTGCTTGCTGGGCCTTAGCTCTGGAAAACAGGGAGTCTCCCAATAGTATCTTGACACTATCTACCAGAAAAGATGCAAGGAGATGCTATAAAAACACAGAAGCTTTAGGCAATCAGGCTGAGGTGGACAAATCATCAGTTACCCTAGCACCCACTATATTGACTACTGATCTGGTAGAGGCTTCCTTTCTCTGTTTCTACAATTGCTTTTCCAACTTCTCTTCACACATTGGATTTCACATTGATGAAAACTGGTACCAATCTGGCTGATTTGGGTTTACATTTGTTCACTTCGTGATAGACTGTTGGCACTACACAAGTGCGTGCCAGGGCAGTGGGATGGGACTAGGGATGGGAAGACAGTGAAACAATTTGAGCAGCTGAGCTAGTTTGGGAAAGCATGGAAGAGCTCATGTTATACCTCAGAAAGCATGTTTCTCTGAGCCCATAGCTACAGAGAATGAACCTAGAATCATAGACTAAAAACTAGAAGTTACCTTAGAGGCCACCAAATCCGACCCCTTTATTTTCAGATGAGGAAACTGAGTCTCAGAGAGGTCAAATGACTTAATCAGAGTCACACAGTCACTCTGCATGAGGCAGAATTTAAACCTAGGCCTTCACAATTCCAAGTCTAGTGTCCTGCAGGAGAAGAAACTTCTATTTCAGTTTTCTGAGTCTAAGAGACTTAAATCATCTATTGCTCAAGATGATTCAGACTGGAACCTTTGGGAGTCTCTTTCATTAACTGTGCTTTGAATTCACAACTGTGAAACACACCTACTTCTCAGGTGTCCAGCAACCTTACCCCAAGCAACTTGCTCCTAGATACAGTTCGTGTTTGACTTTTTCTTGACCTATAGATGAATCTTCTCTAAACATTAATGTGCTGTGGAGAAAACTGGCATGCGCTTCTTGGAAACTCTCTTGACTGTTCCCTGGGTCCAAATTACCCATCAACACTGCCTCACGTGTTCTTCTCTGGCTCATCCTAAGAATAGGTGCAACATTCCTTTGGCAGCTTGCAGATCCTTGGGTTCCCTTTAAACACCCTGTGGTGATTTCAACACTTTAAGGCTCAAGAACACCTGGAGATTTTCACAAAGCTTCCAAACTGTACTGGCAACTCCACAACTAAGACTCCAGAATTTTTTCCCCCAGCTAATTGCTAGCCTAATTGTGGCCTGCTAGCTAGATAACATATCATGTTTGCTTTGTCAGGTAGCAGTAGCAAAGGGCTTCCTGCATACTCTAGGGGTTATTAGGAGAAGCCACTGACCCCGCCATAGCCCTGATCCTGAGCTGCCTCAAGAGAACCTGGGTTCCCCATCCCTAGAGGTCTTCAGGCAGAATTTGCATGACCATTTTACAAATGAGGTTGGAGAGGGAATTTCTTCTTCAGGTACAGTTAGTTGAAATAGATGACCTCTTCTCATTCCCTTTCAACTCCAGGAGCCTCTGATTCCATGATGCTATGGGACAGAAAGATAAGCAGAGACAGCGAGGTTCCAGTGAGGAATGATGCTCTCCCCTTCAGAAGGGCAGAAGACCCTTTCAGGAAGACAGGGCAAATCGCCTAAAGCTAAAGCTGCCAATCTGAAGTCAGCATTTTGTATAGTAGCTGGTTGTTTGATGTTATTGAGGTCAGTCTGTCTGCCTGGAGCTGGAGCTTACCTAAGTGACTGCCTTTGGCCCCATGTTATGCTTCTGGAAGAAAGTGTTTCCAGAATGCCCTCTGGTGTTTGGTTTCAGTTGCCTTCTTACCCATCTCCACATGTGTATCTCTCAGGAACCACAAAAAATGAAGGGAGAAGGCAGGGTGAAAAGGTCTCACAGCGAGCCAACTGAGAAGCTTTTGTAAGGAAACTTGCTCAATACCGATAGGACACCTGGCTTAGAATAAAAAGAAAAAAGTCTTGATGAAACATTTTATAGGAAAGAACTGGCTCCCATGTTAAGGACCTGGTCCTGATGGTTATAGATAATGGTTAATTTATTCTCCTAACATCATGAGGATTTTCCCTAAGAGATAATGTAGTAGTAAAGAAACAGTCCAGGCTGGGAGGGAGATCTGAGAAGAAAGAGAGAAACATTGTTCATTGCTTTCAATCCTATAACCTTGTAAATACAGAAAACCAGATTAGAGAAGTAGCTTAGGGTAATAGATACAATTCTATATGAGCTGATCAGGTATACAGAAAGGTCTAAGTTCAGTTCTTGCTTATGAGTGTCCATGAAGTAGTCATTTAATCCTTCAATGCCCTTGACAACTCCATAATGCTCTAAGTTATAGAGAGTTGACCGTCTACATTGGTGAGGAGATTTCCACACTTCAAGTTCCACAGCAGACAAAAACACAGATCTCGACCCCTCCCTAAAAAAAATTAGGAACAAAAATATTGTCCTGGAAGAGGGGAGAAAAAGTTACAAAAAGGTAGCCAGGAGGGTGTGTAGGACAGTGAGAAAGGCCAAGGGGGAGCAGTGGTAAATCCATATGTTTAGGGGTGGGGCAGTTGATAAATGTTCCATAGGGAAAAAGAGTTGAACTAGATGACTGAATAATGCAATGAACAACAATAATTCCAAGCTATCCAAAAGATTATTGATTATGGCTGAGTTGAAAATTTATACCAAGAATGCAAGAATGCTCAATTTAAAAAAAAACAATAAACATAATTCATCATTTCAAAAACAAAAACAACCCAGATACCGCCTTAATTAATTTACAGATTTAGAGCTATTCCAATTTAGCTGTCAAAGAATTACTTTATAGAGCTAGAGAAAATAGTAACAAAATTCATTTAGAGAAAGAGAGGGCTTAGAATTTCAAGTGAATAATAAAAAAGAATGAAGTGGAAATAGCATTTTTAGAACTCCAAGTTATTTTATAAAATAGCAATTATCAAAAATATTTCCAAATGGTCAAAAAAATAGAAAAATGGGTCAGTAGGACAAGTAAGCAATAAGTAGACCTCAATAATCAAGCATCCCATAAACTCAAGAACAAAAACTCCTTATACTTAATTTTCTTTGTATATGTTGTTTTCTCCCAGCAGAATGTTTATGTATATGTTGTTTTTCTCCTTGAGAGTAGGAAATGTTTCATTTTTATCTCAGTATCTCCAATATCTAGTATAGGGTCTAGAACATAGTAGGTACTTAACTGATATTTTTGAATGACTTTAAAAAAATCCCTATTTAACAAAAACTGCTGAGAAAACTGCAAAGTAGTTTGGAGAAATATAGATTTATACCAATGTATTTCATTATAGGACATAATAAGGCCCAAATAGATACTCATCATAAGTATAAAAGTTCACATCAGTTTTATAAATAGTAGGAAAATGGACGGAAATACCTTTCACATGATAGTAAAGAGAAGAATCCTTAACTGAGTTTACAAAAGAAAGGACAGAAGTGAAGTATCAATTGGGGAAACAATATATTTGCCTCAAAAATGTCTAATAATGTTCTGATAGATATGTACATATATATGCACACGCAAGTATGTATACATATACTCACACATATATGAAATTAAAACAAATATATAAGATGAGTCATTCCCTAATAAATGTTCAAAAGATATGAAGAAGCTATTATCAAAAGAAGAATTTTAAACTATTAACCATCATACGAAAGATTGCTCCAAATCACTAGTAATGAGAGAAATACAAATCAAAACAATTCTAAAATTTCACTTCCCATCCAACAAATTGGTAAGGATGACAAAAGACATCCATAGGGTTGGAGGACTTGATAGAATACAGGCACACCAATGTTGTTCGTCCTTTGTCATTTTGATTATGATCAATGATATATATCACAGGGTGATGTCTTCACTTGCCTGAATCGGATTTAAGTGAGGCAGAGCTGCACAAAGTCATCGGCCTCACTCTCTCTTCCAGAGTCATCAAAATTCAGGGACAAGACAAAGGTCAAGATAACTGGTGATGACCCAGGGTGCAGTAGATGACCTTGGCATTTTTGATGTTTGACCAAGCTCTAAATGCTCCACAGAGCTTGCTTCAGCCATCTTCATGGATGGACATTAGGGGGAAAAAATGTTCTTTTCTACCCATTCTGCAGGGGGAGGTCTTCACATGATTGAGGTAGACATCCGCCAAATTCACTGATGGATTTGAGGCCTGTTGGTTACTCTTAATCTGGTTTAGCCCATCTGCTGAGACAGTTTACTGGAATGTGACTGCTGTACTTACTACAGCTTCTTAGAGCCACAGGTGAGAGGTAGGTAAAGGTGGACACCAAAGGGAAATGAGCAGCCCTGAAAAGGGCCCAGCAAGCCTTCACACCAGAGGTGCTAGTCCACACCCATACACCTACCAGGCATATATTGTAGATGGAGTTATGAATCAGTTCCATCTTTCAGGAAATCAATTTGGAATTGTGTTTTTTAATTGATTTACTTTATCAACAATCACTTCCTTAAGCTTTTGAGTTTTAAATTTTTCTCCCCTTCCCTCCACACCTCCCTCCCCAAGACGGCACGCAATCTGATATAGACTATACATATACATTCCTATTAAACATATTTTCACATTAGTGATGTTGTAAGTAAGAATTAGAACCAATAGGAGGAACCACCAAAAGAGGAAACAAAACACAGCAGAAGAAAAAAAATAGCAAACAGTATGCTTCGATCTGCATTCAAACTCCATAGTTCTTTCTTTGGATGCGGATAGCATTTTCCATCATGAGGCCTTTAGATGTCTTAGATCCTTGCTTTGCTGAGAAGGGCTAAGTTTATCAATGTTAGTCATTACACAGTGTGGCTGTTACTGGGTACAACATTCTCCTGGTTCTGCTCACTTCACTCATCATCAGACCATACAAGTTTTTCCAGGTTTTTCTGAAGTCAGCCTGTTCATCATTTCTTACAGCACAATAGTATTCCATTACATTCATATACCACAACTTGTTCAGCCATTCCAAAATTGATTGGCATCTTCTCAATTTCCAATTCTTTGCCACCACAAAAAGAGCTGCTATGAATATTTTTGTACATGTGGGTCCTTTTCCCATTTGTATGATCTCTTTAGGATATAGCCCTAGAGGTGCTATTGCTGGGTCAAAGGGCATGTATATTTTTATAGCCCTTTGGGCATGGTTCCAAATTGCTCTCCAAAATGGCTGGATCAGTTCACAACTCCACCAACAATGCATTGGTGTTCCAATTTTCTCATATCTTCTCCAACATTTATCATTTTCCTGTTTTGTCATGTTGGTCAATCTGATAGGTACGATGTGGTACCTCAAGTTGTTTTGATTTGCATTTCTCTAATCAAGAGTGATTTAGAGTATTTTTTCATATGACTATAAATGGCTTTAATCTCTTCATCTGAGAACTGCCTGTTCATATGCTTTGACCATTTATCAATTGGGGGATGACTTATATTCTTATAAATTTGACTTAATTCTCTCTATATTTTAGAGATGAGGCCCTTATCAGAGAGACTGGTTGTAAAAATTCTTTCCCAATTTTCTACTTTCCTTCTAATCTTGGTTGCATTGGCTTTGTTTGTGCAAAGACTTTTCAATTTAATGTAATCAAAGTTATCCATTTTACATTTCGTAATGTTCTCTATTTCCTGTTTGGTCATGAATTTTTCTGCTCTCCATAAATCTGATAGGTAAACTACTCCTTGGTCTCCAGTTTGCTTACAGTATCAGCCTTTGTATCTAAATCATGGACCCATTTTGACTTTATTTTGGTATGTGGTGTGAGATTTTGATCTATGCCTAGTTTCTGACATACTCTTTTCCAGTTTTCCCAGAAGTTGTTGTCAAAGAGTGAATTCTTCTCCCAGAAGCTGGGGTCTTTGGGATTAATCACTTTTTAATCACTTTTTTAAAAAAGTGATTAAAATGTTCATGTCCTTTGGCCAAGAGATCCTACTGCTAGATATGTATCCTAAGGAGGACAAAGACAGAAAGAAAGGTCCCATATAAGCTAAAACATGTAGCCTCACTCATTACGGCAAAAGAATTGAAAACAAAGTAGATGCCCCTCAATTGAGGAATGGTTGAAAAATTTTGGTCAATGAATGTAAACAACAAATATAGAGAATCAGGAGAAACATGGGAAGACTGGTGAACTGATGCAGATTGAAGTAAGCAGAGCCAGAAAAAACAATATACCCAATGATTACAACAATGTAAATTGAAAATATGATAAAATGAAGCTGAATGCGACGTTATGATGATGACCAATATATGCTCTGGAGAAGAGTTGAGAAAATACATCACTTCCCTTTCATTCAAGAAGTAGAGAAAGAAGGAGGAAAGAAATAAAGACTTATTAAGAGCCTACTATGTTGTTCAATCATTTTGAGTTACATCCAACTCATTTGTGACCCCATTTGGGATTTTCTTGGCAAAGATACTAAAGTGGTTTGCAATTTCCTTCTCCAATTCATTTTATAGATGAGGAAATCGAGGCAAACAGGGTTAAGTGACTTGCTCAGGATCACACAGCTAGTAAGTGTGTGAGGTCAAATTTGAATTCAGGCCTTCCTGACTCCAGGCCCAGCACTTCATCTACTTCACCACCCGTATTATCTCACTTGATCCTCACAACAATCTTGCAAAGTAGGTATGATTATTATTCCCATTTTACAGTTGAGGAAACTGAGGCAAACAGCGAGAACTTGCCCAGGACCACATGGCTAGTAAGTGTCTTAGACCAGATTTGGGCCCAGTGCTCCGCAGCACCAAACCAGGGGACTGTGGGTGTGGAATGTTGTCTACACAGTTGGAAACAATTTTTTCTGTTGATTAACCTGAACTTTTAAAAAATTTTTTACTTTTAAAAAATCTGTTATAATAAAAGGATAGATGAGTAGGAGAATAGGAAGGGTTTATTTGGAAATAAATGTGTCCTCCACTGTGGATCTGATTAATCAATCAATCAAAAGTATTTGTCAAGGGTCATCCACATGCCAGGCACTATTCTCAGTGATATAAATGCAAAAATGAAACCGCCCCGCCCCTACAGAGCTTGCTTTCTAATGAAGGAAACAAAATAAGATGAGATAATATTTTAGAGGTCCTTCCCCAAATGTCTTCTATTTTTATTTCATCTCTAAAGGTTAGCACTGAGTTTCACTTAAGACTTTGTGATTTGAGTTTAGGGAGCCAAGAAGAAAAAAAAAATTAATCCTAATCCGTTTCAAATCAAATGCACCTGCAGAGAAAGAGAAAGCCAGACAGGTTAGATTTGTGCTAAGGGACTTTTTAAGGCTCTAGTGAAACAATCAACGTAATTAGAGACAAAAATGTACTTAAACATGCTAAACTAAAGGCTCCTAGGCTCAAACTCCAGGCAGTCCGTAAGGGACACATACTCAAATAATTATTTCATTTACTTGCTCTGAGGTAATGCATGTTAGGGTGGGTGGTACTCAATGGAGCTTAACACAGCTTTCTCAGAGCTAGCCAATAAGAATGATCCAAGCGCAAGAGACACTTGATGACAATGAATCACTTCACAGAGTAATATTAATTTTTCAAAAGTATTTATAGTGATTAATCCAGTGAAGTTGATTTTTTTCCACAGCTGGACTCATTTAAGATCCTTGTGTTTAAAGCTTTACCTGTGACTTTCCCAAATAACCATTTAAGAATTTTTTAAAAATCATTCAGGTGAGCAGGTGCTAAAATAAAACAGTTTTTAGATTGAGTTAATACAAATGACTTTTCACGTATGTGTGTATGTAGATATAGACACATCCTGAATGTGGTTATCATTTCCAGGATCAGATAATTATAGCATCATATGTTTAGAACTGAAAGGGACCTCAAAGGCCATTGAGTTCAACACCTTTGGGGTTTTTTATTGCTTGTGTGTTTTACACGTGTTCAATGCACTGAGGCTGGGTATGACAGAAAGGAAGATCATAGGATTATAGATAAAGAGACAGAAAAAAAATCTTAAAGGTCATACATCCCGACTTCTTCATCTCACTGAGAAAGGTCTACTTAATTTCTAGTTGCCCAGGATTACTCTTCATTTACCCACCATTCTAATTCCATAAACAGTGCTTGAGGTGGAACCAGATACTACTAAGAGTGAGGCCCAAAGCTAGAGGATACAGTTAAATCCACAAAAGAAAACCCACATACTGGAAAGCATTTGTTACTACTGCCCCTCCTGAAAAGAAAGGAGAATTAGTGCATTGATTTTAGTCAAGAAGAATGTTTTAAACATTCTCTGTAGAACTATGTTGGATTCTGGTTGAGATACAAAGTTTAGTTAGGACGTGATCCCTGCACTTGTGGACTGAGCTCCAGTCTCACATCACCGACCGTCTATTGAACATTTCAAACTAGATTTCTCATAGACATTTCTAACACAACATGTCCAAAACAGAAGTCATATCTTCTTTTGCCAAATCCAGCCCCTCTTCCACACTTCCTTGATCCTGCTGAGGGAACCACCACCCTTCCAATCACTCAGCTTGCAACCTCACAGTCATCTGCTCCTCACTCTCCTCTCTAGATTTACCCAGTCGATCACCAAACCTTGTTGAGTCTTCCACCCCAACACCTCTCACGTCTTTCCAGTCTCACAGCCATCGTAGGGTCTGATCACCTCTCAACTGAACTATTGCAATACCCTCCTCCTTATTGGTCTCTCCTCTCTATGACCATCTCTCCTCTCTCTTAAACAAATTAGTATTCCAAGTCTGACCATGTCACTTTCTTGCTCAATCAATTCTAATAGCTTCCTGTTAACTGTACGATCAACTACAAACTCTTCTGTTTGGGCTTTTAAAACCCGTAATGACCTGAATCCAACTACTCAAATTTATTTTGTATATATTTATCTGTACACGTACTATGTCCTCAAGCAGAGTGCTAACTCTTGAGGGCAGAGACTATCTGATTTTTATCTTTGTAGTCCTAGCTCCTAGCCAGTGTCGGGTACGTAGAAGGTGCTTACTAAACACTTGTTGGCTGATTGATTGAGCTTAAAGAGTAAAGGACGTATGTGATGGATCTGCTGGAACAGGGGCCATGTACTTCAAATCTATTATAGATCCCTTATACCAAGTTGCCTCTTACAAACTTTAGCTGCTAAATTCCTTAACTTTTGTCTTTCAACACATCTCTTGGTCCAAGAAAGTACATTTAATTAGGTTGTATTCATAATTAGCTGTCCCTATGAAGTCAGTTATTTGTAGCAGGGTTTGCCAAATATTGAGTTATTTATAGTTGAAAGTTGGCTTGTGCACATGCAAGAACAACGGCTTATTGATGAGGTTTTCATTTTGTCTTCCTTTGTTTGAAAACTGAATATACCAATGTTAAATCCCTCACAGTCCAATATATGTATTATTTTGCAGATGTCCATAATGAACTCTTCTGGTTGCAAGGACTGAACTGACCTAAAATGATAGGTGGAATCCCTACAGTGAAAGTATCTATGGTTAGTCTCATAGCACTTTATAAGCATTTCAAGAACACTTTTGTAAGCTGTTGTGTTATTTTTTCCTTAGTGTAATCATTTGGAGTATGGGTAGTAGTACAGAGAAGTCCATTGAACCCACAAAGTCAATCAAGGACAGAACCAGTACTGGAGCTCTCAGGCTAATGAGCAAGAGTCCCTCTTGCTGAGCCAATACTTCCCGAGAGTACCATGAGGTTGGCCAAGGAAACCTGGAGGAAGCTCACATATCTATACAGGGTCTTACATTTGAGACTTTTGGAACATCCCATATATTTAATGCTTTAAGGAGATTAATTTTTACCTCTAAGCTATGTGATGGTAAAGCTTGGAGAAAGAAGAAACTGGTACATATGTGTATGTGTAAGAGTCTTCATAAGGGATCCACCCAGTGAAATATTTTATGAAAACATTTCATTTTGAATATTCAGCCTGGAGTTCAAAGTGTAGCTTTTCAGCCAAAATAGTTAATTAAATCATGGTGGCCCTGGCTTTGTGATTTGCTTCATGATTGTTGAGCTGTCAATGGGTATGATGTGAATGATGAAAAAAGGTACAGATTGGAACTAGAATGCCATGACCAAAAACAGATCTGGGAATTAGATGCAAAACAAGGCTTTAAATAATAAATTTTGGACTGGGTATGAAGACAGCCATCATTCATCAGTTCTTTCCTAATACCATTCCCCCTACCACACTCCTAGTGCTTTTGCCCAAAAAATTAACTTGTATTTATTTTGTATGAAAGTATGCTAGACAGGATAGTATATAGAACACAAGCATGGTATAAAGCATAGTATATAGGATAGGGAGAGCTACAAATCTGGGAAAACCTAGGTTCAAGACTCATCTCACATACATATATATATATATATATATATATATATATATATATATATATATATATATATATATATATATATATATATATATATGTGTGTGTGTGTGTGTGTGTGTGTGCGTGTGTGTGTGTGTGTGTATTATATATATATATATATACATACATACATATATTATGTTTATATATATATGTATGTGTGTGTGTATGTATACACACATAGGCAGTGTAACCCTGTGCAAACCACTTAATCTCTCACTATTCTAGTCAATTTTTAAGACTTTGGGTGGCAGATAAATCATTGGTTGAGGGAGTTTCCTAACCCTAAAGTTTCTAATACCAATAAAAATCATAAGCCCATTGAATATGTCTTATAGTTTACATTTTCTTATAGGTATATATGTTGTCTTCCTTAGAGAATGTAAGTTCTTTAAGAAGGGAAACAAGGGTTTCCTAAGCACCAGGCAATGGGCTAAGCCCTTTACAAATATTATCTCATTTGATTCTCACAACAACCCCAGGAGGTAAGTGCTGTTATTGTCTCTGTTTTATAGTTTCCCTCAGGAAACTGAGGCAGGCAGAGGTTAAGTGACTTTCCTAGGGTCACACAGCTAGTAAGTGTCTGAAGCTGGAATCGAACTCCAGATATTCTGGCTCCAGTTCCTGTGCTCTATTCCCTGTGCCACTTAGGTGAGGGCAGAGAATGTTTCATCTACGTCTTGGTTTCCCCAGCACTTAATAGAGGGCATGATATCAAGCAGGTGAGGGATGGAGAGAACACTTGGGCTTTTAACACAGCACAGTAGAAATTATGTATGTCATATAGATATAACAAATTAGCTGGCCTAGAGTACAACTTTAGACAAAATATATAAAGCAAAGATTAGGAATAGCTCATATTTAGAGTCTCCTCCAAAGAGATGAATAGAGTCCCTTCTGGAAATGTACTCAATGTACAAAGTAGGTTGGGTATAGGACAGCTATTTATTTCCCTCAACATAAAAGGCAAGCTCAAAAATAAAATCATTAGCATGTGTTGGCAAACACTGAAAACATAAAACAATAACTCCTATCATATTCTCCCAGAAGATTGATATTTAAAACATGAAACATTCTGATGAATAGGCATTTCACCTTCATCTTGGTGCCATGTTATCCAAACAACTAACTCAAGGTCCATATTTTTCTGCTAAGTCAGTGCTTGGCTCATCTTCCCATAAGTGGTGGTCTTCTCTTCCATGAATCTTGGCTCCCATGCCAGTCACCTGAACCTTCCAATGACTTCAGACCTCTTGAGTCCATGAGGCAGCCACCATGGTTGGAAATGTCCATTTCAGGATTGCTATTCAACACAGGTCACCTACGGTCAGGGAAAGTAATGTAAGAGGTGGCAGCCAGAGAGACTTGAGGTCCAGTGTGAGGTATATCACGGCCAGCACATATATAGGCAGTCACCACTGCTGGGGATGAAGAAGGGGCTGCACAGACCTATCCTGATTTCCCATGTTCTTTCTTATTCCAGAAATCACTTTGAATTCTGTTAGATGGATCACTGGATTGAGTGCTAGGCCTGGAGTTAGGAATATCTGAGTGTAAAGCCAGCTTCAGACACTTAGCTGCATGGTCCTGGGCAAGTCTCTTAAGCCTCAGTTTCCTTCACTGTAAAATGGGGGTAATGATAATCACAAGATTATTGAGAGAATCAAATGAGATGATGTTTGTAGAGTGCTTAGCACCGTACTTGGTACATAGTAGACACTATATAAATGCTTATTCCCTCCCTCCCCTCTTTTGTGTATACTTTGTAATTAATTATTTGTATCTAGGTCATTTTCCCTCTGTGGAAAGCAAATACTGGTGTATGTCTTTGTCTACCCAATGCCTAGTATGGTACCTCGCACATATTGTTGTTGTTGTTGTTGTTGTTGTTGTTGTTGTTGTTGAGTCTTTCAGTCACCTCTGACTTTTTGTGACCCCATGGACCACAGCACACCAGGCCCTTCTATCCACCACTGTCTCTCAAAGTCTGTCCAAGCTCATGTTCATTGCTTCCCCGACACTAATCCTCTGCCTTGTCCTTTTCCTTTTGCCTTCAATCTTTCCCAACATCTGGGTCTTTCCCAATGAATCCTGTCTTCTTGTTCCTTGTCCTTCCTTCTCGAAGAGGACCATGACATCAGGAAGGTGATGCTATGACTTGCATGTGAATTGGATTTAAGTGACGAAGGGTTGTGCAAAGTCACCAGCCTCACTTTCTCCTCTGCAGCCATCTGGGTCCAGTGGCGAGATATAGATTGAGATAACTGGAGATGGCCCCCATTTTCTCATTATGTACCCAAAGTACTTCAGCTTCAGCTTCACTATTTATCCTTCCAATGAACAGTCAGAGTTAATTTCTTTAAGCACTGACATTGATTTGATCTCCTTGCTGTCCAAGGAACTCTCAAAAGTCTTCTGTAGCACCATAATTCAAAAGCATCGATTCTACTTTGTGTACAGTTAAGTGTTTAATAATATTTTTAACTTGAATTGGGGATACAGAGATAAATAAAAATTGGTTCCTGCTCTGCAGGATCATAAGTTTAATTGGAGAAATAGGACATATATCCCAAAAGATGACTAACACTACAAGGCACCTGTGTTAAATATCAAGTGTGTGATGCTCCAGGAGTCTAAAAAAATAATGTGATCCCTGAGGACTGGGCTGGAGTGAAATGCATGGAATGCATCACAGGGGGAGTGGGATTTCAACTTGGCCTTGTAAGAAAGGTCCACCCTCAGCTGAAAGGAGTAGGGCAATATAGGCAAGTGAAATAGCATTGTTTTCTGCCAATAACTTCTTGCTGCTGGAAGTTGGGTTAAGGGCTAGAGGATTTCCCTCCTCATCAAGGGATTGTCAGCACCCAGACTTCAAAAGTTGGGTCCTCCAAAGCAGCACTTTGGACCCTCTTTTGGCTGCCCAGTCTGGACCTGCTGCTTTGTGCAGTGGCCCAGATTGCACATGTTAGCCCCACCTGCCCTGGAAACCATGGTTAGTTTTTGAAGCTTTAAGCTATCATGAGTATAATTTCAAAACCATGTAAAAGTGGCTCCTTTAATATAAGCACATAATTCCTTTAGTTAGGAGGACACAATTAGGCACATAATCTTAGTATCATATTTGTTGAACTAGAAAGGATCATCTAGTTCAACCTGTTCGTTTTATAAATGAGGAGCCTGAGTCCCACAGAAGCCATAGCATCATGTGTTTAGAGCTACAGGTGTGGGGAAAAGAGTACTGGGTTTGAAATCAAACCACCTAGGTTCAAATCCTGGCTCATCCATATAATACCTGTAAAACCCTGGGTAAGTCACTGAAATTCTCTGTATCTCAATTTTTTCATCTGTAAAACTGGGAAGGGATTAGACCAAATGTCCTGTAAGGTCCCTTCTAAGTCTATATCTATGATCGAAATAAGTTAGTTCCCTCATTTTACAGATGTGGAAACCAAGGCCCAGGGAGATTAAATGTTGCCCAAAGTCACAAATCTGATTTAATATAACATTGACAGGATGCCTGTCAGACATCTCTCTGCTGGGATCCCAGCCCTAGAAAAAGAGTTAGGCAGCAATGATGCCAGAGTCTGAGAAGAATATGCTTCCATCTTGTCCTTGCTTAGCTCCCAAAGACATAATACTACTCACAGAGACAAGCATCTGAGCCCCAGCCCAGGCCACTGAGCTGGCTAGGTCATGCCCAATTCTATAACCAACATAGACACTGAGAGGTGATAGATTTTCACTTAAATTTCCCTGAAGATATTTCTGAGCTTGACTACCTGTAACCAAAAAGTGTAACATGACTTCATGCCTCTCAAGGGACAGTAACGCTTGCTTCATGCAACTAAAAACAAAACTCTATATTAGAGGTTTTCTCATCAGCATACTTACTTTTTCCAGAAGTGTATTTATTAACAAATGGTTATGGGAGACTGAGCCAAAGAAAACCAAAAAGCAAAAGATGAGGAACAAAATGCAAAGACGTTTGATAAAGGGATGTGCTGTTTTTCCAAAAGATGGACCAAGTAATGCATATGATAAGACGGCAGGGAGCCAAGCAGGACAAAGGAAAGAATTGCTAATAGATGACTTAAACCAGCTGGCTCTATGAAGGCTGTGATGGTTTGCTTGCCTGTATTGTAGGGAAATCAGTACTACAACTAGAGTATGGAAAGATTAGGAATCAAGGCACAAGCTTTGATCTTTACTGGTTCCATGACCGTGGCCATGTCACTCAACCTCTGACCCTCAGTTTGTTCATCTGTGAAGTGAGGATAAGACCTCTAGGAGTTCCCTCATAGGTTATTGTGAGGATTAGATGAAACAATCTAAAGGGTAACATACATATATAACATATATACACATATATGTGTACACACATATCACTTCTTATTGCTAATGAATGGAAGGAGATGGTGGCCAAAGGCTTCTTTTAAAAGAGTAATAATAAAAATAGAATAAGCTAAGTGATAAAGGAGTAGGATAGATGGGAAGTAGGAATTTGCAGGAATTCAGAGGTAGTAGCCATCCTAGGTTGTTGGGGAAGGACAGAGAGGCAGGGGATTTGAACTGGATCTTTAACTAAAAAAAATTTTTAAGTGGGATTTAATTAATTGGAGTGGATGGAAGTGGATTGGGGGAGGTGGGATGGCATTCCAAGTTAGGAAGATGGTGAGAATAGGGATAAACAGGCAGGAACATGCATATCATCTTTAAGGACAATGAGTAGACACAAGTTTGGCTAGAACTAAGGGCCCCAGGCTGCCACTGGGTCTCCTGAACCCACTTGTGGGAGTGGTTCCTACACCAGTAATCTCTGGGGCTCAGAGATATTGGCTTGGAGACCAGAAAGTGTAGAGGCACCTCCAACAGTGACAGAGACCTCTGAGTGTCACAGATCTGCAGCATATTTCACTGGTTCCCATAAGCCTTGCATAATGATGTCCATAAGGACAAGGATCGTGTCTGACTCGATTGTTGTATCTCCCCTGGTGCCTGGCACAGTGTTTTGTACCTATGAGGGTCTTACTAAATATCTGTAGAAATTAAAGGTGATCCAGTTCAGGCATGCAGAAATCCCTCTGCAGGGTCTTTCTGACAATATCAATCTTCCCCCAGAGTCTTTGGACATATAAATAGAGAACAAGAATAGAGAACAATGGAGCTTGACTGAGCCCTAGCCTATACTAACCCCACACCATCTATTCTCACAGCTTTAGCAGCTTCTGTGTACCTCACTTGATGAAGGATCAGTCAATCAATCAACAAACTGAGGAGTGACCTTCGAGGCCCAGTCTCTCAGAAGCTGGGAGGACTCATCCAGCAGCAATGAAGCATTTGGATGTGAAACTTGGTGGGATCATTCTGAGCTCACTCTCTCTAGAGACCAAGGTAGTATAGGGTAGAGCGTGCCCCATGAGGAAATGTTTATATTTCTGTTCTTGTCATATCTTCCATTTATAAAAGCTAATTGATGTTAATTGGTTAATAGAACTGGGGTATGTCAACAGAAGTTAGCAGGGGAGGAATACACCCAGAATGGGGGACCAAGCCTAAGACACAGTAGCAAAGAGATACCCCAGCCCCTCAGGAGTATCCCTAGACCTCTGAAGGGAGATATAACTGCCCTTGCTATGGAGGCCAGAGAGATAGTGCTACACTGATTGCCCATTATATTTTTAGACTTGACTCATTGAGTTGTAGTCCACAAAAATAACTATATAGTCATGCCTCCCTCATCCTGTACTTATAAAGTTTTCATTATTGAAATCTTTTATTTTTATATCAACCTAAATTTTCCTGTTTTCTTCCTCCTCTTTCCTTTCAGAGAGCTATCTTTTATAGCAAAGAATTTTCTTTTTAAAGAAAAAAAGGAGGAAAAGAAGAAAAGTAAAATTGATCAATACATTGGAAAAAAAAATCTTACAACACGTGCAGTGTCCTCACTTCTGCAGAGGTGAGAAATGTGTTTTCTCATAGCTCTTCCTTAGGGCTAATCTTGTTCTTTGTAATTTTGCAAACAGTTATTTTTTTTAAACCAAGCACAGAACTTTACATTTATCCCCATTATATTTCAGCACATTTAGTTCAGCCTTCTTTTCTAGCCTGTTAAGTTTTTGGATCCTGACTGTCATTTAGTGCATTTGGGAATTTGACAAGCATGTTTTCTAATGCTAATGATGTTAACAATTCAGGCAGAGGCATCAGCCAGAAGGACCTTACTAATTAAAAGCTGGCGAGGTTTAAATAATTTATCCCTTAAGGACTATTCATTGGAGAGTTTAGTGCATATGGGAGGCTTGAGACAATATTAAATAGCTTCTTCTAGGTTTAGGTGCTAAAAAGGAAACTTCATTCCAAACCCTGAATATAACCTTTTTAAAATTGCTTTTATTTTCCCCCCAGTTACATGTAAAAACTATTTTTAACATTTTTTTTAAGTTGTGAGTTCTAAATTCTATCCCTCTCTTCCCTCCCCCCCTTCTTAAGACAGTAAGCAATCTGATATAGATTATACATGTGCAATCATGTAAAACATTTCCATATTGGTCATTTTGTGCAAGAAAACTTAAACAAACAAATAAAAAATGAAAAATAGTATGCTTCAGTCTGTGTTCAATGACATCAGCTCTTTCTCTGGAGGTGAATAGTGTTTTTCATCATGAATCCTTTGAGACTGTCTGGGATCATGATGTTACTGAGAATAACTAAGTCATTCACAGTTCTTCATCATACGATATTGCTGTTACTCTGTACAATGTTCTCCTGGTTCTGTTCACTTCACTTTGTATCAGTTCATGTTAAGTCTTTCCAGTTTTTTTCTGAAATCATCCTGCTTGTCATTCTTTATAGCACAATAATCTGAAATATAAGCTTTAACTGACAACAGGGACACCAAGGAGACAGAGAGGAGGTGACAGGGACAGAGCAAGAGGAGGGAGAATTGCACAATCCTCCAATCCTAAAGCACTCCAACCTTCATAATCTTAAGACCCTTAAAGTTTCCTGATGCTTAGATTCTATCCCAAAACCTAGAGCCTAAGACTTCCAGGGTCTCTCCCTATCCCCAGAGAGCCTCATATCTGTCCCACTCCTACTCCCCAACAGGATCAGTTCCAGGCAAAGGCTATGGGTTTCATTATAGATGTGGAAACTGAGGCTCAAAGAGATTAAATGACTAGCTCAAGGTTGCACAGTTATCAAGAGGAAGAATCAGGATTCAGTCTCATGTTTTCTGTGTCCTCTGGTTTCATATTCAGCACTCTTCTCGCCGTACCATCCTACTAGAACCAATAGAGGCAATTTCCTTGTTTCAACTGTCTTACTCCTCTACATCTTGATGGGATCATTTCAAGGGCTATACAATTTCCCACTTCAGTACAACCTTCTCCCCTCTTCTTGGTTCTGGTCTCAACTCATTCTCCTTATAGCTCCTCTCCAAGATAAATATGTATGTGCATGTACTTCTGGATTAACTCAGTAGGTTGCCTTTTTAACAACATGTCATAATTTAGATAATATGTGTTCTTTGTCAATCTTAATTTTCCAGCACATTTAGCTAAGTTAGCTTTTAAATGGTTGTGGTTCCCATTGGGGAAGCTCTTGTAAAATGCTCTAAATCACTAATAATTAGCGAAAAGCAAATTGAAACAACTTTGAGGTTTCGTCTCATAAACATCACACTGGCAAAAAATGTTAGAGGGGCTGCCAAAAAATAGGCACACTAATGCACTACTGGTGGAATCAGTTGGTCCAACCATTCTGGAAAACAATTTAGAACTATGCCCAGAAGTTACTAAACTGAGCAAGCCCTATGACCCAGCCATGCCATTGCTAGGTTTCTACTTCAAAGAAAGAAGAAAAGGACCCTCTATTAAGAGGCTCCTGTATAGTTCAGGGGCTCATTGTGTTAAGCACAATGTCATCTGCATACGGAAGGATCTGAGGAACCTTGACATCTATCAAACCACAAGCATTTACTAAGAGTCTACTATTTGAGGCATCATGCCAAGCACTGATAATATAAAGACAAAAGTGAGAGTCCATGTCTTCAAGGAACTTACATTTGAATGCAGGAGATAACTTGTACCCATATGAGGATATACAGAGTATATACAAAATAAATACAATAGCTTTGCCTAGCAGCTGGTGGGAGGGGACCAGAAAAGACTTTAGTTAGAAGGTGGTTGAGCTGAATTGTGAAGGACAGCAGAGATTTCAAGAGAGGGAGTTGATAGGAGAATCCATTGCAAACACGGGGAACAGCCAATGAAAGGACATGAAGATGGAACATCACAGATGAAAAATACTAAGCATGCCAGAATGGTTAGAACTACAGTGCAAGGAGAATAGCGAGCTCTGTTCTGGACACGTTGATTTGAGATGCTTCCAGGATATGGTATTTAAAATGTTCAATGGGTACTGGGTGATGTGGAAGCTCAGGAGAGAGACTAAGGCTAGATACATATAAATCTGGTTATTATTTTCAGAGAAATGACAGGTAAACCTGTGGAAGCTGATGTGGTCACCGAGAGAGAGAGTAGCTGGAAAGGAGAAGACGGACCAGGTCAGAGCCTTGGGATACACCCACAGTTAATGGACGTGATGCACGTCTTTTGTTGTTCTTTAGTTGTTTTCACTCATGTCTGACTCTTTGTGACCTCTTTGGGGGTTTTCTCAGCAGTGATACTGTAGAGGTTTGCCATTTCCTTCTCCAGTTCATTTTATGGATGAGGAAATTGAGGTAAACAGGGCTAATTGACTCATTCAGAATCATGTGACTAGTAAGTTCTGAAGCCAAATTTGAACTCAGGACTTTCTGATTCCAGACCCAACTCTCTATCCACTGTACCATGATGCACATAGTAAGCACTTAATAAATGTTTGTGGATTTGAATCACCAAAGGAGACTGAGGAATGGTCAGACAGGTAGAAGGAACAGCGCAGTATCCCAAAAATCAAAGAAGAACATCCAGGAGGAAAGGGCAGTGAGCAGTATCAAATGCAGCCATTTAGAGAAAATTTCTGTTCTAATATCTTTGTGGTCACATTGGTCCAAAGTAGTCATGAAGCATTTTCATGCACCACCATAAAAGAAGAATATCTGTGCATCCTGAGCTTGTTATATCTAATCAATGTAGCTGTCAGATTGTATACTCCTGGAGACTAAGGACTGTGTCTATGAATATTTTTTGTAGAAAGACAAGGACCATCTCACTCCCACCATTGATTTAACTAATGTTTTTTGATGGCAACGATGCCATCATAAATTAGTCGCTAAAATTTATCACGATTGTGAAAAATTCATTAAATCTTCATTTTGGTCACAGTTTAAGCACCATGCAGAAGAGAAGACTCTTTTGTATGATTATCAACAGAAAATCTTTAAGCTCTTCTCTCCAATATGCTAGGAGCCTTCCTTTTGGTTCTCATAATATTTTGTGGACAATAGCACAGCATTAACCCATCTTGGCCAGTATTATAAGAGGAAGGAAAGTCTAGGGATTGGAACAAACATCTACAGTGTGGAGTTTCTATTTGACTTTTGGCAGGTATAAAATTATTCCATACTTCTGTAAAGTCAAATCAACACCACACCTGGCATTCAGCCACCAATCTGTTCCAGGGAGCTCTGTATGAACAGTGGGCCCCCTCTCCCTCTCCTTGTTGCCTTGTGGCATCCCTGTTGAAGGAGAACATGCCATAGTTCTGACTGTAGACTAAGTAGGGAGAGTGACCTAAAGTTTTCTTTGTCCAAATTGGAAATGCACATTTATTGTATTTATTGGAGGACAATCAAAAAGATAGAGAGGACAAGGATGGGATCCATCAACCTCCAGAAGGCTTTTCATAGAAACACATCATGTCAGAATTAGCAGAGACCTCATGGATTATCTGATCCAAATTTTATAGAAGAGGAAGTCATGAGCCAAAGAAACAAAAGACTTACCCATGGTCACACAGCTAGTTAGTTGTGAAGCTTGGACTTACGCTGAGACTTTCTCATTCCCTTCCTCTGGCTCTTTTTTCACCACACTACACTTAAAATATCAGAATAGTACCCCGAAAAAAATTGACTTTGGAGTCAGAATATGTACATTCAAATATTAGTTCTGATGCTTACTCCCTGTGTGACCTTGGATGAGTCATTTAATTTCTCTTTGGGTCTCAGTTCCCTCATCTGTAAAATGTACTACATGGTCACTGGAATACTGTTCAACTCTTGATCCATGATTCTATATATCAAGAAGAATGGAGATCAACTGAAATAAATGAATTTGACTTGGCTACAATGGAATTGTAATTTGTTGCTCAGTTGTTTCAGTCATGTCCAATAGGGGGTCTTTATGATCCCATTTGGGGTTTTCTTCCTTTTCCAGCTCATTTTATAGCTAAAGAACTGAGACAAACAGAGTTAAGTGACTTGCCCAGGATCACACCGATTTGAACTCATGAAGGTAAGTTTTCCTGATTCCAAGCCCAGTGCCCTATCCACTGCGCCACCCAGTTGCCCATTTGGAATTGTAAACATATGTCTTCAAAACTAGAAAAGTACATTTAATGGTCACCTGACATTAAGGAGTGCTATTTCTTTTTAGTTCATTCTTCTTAATTAAATTGTATGGGATGTCCAGAGTGGAAGCAAGCCTGGTCATCATGACTATTTTTGAGCTCAGTAGATAGATCTTGAACAAAAAGAAGATTGTGTTAAACAGGGGCATCTCTGAAAGCAATCTTTGCTCCAGAAAATAGGCAGCCTACTGTCAGTCTGACTCTTGGATGGAGAGAAGCCTTTTAGCATGTTTTACTGACCATGGGCATGGCATCAAAAGCATGGGCTTCCTGTGTGCTCACTGTGAAATCAGCTGCAAATGAAAATCTCATCTAAAATCATAGAGTGGTAGAGCGGAGAGGGACCTTGGAGATCATGAAGTCCAACTTCCTAATAGAGAGGTCGGGTAGTATGGTGGAAGAAAGGCTGGATTTAGTGTCAGGACACGAGCTGTGTGATCATAGGTAAACCACAGAGACTCAGTGTCCTCATTTATAAAATAAGGAAATAATAATTGTCCCGTGACTCATAGGGTTGTCATGAAGATCAAATAAAATGATGTACATCTTTATGCCTTTCTATGGGCTCTTCCTTATGCATGGAATGTGTTCCCTTAGCACTTTCTTCTCTTGGAATTCCTAGTTTTCAGCAAAACTCAGCTGACATCCCACATTCTACATCAGTTTTTTTGCAACTCCCACCAGTTGCTAGTACCTCCCATTAAAAATTACTTTGTATTTAATTTGTAGATATTTTTGCATGTTTTCTGGACTTAAAAAAGTTTTATACCTAGCATTTAGCACATAAATGTTGAAAAAAGTGATTTTCAGATAAGCTAACCCAGGTTGAGGTTAACTGACAGGCCTCAAACCCACTGGTGAATTAGGGCAATGTCTACTGTAAGCCATATTGCATACCAGCATGTGTCAAATTTTCCCCTTTTGAACCAGTTATTTTCTAACACTGTTTAGCTTATTTTGATATCAGAAAGAGCTGCATTCTCACAGTATACTTTAAATGATGGGGACAGGACCCCCAGAAACTATGCCCATTCCAACTGAAAATACCTCTAAAGATAGTCTCATGGATCATCTCTTAAGTAAAGTAGCCCCAAGGCATTATCACAGTTTGGTGTTAATGAGAAGGATGTTTTTCAGTCTTGCTCAATCCCAATGGACTGTGTCTGGACAAAGACACTGGTAAGACTGTCCTTGTCAGCAAAAAAAGCCCTTGAATCAACCCAGGCAGAACACTAACTCAAATAGTGTGGGGTGTCCAGAGTAGAAGCAAGTCTAGCCATTTATGACCTTTAGAAGATTGTGTTAACCAGTAATACTGGGCATCCTTGACAGCAATTTTTGCCACAAGAAACAGGCAGTCTACTGTTAATCTGACTTTCAGATGAAGAGGACCATGGTGTGGCTACCTCCACAACACAAAACATGCAAAGATACGTTATTCATTAAAATTTATTGAACCTCTCTCCACTTCCCTGAGCTTTTGCTTATTTGAGTTATATCTGTGTTTACCACATAAAAATTAAAATGTCTTAGTATTATTATGCTAAATTTTTCAGTTTTGACTTCAGAGATCTCCTGAAAGTATCTCAGGGCCACCTCTACCCAGAGTCCCCAAACCACACCTTGAGAACCATTGTTTTATTAATACAATTTAGGATTACATTAGCTTTTTGGCTGCCATGTGACCTTTGGCCTTGTCACAAAAATCAGCTTGTCATCTATGCTTTGGCCCAAGTCACTAACAAAACCATTGACAAGTGCAGGGGCACGAGAGACCCCTGCCAGACAGTTTCATCTAGGATTAACATCCATTCATTAATTTTTCTGTTCAGTTTGTCAACCAGTTCAGAACTTCTTAATTCTACTATCATTTAATTCACCTTTGAATTATGTCATAAGAACATATAGAGAGAGAGCTGGGAGGAGGCTTAGAAGTCATTTAGGTCCAGTCTTCTTATTTTATGGATGAGGTAACCAAGGCCCAGAGAAGAGAAATCTCTCGGCAAACCTTAAAGCACTATATAAAATCTTGCCAAAGATCACGGTTTTATCCACAGTGATATTTTGAGAAGCTTCATCAGATTCCTGCCTCGCAGACCTGTAAAATACACCCTATCCACACTGTTCTAATCTTTTAATCTAGTAAACCTGGCAAGAAAGGAAATGAAGTTAACTTGGTTGATTTGTTCTTAATTAACCTTTTCGGCCTCTTAGGGAATACTTCTTCCATTTCCGAGTACTGACAAACTATTCCTTTAAATTCATGCTGAAATTTTTTTTAAACCAGGAATTGGTATCAAACACACCTACGTTTAGTTCGAAGTATCTGTCTTGGTGCAATAGACTGCAGACTGACTCTATATATGCTTAGCTACTTGTGTGGCCTTGGCAGGACACAGTGCAATACCTGTGGGATTCGCAGGCCCCTTAATAAAGGTTTGTTGACTTGGCTTCTTTGGCCCTCCCTTTCTTCATCTGTAAAATGTGGGGGTCAGACAAGATGACCTCTAAGGTACCTTCCAGCCCTAAACCTATGGTCCTTTGATCATTATTAACTACTGTATTAGAACCAGTGTGGCCTAAGGGGAAAAGTGTTGGAGAAATGGATTAAACTTCTGCCTCCGCCACTCATAAATTGTATGACTCTGGGCAGATCACTTGACCTTTCAATGCCTCCAAGGCAACTTTCTAAGACTATAATTTACAAGTGAGTTCCCAATCTGCATTGGTAGTAAGAGTTGGCAATGTCAGCCTCAGTTTCCTCATCTGTAAAATGGGATAAGAATAGCCCCTATCTCCCAGGGGTATTATGAGGATAAAATGGGAGAATATTTAAAAAGTGTTTTGCAAACTTTAAAGCACTAAATAAAGGTTAGCAACAATAATAATAAAGCTATCATCATCATCATTATTGATTATAATGATTATTATCATTCATTTGTTTAATTGAATATAATGCTATAACCAAATTCTTTGTGGAATGGATATCCATCTATAGCTGTACTTAATAAATTCAAATAGATAAATATAGAATTGAGACTATATATGTGTGTATATATATATCTATATATATACATATATATATGCATGGAGATATATATATATATATACATATTCTGCATTTTTGTGTGTTTATATGTTTGTATGTATGTATAGTATGACTGCTTTTGTCACCAGGAGAAGCCCTAGGAACCAACCTTGAATCAACCCACCTTACGGACCATAGCCCCAGTCTTCATCTCTCTCTTTCCCTGTCTCTCTGTCTTTGTCTTTCTGTCTCTTTACATAGATAGAGATATAGATAGATATATGTTATACATATGCATATACACACATATATACATATACATACATATCAAAATATACATTCCTATCAATAGGTAGGTAGACAGAAAGTAACACAAATGAAAAATTGGTAATGATTCTTCCCGCACAAGGAACTTGTTTATAGCATTATATTAATGTTTATAGCATTATATTCATGTTTATAGCATTATATTCATTCAATTCAACAAAGTGGGTAGAACAGATAAGACAATGTCACCTTATTTATCTTAGCTTTTTAGAGTATTTTCTCAGAAGTCTTAAACAAATTCATAGTTCCTATTGCTAATATTGAGAATATAAAGCTAAATGAACTGACTTAATCAGCCAGTCATTTCAGAATTAGGATAATATAACCAAATATATCAGTCCCATACCTACTGTGAAGTGTTGCAACCTTGGAAAAGTAATTTCAGCTCTTTGGCCCTCAGGTTCCCTTTCTGGAAAGTGCAGTGTTTTGGACCTGATGACCTTTAAAATCCTTTCCAGCTCTAACACCATTATTCTTTGCTATTAAACCAAGCAGTTCAGTAAAAGAGGCGTAATAATCTATAGACAATTTAATTTTTCCCTTACTGCTTTGTCTTACAGCCAAATACATAGATTGCCACATAATTCCCTAGGGTTCTCACAGTCTAATTTACTGTCTTCCAGAAAGAAGCTGTCATTCTTTAGTTCACAGATGGCTGGTTGTTTAACGCTAGCCTGTGAGTCATTGAACTGAAGCCAAATGATGAAAGAGAGCTTGCAATAAAGAGCATAGGAATCCTTAAGGCCTAGTATGGAATAACCAACGGCTAGTTAGTATCTGCTTTGAAGAACCACGTCATTGGATTTTAAATTGTAGAGGTATTTAACCTCTTAATTCCTGTATTTCACACTGACACGGTGTGGAAAAAAAAAAAAGAATTCAAGAAAGCAGAGGTGCAAAGCTTGAACAAATCATTTACAAATAAACTGATTTACACTAAGGTGCTGCCAGACCTGAGTGCTTGAGATATGTCTGTCCTTAATTCCTTATATAGAGAGGCTATTGGTTTGTTTGCCCTAAGCTTTGATGCTCCCTGGTGAAAGAAGGAAATCTAAACCAAAAACACATGGTGCCACTTCTGTCACATTATAAGAGTTACTTCTCATTCATGAGTCATTTTTTCCTCTAAAAGAAAAAAATAGCTAATTATTTAAGGTTCTCTTTTTGACATGAATGTCTCCCACATCATTTTCCCATATGATTGACCCACACACAGAGTCTTATCTTGGAATGACTCATGCCATAGGTCAAAAGGGGAGGGAAAAGTTCTTCAATAACCTTTTTATAACCCCCTTACAAATACTATTTTCTTTGGACTATTCAGTTGTGTTTGTAAGTAGTATGCAATTATTCTTCTCCCTCAATCTGACTACTAATTTTTTTCAACTGGTTTGGGCAGTGAATTTTGCAGGCAGTTTTAATCTAGTTTTTATCCAGGTTCAAATATATTGGATGAATATTTCCAATAATTTTCCACCAATAATCAGGCAGCTAGGTAGTGTGGTGAATAGGGTGCTGTCCTGGAGTCAGAAAGACTCATCTTTCTGAGTTCAAATCTAGCCTCAGACACTTATCCCTGGGCAAGTCACTTAACTCTGTTTGCCTCAGTTCCTCATCTGTAAAATGAGCTGGCGAAGGAAATAGCAAAACACTCCAGTACCTTTGCCAAGAAAACCCCAAATGGGGTTACAAAGAGTCAAGTATTACTGAAAAATGACTGAACAACACCGATAATCAGAGACAAAAGGTAGCTAATTACGTGTTGTGATTTCAGGAATGTTAAGAATGTCCTTTTATCCTCTTAAAATATCTCAGTACCCAGGGGCAGCTAGGTGGTGCAGTGGATAGAGCACCAGCCCTGAAGTCAGGAGGACCTGAGTTCAAATCCGGCCTCAGACCAAACACTTGACACTTACTAGCTGTGTGACCCTGGGCAAGTCACTTAACCCCAATTGCCTAAAAATAAAATCTCAGTACTCCAAATACAGATGCCATAATTAGACAATTGTACAGTTAGATGATGCCATAATTAGATATGTAAACCTCCCTGGAACTTGGTTTCCTCATTTGAAAAGTGAAGGGATTAGACTAAGTGGCCTGGCACGTCCCATCCAGTTCTAAGGCTATGATCCTATAATCCTGTAACACACTGGTTTTCTCTTAAGGTTTCTGTGCCCCAATAAAAATTTAAAAACCAAAGAGAAAGGCAATCCATTAAGTTTTGTCTATTATTTTCACTTTAATATGAGTGAATTATGTAGATCATAGACGTATAGCATGGAAAGGGACCCTTGAGGTCACTGAGTTACCAGCTACAAATGGTCCTAAACACCCCAAACAAATGGCCAGCCAACCCCCGTTTAAACACCTGTGTGATAGGTCTTATGATGACTTGGAGTCAACTCTACTCCCCACCCTGACCCCTCAGTTCAGTGATTCATCCTCAACCCCTCACTCTCTTTCATCCCCTGTATTCAATTAGTTGCCAAGTCCTGTCAGTTTTACCTTTGTAACACTTCTTGCATACAGTTCCTTCTCTCCTCTGACTCTGCCAGCACCTCACATCTGGACTATTACAATTGCCTGTTGGTGGGTCTGCCTGCCTCAAGTCTCTTCCTACTCCACTTATCTGCCAAAGAGATCTTCCTAAAGTTGAGATGTCACCATTTAATTCATCTAACCTCCCTACTCAATAAACTTCAGTGGCTGCCTATTACCTTCAGGATCACATATGAAATCCTATTGGGCATTCAAAGCCCTTCATAACCTAGCCAACCATCCCCCTCCAACACTTTTCTAGTCTTTTTATACCTTACCCCTACACATAGACATCCCCTGCAATTCGCTGACACTGGCCAGCAAGGGCCAGGCCTCGAACAAGATATTCTACCTCCCAGCTCCAGGCATCGTCACTTCACGTCTGGAACAATGTCCTTCCTCATCGCTGGCTTCCTTCAAGTCCCAGATAAAATGCCACCCTTTACAGATCGCCTTTTTTGATCCCCCTTGGGTCTAGTGCCTTCCTTCTGTTGCTTATCTTCAATTTATACTGTATAGACCTTGTATAAATATAAATTTTGCATATTGTCTCCCTCATTCAGCTGTGAACTCCCTGAAAGCTGGGATTATTTTTTTTTTGCTTATCTTTGTATCCCCAGAACGGAGCACAGTGCCTAGAATGTAGTAAATAATTAATGTTTATCGACTAATTAAATGATTCCACCTCTCGTTAGCTGTGAAGCCATGAGCAAATAACAAACTCCTTGGGCTTCAGTTTCCTCATCTGAAAGGGAGAACTACTAATTCCTGTAGTATTTACCTATGTAAAGCACTTTGTGAGCCTTAAAGCACTTTAGAAATGTCAATTATTATCATTATTACTATTGTCGATCTCAGTTCTTCTCTTTTTAGATGATGTTCAAAGAGTAATGGCCTTCAGACAAATTACCATCCTGCTTTTATTCTTTCATGTAATGTTCTGTGAGCTATTACATAAATGCAATCTCATCTTTTGTTGGCTCATGGAAAGGAGCTTAGGGACAACTCCAGGAGCAAACAGAATGACAGGGATGACATGCAACTCACCCACTTCCCACATGTTTTGATTCTTTCTCTTAGGTCTCTATATTTTAACCTCTTTTTGAAAGAAACATAAAGATTATGAGTATTTTGTATGGGAACATCTGCTAAAAATGTGGGGCAGCTAGGCAGCACAGTGTGGATAATGAACTGGGCTGGAAGACTTATCTGCCTGAGTTCAAATCTGGCCTCAGACTCTCACTAGCTGCATGACCCTGGGCAAGTCACTTCACCCTGTTTGCCTCAGTTTCCTCATCTGCAAAATGAGCTGGAGAAAGAAATCACAAACCACTCCAGTATCTTTGCCAAGAAAATCCTAAATGGGGTCTCAAAGAGTCAGACATAAATGAAAAACAATTCAACAACAACCACCAAAAATGTGGTTCCTAAATTTTTAAGGATTAATGTGATTTCTGAGCAGGGAATTATGGGCAACCATTCCATCTGTGACCATAATCTCCTTCTAGTACAGTTTATTTGTTGAATTCCCAAAAATATTTTGAAACCTGTAGTTACATAGTATAATAGGGGTTTGTTTTCTGTTAGTTTATGAAATACAACAAACTTCTGATCAACAAAACACTAGATCATATCTTGCTAGGCATTCAGTAGGTGCTAAATTTTTGCTGCCTACTGTCATGCATAGTTTCTACCATTCCTTTGCATAATCTACATTGACTGATAAGTCTAAGATCTTTATGTCTATATTTTTTGGTGATGATAGCCTGGTAATGAATCGCTATCATAAACTCCTGTTTTCATAAAGAAGTCTGCATGATTCAGACATTGTTCAATGATTCTTTGTCAATGCATTGTTGGTTGAGTTCAGGTGAATGCCACTTATGCAGAGCCTTTGGATTCCACTCTAAAATCTTAGCTCTTTCGATGCTTGTTGAATTGACTCATAAGCTGTATCTAGAGATAAACCACTTTTAGTTACATTAAACAGATCCAATAACATCAAAGTACTGTTCTCCTTTCTGATCTGATGGGTAAAGTGGTATCTATTTCAAAAGGATTTTTATAAGTTTTTAACCTGCTTATCATGACCTCTGAGAATTTTTATTGGTCTTCTTCTTCCTTTGCAGTGAAGAAGTGTTTATTTTTCCACAACTGTTTTAAGTTGATGAGCCTTGTGCTTCATTAACACTGTATGTGTTCTTGTTAGAATGCTTTCCAAAGCTGTTATGGTCCTTTACAACACTTTGAAAAGGACATGAGGACTGGAATTGCATAGGCATTAATTGTTTTAAACACATTCTTCCCATTGAGAATTGAGTGTCTATAGCAGTGATTTCCTCAAATATAAAATGCAATTAATAACAGCACTTACTGCCCAGAATTGTTGGGAAGATCAGATGAGAAAATAATTATAAGCATTGAGCATAGTGCCTGGAACATAGTAAGCACTACAGAAATGTTAGCTATTATTATCAGCCATTATCTCTTATATTAGAGATTATATATAGATATTATATAACTCATATATAGATATATAATATATCTAATATGGATATTATATAATATCTAATATTATTATCTATTTACATAGCCATGGTTTTTCTTTGAGATATATATGTATATTTATATCTATATATCTATATATCTATATCTATATCTATATCTATATCTATATCTATATCTATATCTACATCTATATATATATATATATCTTTATGGTTGGTGTGTCTTTCCTCGAGGGCATTAGGGGTTTTTTTTTTTAATGTCCCCTTCGTCCTTTAGTTCACTTTGATCTTCAAATTCAGGTGCGAAGCCTTGTTCTCCATCTTTCCTTGGCATACATTAAGAATTATACATATATATATAGTCAAAATGACATTTCAATGTCATTGGAGAAAGATTCCACAAGAAGAAAAGGCAGTTTAATGTATTTTTTGGTGGAGTCATATAACTTGTCATCTATCAAGTGATTAACAAGACTTTTTGGTGTGACATCCTTCTTAACTTGGAAGATATCTTCAATTCTACTTAGGAGAGATAATGATGGGTTTAAGGCGAGGCCAAACCACAAAGAGCTTAAACTCTGTTCCTGAAAGATACCACACTTTACGTCAGCCATCCTTAACACAGCATGTTTTAAATCAAGAACATTACTCTGCGTGAAAACCAATACCCTAGAATTCTCACTATACTCAGGTCTATATCATAATATAATTTTATATTATATTATGTTATATAATATGTAATACATATGTATAACACATGTAACATAAAATATTTTATGTTGTGTTAATGTATTATCTATAATATATTAAATATAATATTTACAGTATATGAATAAACCATGAATATGAATCAAAGACTTATCAGTAATTAGTTGTTGCCATTATTTGCCCTTTGTTTTCAAAGAAGACCAATGACATTATGGGTGATGTCTTGACTTGTGAATAAATTGGATTTGAGTGAGGCAGAGCTGCACAACATCATCAGCCTCCCTCTCTCTTCCAGAGTCATCAAAGTCCAGTGACAAGATAAAAGTTAAGATGACCAGTGATGGTCCAGGATGCAGCAGATGATCTTGGCATCTTTGATGTCTGACCAAGCTCTAAGCACTCCACATTGGAAAAATTGTTCTCATCTTCCCATTCCTCTGGGGGAAGTCTTCACATGCTTAGAGTAGACATCCCCCTAACTCCTAGAGGGGTTTGAGGCCTCTCAGTTACTCTCAACCCAGTTCAGCCCATCTGCCAAGACGGTTTACCCAGGTGTGGCTGCTGTGCATGCTATAGCTTCTTGGAGCCACAGGTGAGAGTTGAGTGCTAGGCAGAAACAAAGAGGGGTGAACAGCCCTGAAAAGGACTTGGCAAGCCCTCACATCAGAGGTGCTAGTCTTCCTGCAACACCCCGTACACCCCAGTAAAGATAAAGTAATCAGTCACGATAGAATAAAAGTTATAGTCTCTCAGGCAATTTGTTGAATAATTATCGATCATTAAGAAGTTCCTCTTTACACTTAGGAGACCTCTGAACATACCCCTTCTGCTCCTCAGGGTTTTATGTATCATAATCTTCTAAATGTATATGGATTTGTTTATGATGCAAGCTGTGAATGCTTTGTTTAAAGTATATAACATGTACTTTGTGTGGTATCCTCATCTTTTGGTAGTAGACAGGTGATACCTTCTATTAAAGAAAAGGTGGGCTCAGGCTTGCATTTGAAAGGCAACTTATAGAGTGTTTTGCTAGTAATTAAAGTACCACTGTCAGGTTCTTGAGCCAACAATTTTGGATTTTATCAGAACTTGCTGCTTTCCAGTTTTGCAGTAAAGTTATAATTTCAATCACTTCCCTTAGCATAGCTATTCTATTATTTACTATCTTAATGATACACAAGCTTTGTCTCTCATTCTATCTAACTTGTGTTTTTGTCATATTGAACTTCTTGAGTCCGTATAAATTACACGAAACTTTCCACATCCTCCCTGGACTTGTGCATCTCAAATAAATAAATGATTGCTGAATCAATCAATCAAACCACAAGGGGAGGTTCAGGAGAACTTGAATGCAGTGGGGTGATCTGTGAAGATTATTTGCCGCACAGAAGTGAGAAGTTTGGCAAGAATTTTTCACTGGAGAGTGAAGCTCAGAATGCACAGAAACACCCATCCTCTCCAAAATGAATCTTGTTTGGACCGTGGCAGCCTTAGTTCTGCTTGGAATGAAACACACATGGAGAAACGTACAGAGGAAACTATTCAGGAGAGGGAACTGGGTGTGTTTCAGACATTAAGTCTGTGGAGAAAAATCTGTAGACTTTTGTTTTGTTTTGTTTTGTTTTGTTTTGTTTTGTTTTGTTTTGTTTTGTTTTGTTTTAAAAGGAAAGCCAGCCCCTGGAAATAAACTCTGAGATATGTCCTTCATTCAGGAAATCTGCCCTGAAGAAGAAAAAGAAACAAATGAGTTAAGAAGAGGACCATATGGGGAGATTTTTTTCCGTACTGTACTGGGAACAAAAATGAGGACAGAAGATGAGAAATGGAAAAGTTTACTGATGGTAAAGAAATTGTGATTGGTGTACTGAGCATAAATTAAAAACTAATTATTCTCCCTGTAAGAAATTGTATATAGATACATACATACAGGGCAGCTAGGTGGTGACACAGTGCATAGAGTGCCAGGCCTGAAGTCAGCAAGATTCCCTCTTCCTGAGTTCAAATCTGGCCTCAGACACTTACTAGCTATGTGACCCTGGGCAAGTCACTTAACCTTGTTTGCCTTAGTTTCCTCATCTTTCAAATGAGCTGGAGGAGGAAATGGCAAGTCACTCTAGTATGTTTGCAAGAAAACCCCCAACGGGGTTGGAAACGACTGAAAATAACTGAATGACATGTGTCATCATTTGCAGTACAACAGCAATATACCTATTTCCTGGCAACCCTGAAGGATATAGACAACAGAAAGACCACTGGCTTTGGATTCAGAGGACCAGAGTTCAAATCCTATCTCTGCTGCTTACTACCAGTGTGACCCTGGGCAAGTCAGTTAACTTCTCAGGGCCTCAGTTTCCTTATATATACAATGCAAGAGGTTGAACCAGATGGTTTCCTAAATCCCTTCTAGCTCTAAATCTAGGATGCCTTCCAAGAACCATAGTCACTTGATCTACTTCTCAACTCCTCCTGCAGTGGTGAAAACTGTGGAGGGAACTTTCTCTCTGACACTGTACAAGGTCAGATCTGCCTGGGCCTTGCCACCTCTCAGCCCTGAAGCATCCCAATCACAGGATCAACACCACTTCTGTCTGTACTAACTCTGTTGTAAGCAGATAAACCTTTCTAACCAGCTCAGCTTGGTTGTCTCATACAAAGCAAAACTGGCTTTTGCCTCCCATTACCTGATGTTTCCACATCACACTGAATCACAAATCCTAGCCCAAAGGCTCAAAGAAGCATGAAAACGAAAAGACAATATGGAGCCCTTTAGGTTGAAGTCCTGGAGACTGGAAGGAATTAGCACTTTGAGGTTAACTTACGGAAATCCTAAAGATGCACCTGACATTAATAAACAGCATGGACACCAATCAATATTTGAAACAACAGTGCAAATTGGAATGTCATCAAGCCTTAAGAAAGTCAGGCACAGACCTAAAGAACACACAGAAGTGGACATTAAAAAAGCTAGGGAAATCTGTTCATGCCTTTCTCGTTTTATTTTGCAAAATGTTAATAAGAACCTGGGTCCCCTTATCTTTAAAGAAGCAGCATGGGGAGTTGGAAGGGGAAGGCTGCTAGATGGTGCAATGGATAGAACACTGGCCCTGGAGTTAGGAGGACCTGAGTTCAAATCCGGCCTCAGACACTTGACACCTATTGTGTGACCTTGGGCAAGTCACTTAACCCTATTGCCTAACCCAAAAAAATAAAAAAAAGGAGAAGAAGAAGCATGACGTGGTACCTTGCACAAAGTAAGCACTTAATGTTTGCTGAATGAAATAGCAACAGACTTGGAGTCAGGAAGCATGGGCTTGAGTCTCAGCTCTGGCACTTACTAGTTGTGGGAGCATGGGCAAGTCCTCACCTTTCAGTATATTTATCTATTTAATCTAATTACCATCTGTAAAATAGGAATGATAATATTTCTATTACCTTCCTCACAAAATTGTTGTGAACAAAGTGCTTTGTGAAGTGTTATAATAATATTGAATTATCATCTATGAAGAAACTCTGAGTTTCTTTGTTACTGTTCAGCTGTGTCAGACTCTTCGTGACCCCCATTTGGGATTTTCTTGGCAGAGATACTAGAGCGGTTTTCCATTTCCTTCTCAAGCTCATCTTACAGTTGAGAAAACTGAGGCAAACAGAGTTAAGTGACTTGCCCAGGGTCACACAGTAAGTGTCTGAGGCTACATTTGAACTCAGATCTTTCCTGACTATAGACCTAGTACTCTACCACTGCATCACCTAGCTGCCTGGCTTCTGTGGTTATGAGACCATTGATTACTAACTGTGACTTTGGATAAATCACTTAATGTCCCATGGTCTCACTACTCATCTGTAAAATGACGGTGTTAAACTAAACAGCATCGAAAGGTCCTTCTAGTTCTGGTCTGTGATCGCATAGCATTGTAAAAAGGGAGGGAAGGGGAACTTATAAAGGGAGTCTGTATGTATTTCATAAGCTCTTTGGCTAGAAGAAATTTCTAGCCAGTCCCTTTTCCACAAGAGGAAACTGTGGCTCAGCAAATTTAAGTGACTTACCTAAAGTCACACAGACCATAAGTGGCAGAGTAAGGATAAAGATCCAGGTCTTTTGACCTCAGTTATAGTTCTCATTCTGCTTCAATACATTGCCTCATTCTATTATTGAAAACTATTATCAAAAACTCATAGCTACAAAGTACATAATTACTGTGCTGTGTAATTACACTCTTGCTGTTTTTAGATTTTGGTTCATCCCAACTAGATTTTGTTGATTGATCTTATTGATTGATTCAATCCATCAATAAACATTTACTAAGTACCTACTATGTTCCATTGTGCTAAGTGCTGGAGATATATACAAGAGGCAAAAGATAGTCTCTTCCCTCAAGGAGCTTGCAGTCTAATGGGGGAAGACAACATGAAAACAAATATTTACAAAGCAAATATCTAGGATAAATAGGAGATAATTAACAGAAGGAAGGCACTGGAATTAAGAGGAATTGGGGAAAGCTTCTTGTAGGTAGGATTTTAGTTGAGATTTAATGGAAGTCAGGGAAGTCAGTAGTTAGAGTGGAGGAAAGAAAGCATTGCAAGTGTGGGGAACAGTCAGAAAAACTGCCTGGAGTCGAGGGATGGAATGTCTTGTTCATGGAAGAATCAGGAGGCCAGTGTTATAGATTGAAAAGTAGGTATTGAGGAGTAAGATGTAATTATGACACTTCTCCTAGGAACTCATCCCTACTCTTTCTAAATTAACATAAGAATGATTGAAATTGGATTCCCCTCCCCTCGTTTGCTCCTATGAATTACTAATTTTGTATAGTCACCTATTGACCATTGACTTTTTATCACTGAAGATTATAACCTTTATGTTTCTCTTGCAAATGTTAGACCTATGGAATAGGAAACTGCCAGGACCAGCAATGGGAAGCTTTTAATTGCACAGAAAAGATGTCCAAATCATGTTTTCCTTCCTCTGATAACAACCTATAACTCAACATTCAATAGTACTGCTCAACCCCTTTATGAAAATCTCAAGACAATCCTATTCTCTTTCAGATAGCCATCATTTCCCAGATATTTGAGAGAGAGTTCTGATGGGATGTCTGAACAGTTCTTAGGTTCTTCACATGCCCATAGCAAAGCAAGCAGTTGAAGAGTTTAAAATGCAGCCAACAACTGGTTGTTTGGGCTAACTGATGCCAACCATCTGGAGTAACTCATTTAATGAAGCCCCGAAGGAGGGCTTATCACCAGGACTGACTGCTGGCAGTGGTATTTTGATTGTCTACACATATTTTATGCATTATCCTGCCTAGGAGGTTTTCTTCACCTCCCTCCCCATACCCCCCATTTAATATTGTTTATACTACTTGCCTTGGAGTAACTGAGATGATAAGAATGACATTATCCTTATATGGTAGGGAGAAAACTTATATTGTATTTATACTGAAACTCTTTTGCAGTCCTACCTGAAGGATATTACAGCATTTGAAATCTATTGCAAAAATAATTATTTTATCCCAGTGGAGAATAGATCTTGGTAAATTTCAGATATAATTCTAATTCAGATTTTTAAAATTCCTCATAATAATAATTTACATGTAAATAGTGTTTACAGTTTAAGTCAAGCCCTGATTTGCAGCATTTGCCAATTTCTGGGGTCATTCAGACCTCTGCAACCATAAAATGGGAATAATCATACTCCAACTACCAACCTTTGAGATTTGCTACAAAAGAAGTGCTTTGTAAATACTAAAGTACAGTAGTAATATGAGTTAGTGTTACTCAACAAATATTTGTTAGGTGCTCATTTTGTGTAGAACACTGTGCCACAAGAGATTCATATTTTAATGAAGTCACATCCCTCACCCTCACAAAGCTTACAGTCTAATGAGAGATATGGCCTACACATTGATACTGTAATTCCCAATAATACATGATAATTTCATTAGAGATGTACAAATGAAGTGACTTATGTTTCTGCCCTCATGGAGCTTCACCCCAATGTTTTCTACTACATTTTCCTTGCTTTTATTATTCCTAGATTTACTTACATGAGTTTTTTTAATGTATGATACTATTCTTCACTCTCTCTCTCTCTTTGTGTGTGTGTGTGTGTGTGTGTGTGTGTGTGTGTATGTCCCTCCCGCCCCCTGCCCTACATTTTACCTATCCTATTTCCTTTGGAATTGTTATTCCGGTTTTACAGCTGAGGAAACTGAGACATAAGTGGATGAGGTTTACTAGCTTGCAAAGGTCACAAAACCAAGAAGCATGAGAATCAGTCCTCCAACTCCAGTTCTTAGGCCCCAATACTAGTGCTCTTCTCACTGATGACTAATTGAAATGAGCCAATGGTTAGTTGCTTAGACAGATATGTTTGGAAAGAGGGAATAATGTTGAGGGATGATTGGTTCCATTATTTGATAAATGTCTGCTTATATTGTGTCCAATGCCATATGATGGCTAGTTCAGAAGAATGGGAATATTTACCCTAGAGAAGACCTGGGTAAAACATTATAAAAGTTGCCTTCCAGCATCTGAAGAGATGGCATGTAAAAGAGACAATAAACCAGGTCTGCTTGGCCCCAGAGGGAAGCTATAAAGAAGTCAATTTTAACAATATAAAGAAAAATTTCATAGCATGAGGACCTGGGCTCAAATTCTGTCCCTGTCACAAATTATATGACCGTAGGCAAATCATTTATAACCCCTTGACCTCGTCTTCCTCATTTGTAAATTTAGGAGATTGGATTACATGGCCCTTCCAGTTATAAATCTCTGCTCCCATGATCCTGTGGTCCTAACAATTAGAGCAGTCCAAAATCAGAATAGACTACCTCAGGAGATAGCGAGTTCCCCTTCCCTAGAGGTTGTCAAGCAGAAACAGGATGATAACTTATGGATGATACAGAAGAGATTCCTTTAGAAATGGGTTGCATGTTTTTGGTCCCTTCCAATTCTGAGTTTCTATGACTATGGAAAAAGTACAATAATGTAGAATAACCACAAAGAAGTAGGAATATAGCTAGACCAGAAAATTGAAAGATAATCCACTGATTTACCCAATGGTTTCATTTCAGATAATGACTACAACCTCTTTTTCCACCAAACTTTCCAAGAAGGCTACAATTAAATAACAAAATGGAACTATTTGCATTTTTATTTTATTTCCCCAGTGAAGCTTATAGTAGCCATTGGTAAAAACTAGGGAAATGGCACCAAACCAAGCAAAAAAGAAAAAAAAAAAGATTCAGGTAGGGTTTGGATATAAGCCCTAGACTTGGTATTTGGAACCTGAAAATAACCAAAACACTGATTGTAGTATTCAGACCATTTTGCAATCATCCATTCCCCTTCTCCAGAGGTATTGGCTGCGACTACCAACACTTTATTATAGCTCTCTGGAAAGGAAGTTCTCTAATTTATGAAAGCTCTATACATTCTCTCACACCCACTCAGAGGCCTGTCAAGAAGCTACAATGAATTGACAGCATGGGACCTGATTCCACTCTTCCTTCACAAACTTTGTTTTAATAATTGGAGTTGTTGGAGAAAGAGAGAAATGAGAGCACAGAAGGTCACTTACTTCTGGGAAAGGGAGACCTGCTATTGAGGGGCTTTATCTGGGAAGACAGGAAGACAGAGATATTATACTGATACCAGAGCTCGTGCCTGGCCAGCTGTCAGAGAGGGTGTGGGATGGGGTATGCTACTGTTGGTCAATTCAGGGTTATCTTCTGGAAGACTCAGAAATGGCTGGATTTTCTTCATCTTGAATTGATTTACAACCAGTTGGGCCCAGTGGGATTTTTACCCAACTTTAGGTTGGATCCCAGGGTCTTTGTGGGATTTGGGTTCTTTATTTTCAAGTTTAGAAACTCTCGATAGACATAAATACCTACCACTGACCATTTTCAAGGAATGACTTGAGTTTATAGGAGATTTTCTCAAGAGAAAAGAGAAACTGAAAGCCTAAAGAAGTCATGATTCTTTAGAAGTCATATCACAACAACCTTCTGACCCTGGAAGCTGCCTTAGCCACTTCACTCCAGCAGCCTTCTCATCCAAGAAGATCCCTCCCCCCATCTAACTGATCACCTCCCTTTGGAACTTCCATTTTAAGGTTGAGCCTCCAGGCTCACTCCAGGCTTCACTCCTTCATTCCTTTTCACCTTGCTCCTGATTCTCCTGACTTCTGACTCTACCATTAGCCCTCTCATCTATCCTTTTCCTCTCAGCTTCCTTTTATGTGTTGTCTTCCCTCAGAATATAAGTTCTTCAAGAATGAGGACTGTCTTTCTTTTTGCTTTTTGCTATTTCCCAGTGCTAAGCACAGTGCCTGACACATAGTAGGTGCTTAATAAATGCTTGTTGACTTGAGAAAAGTACTTTTGTCAAGTGACAGGGATGTTTCTGTGTTAATCTACAATGTCTCACTGGGCCATCACCAGTCGTCTTCACATATGTCTTGCCACTGAACTCCGATGACTCTAGAGGAGACAGGGAGGCTGAGGACTTTTCACAGCTGTGCCTCACTTAAATCCAATTCACTTGCAAGTCAAGACATTACCTTCCTGATGTCATTGGTTGGTTTTGGGACAACAACAAGGTCTTATCATTGCAGGCATCTGAAGATGTAGAACGTGCTCTTACAAAAATCCCCAGAATGTTTATGTGCATTGTTTTCCTTCTTCATATACAGAGATGAGGAGTATATTCCACTAGGAATCAGATGACTTGAATTCTGGTTCTGGTTCTATAATTGCTGGCTTTGTGACTCTTGTCACTTATCCTGAATTTGAGAATAACAATACCTGCCTGGGGATATCTGGGTATATCCTCAGCTCTTAGTTGTGAGAATCAAGTGATATATACAAAGAATCAATTATTATTATTTTTATTCTGATGCACAAATCTTTACGCTGCCAAAGAATCAGATAATTCACTGAAAAGTCTTCATTTGGCCTTCCATCTATCACTGAATGTTTTATATGTTTTAACAAAACATTTCATTTGAAAAAGAAATAGATACAATAATATTGCTATTACCTAAGAGGGTTATTTTAAGGAGAATGCTTTGCATAATATAAACACTATCTACTTGTGTATTTTAAGGAAATTTCAACTCTGAATTAAAATTATATTTTAAATTCATCTACATTCATTCTACACCTGGATAAAATAATTGTCTTCGGGATAGATTTCAAATTCTCTAACATACTTCCATAGAGATTGCAAAAGTCTTGAGAGACTGCTTTCAGGATTAATATAATCTCCCTCCCTACCTTATAAGGATAATGCCATTCCTATTGACTCAGCCTCCCTAACGATTCTATCCAAAAAGCTGTCTACTGTTCCCTTTCCCTTTCAGAGTCTCCGAGGGACTACAAAGTTGGGGTACGGCTTTACTCACCACACAGCCAAAGAGCTATGTTGGGAATACGGCAGTGGAAAGAAGAGGCTACATTCTTGCCAAAAGATTGCCACGAAAGCCCAGATTGGGTCTAATAGGTGACTCTGTTTGACTTGCATTTTGTTGTTATTATGTGAGATTGGAGGACTTTCTTTGCATCCCCAGATCTTAGCTCAGTAGTTGGCACATAGTAAGTTTTAATAAGTGCTTGTTAACTGGCTGATTTGAAGAGAAACCCCAAGAGATCCATTCACACCACTTCAACTTTACAAGAAAAACAGGCTTGAAAAGTTTACAGAAAGACATTGAACATTTCCCGGATATAGAGAGACCCTTCCAACATTTCTTTTCAAATCTGGGTGTCAATGACTCAGAAGCACTAATTAAATCAGTCCCACAATGGGCCAAAACATTAAAAATAACAGGAAAAAATGAAGGTGGGGAAGAGAAAAGAGCTGAGCTGGGAGTCAAAAGTGCTTATCCATCCCACCTCTGCCACTTGCTAGTGTGTGTACTTGGGCACATACACAAAATGAGGGAGTTAGATTAGATAGTCTCTAGGTCTTTTGAAGTTCTCAAATTCCAAGATTCTCAGTCTATGAGCCTATCTGATTACAGCCAGCTGTGATATAAGAGAAACCTAATGGCTTTTCCTATTGCAGTGTTTCCCTTGGCTACTAGTATTCGTCTTTGTCACTGATGTAGAGTCAGAAGACTTGGGATCAGTCCCAACCTTGGTCATCCACTGGACATGTGATTTTGGACATCTCACTGAATCTTTCTGTTCTTCATTTTCTTTATCTACGAAAGGAGAATACCTATATAGTCTAACCTCATGGAGTTGTGAGAATCAAATGAAATAACATACACACACACACACACACACACACACACACACACACACACACATATATATATATATATTATTATATATATATATTATATATATATATATATATATTATAATATATATATATATATATATATATAATAGACAGCAAGGTGGCACAGTGTTGGAGCTAGAGTCAAAAAGATCTGAGCTTGAATTCAGCCTCAGAAACCTATTAGCTGTGTGACCTTAGGCAAATCATTAGATCTCTGCCTGCCTCAGTTTCCTCATCTATAAAATGGAGATAATGATGTCACCTATCTCGCATGTATTTTTTTATCCAGTGACAATAGCCTCCTTGTTGTTCCTTAAAAAAGACACTTCTTCTCTAAGCAGGATATTTTCACTCCCTGTTCCTGGGATGTTCTTCATCCTCACCTCTGCCTCCTGGCTTCCCTAGCTTCCTTCAAGTCCCAGTTAAAATCTCACCTTCTAGGCAAAACTGTTCCCAATCCCCCTCATTCTAATGTCTTCTCTTTATTGTTTATCTCCAGTTTATCACAGATGTAATATACGTGTGCATATCTATATTTCTCTAAATATCTAATCTCTATATATAACATATTACATATGTTATCTATGTAATTACCTGTGTATTACATAGTATGTTACATACTAATATAATATATTATATAAGTATACGAATAACATAGTATAGCATACTAATAATGTAATATAATTATATAATATAAATAATATATAATATAAAATGAAATAATATAAAATATAATTTATATAATCATATAATATAGTATAATATAACATATTATACAACACTGTATCATATTAGTATACTATACTATATTATTGGTATACTAATATAATATACTATATTGGCATATTATACACTATATGTTGTATGTAGAGATAGATGGAGATAGAGATACAGATTTGGATAGATGTAGATATATACATTTGTATTAGATAGAGGTGGAGATAGACATAGCTATAATCTTCTTTGTACTTAGTTGCAACTTTTGCAGGTTTTCTTCACCATTAGACTGGGAGCTCCTTGAGGACAAGAATGTCTCTTTTGCTTTGGTTCGCATTCTCAATGGTTAGCGCAGTGCCTGATACATAGTAGGCACTTAACAAAAGCTTATTGACTGACTGACTGGTAAACAAGGACAGCAAACATAGTTTGGCTGGAACATAGAATATATGACAAATTGTAACATAAAAAATTTGGGAAGATGGGCTTGAGCCAGACTGTGAAGGTTTTAAATGCCAAACAGATGGATCTGTTTTTTTATCCTAGAGGTAATAAGGAGGTGTGGAAGCTTCTTCAGCAGAGGAATGACATGTTGTCTTCATATAATAAACAAATCTATTTCATGGCCCTAGCTATGTCCCTAGCTCCAACCCAGCTATTTCTGTGAATTGTGCCCTTGTCACAAGGGGAAGCAGGCAGGAAAGCACAGATGATGACTCTGGCCAGGCCATCACCACTGCTAGAAAGACAATTCACAAATCATCCCCACCTTGAGGGAGTGATGAGGAAGCAGGAGCAGCACCTTCTTATACCAAAGGCATAAGTGCAGTGTTTAATTCTCCTTAGAGACTTCTTGCTGTATGGACTATGTCAGGAATATTTTCATCAGATGTTTATGATTCATTTTATCCCAGAGCTGGAGAATTCTTGCTTTTTAGCCAGCCTGTAAAATATCCCCTTTCAGCCTCTGAAGACTCTCTAGCAGTCTTGCTTTTGGTAACCCTTTGGTACAAGAACATCAATAATTTCATCCATATTGGCCTATGTCTCCCACGCATGGTGCTACCTCATAAGAATACATTACATGCAGGGGTACCAATGTGCCCCTACTCCTCACAAGACCCACAAAACAGGATCCCTGGTCTCTGGAAAGAAAACTCTTTGTAACCTCAAAAGCAAACATGCTTGGGCCATAAACTGAAAATTCAAAAGCCTGATTATTTAATAGGAGTTTTCCTTTTGTCATAACCCTGATATAGGCCTTGACTATCTAAGCAGAATAGGTTAAGATGCTCTAAAACTTCTAGTCACTAAGGTTTTTCAGGCCCTTTTTTGCCATTTACAATATTTTTTTAAACCCAACACTATGGTGTCATACCAAAACCATTAAGTTTCTAATAAGAGGGCCATTTAAAAATTAAAAACAGGTTTATTCATTTATTTTATTTATATGCTGTTTTCAATAATTTAAGCTGTATATCAAGATTAACAATCTTCTGTTTTTCATTTTTTAGAATAAATGGACTTCTTAAAGTTGTAAATGAAAAAAATGGGTTCAGAAAATACAAAAATTATGTCTATTGTTGTTTGAAACCCACAAATACCTACACTTTCTATATAACTAACATTCATATAATGTTTTAAGGCTTGCAACGTCCTTCATGAATATTAACTTATATGATTCTCACAGCAACCTGAGAGACGAGTGCTATTATCATCCCCATTTTATAGATGAGGAAGCTGAGGCCTAGAGATAATAAGTGACTTGCCCTTGAGAAGGGAAGGACCTTGGAGATCATCTAAACACTGTCAAGTCAATAGCCAATGAGCATTTATTAAGCACCTATTCTGGGGTGTATAGGGCGTTCAGGGTAGCACCTATGGTGTGAGGGCTTGCCAAGCCCTTTTCAGGGCTGCTCATTTACTTCATTCACTTTTCACCCAATTCTCACCTGTGGCTCTGAGAAGCTGCAGCATTCACAGCAGCCACATCCCATTTTGGCAGAACCGAAGTAAAGGTGGTGCTTGAAATGAGTGTTGAAGGAAACTAGAGATTTTATGAGCCAAACCAGGTTGAGGATAACTGACAGGCCTCGAGTCAGGAAGACCTGAGTTTAAATCCAGCCTTGGACACTTACTAGATCTATTACGCTGGGCAAGTCATTTAACCTCCGTTTGCCTTAATTCACTGGAGAAGGAAATGGCAGACCAATCTAATATCTTTGCCAAGAAAACTCCATAGACAGTATGATCCACAAGGTCACAAAGAGTCAGGCACAACTCAACAACAACAACATCCTTTCTACCTCTACAACATCTTTCCCATCCATCCCCTTCTCTCTTTCCACAGAGCCGCTTACCAAGTTCACATGCTCATCACCATTTACTTAGACTATTGCTACAGCCTTCTATATTTGAGCTCCTTACCTCAAATTTCTTCTCAGTCCAGTCTATCCCCAACAAAGCTACTAAAGTGATTTTCTTAGGGTACAGTTGTGATTGTGTCATGAATGCCAGTATCTCCCTGTTACCTCTAGGAGCAAAAAAAATAGTCCTCTGTCATTTAAAACTCTGCTCCCAATTTACCTTTCCACCCTTATTATACATTATTCCCCTTCATGTACTCTACCATCTATTCAATCTGGCCTTCTTTCTGTTACTTATATATTGACATTGAATTGTGCGTTTCTGTGTTTTTTCCACTGGCTAGACCTGAGAATGTACTCTTGCCTCACTTTCATCTCATAAAATCTCTAGCTTCCTTCAACACTCATCTCAAGCGTCATCTTCTACTTAAAGCCTTTTCTGAGACCCTCCCCACCCCATAGTCACAAGTCTCCTAATAACCCTCCAAAAAAACCTATCTTGTAACTATTCTGCATCTATCTTGTATATATAATTGTGTATGTACATGTTGTCTCCTCTAATAGAATGTATGCCCCTTGAGAGCAGAAACTATTTCAACTGTGTATTATCTGATACATAGCACACTTCCTTGCATGTAGCAGGTACTTAAGAAATGCCTATTGATTGAGTGTAGTTTTTAATTACTTACTCTTGGCACAATTTCTGCCATTAATTATAAACAGCACACAACTGAAGGCGTAGTACCTGGCGCAGAGGTACTTAATAAAGTTGTACTGAAGTCAGCTGAATGGCAACCCAATCATTCACACCATGCTTTACCTTTTAGGTTAACATTTCTTCTCAGCCTTGAGACCCATGAGAAGGTTGGAGCCTGGGAAGGTTAATGTACATTGCCACCATCTACTAATTAATACTTTTTCAATTCCTTTTATACTTTAGAGTCTTCATTTTTCAAGAGTTTTTTTTTTTCTGTAGTGTGTGTGAACATGTTTTGTTTTCAGATTCTGTTTTAGGTGGTAATTCATGACAGGAGGTCTGTCTTTCATTCTATGGTACTTGCAAACCTCCCCTCAGGGGCTAATAAGCATGGTTGCTTCCAATAAATATAAATAAATACTATGTAGTAGCTCCAGATGTGGGGAAACCCATTTCTATGAGGAACAGTGATGAGATCACATCTCTAGCCCTGTGGTTTTGTGATCTTATCTCACACTGAAATGGATCCTACCATGATGCATAACAGTTTGTAACTATGATAGTTTAAATTAGGAAGTGGGGTTTGCCAGAGACTAATGGGCCTAATGATCCAGCTTTTGAAAGGTGGGGGTGAAGGCAGCAGGAGATAACAGCTCCAGTATCTAGTGTTTACTATTTGGACTCTTTCTGCTATTGAGATATCCCCAGGGCACTTCCTCTGATTATAGCATATTCCATCCATAATGGACTGGGCTAGGAGCATGATCACAGAGTTAGAAAATATCTCTCTCCTTTTACTTCTCTCCCTCGATCTCTTTTTCTTCTCTCTTCCTCTTTCCTTCAATCTTTCTTCATTATCTCTGCCTCCCTTCCTCTCCATGTCCCCCTTAATCTTTTTCCCTCCTCTCCCTCAATATTTCTGTCTCCCTCTCCCCTCAATAGAGTTCTTACCTTCCCTTGGATTGTCTCCAAACTACAAATTAGACCCAATCTTTCTGCTTAAACCATTCTCCACAAAAATACATAAGCCCTGTAGCCAGTGGGCTCTCCTACTTTATCCTATCCACACACAAGCTGATAGGGATTTCTCTGTAATTTGAGGCTGGGTTTGGAGTCTAGCCCCGAGTATATTTCCCAGTCCCAGAACCAGGAGGCCCCTCCTGGAAGTTTCAGGCTGCAAGCCTGAAGTAGCAAGTATGGATTCCATTTTAAATCACACTGCCCTCATCTTGGTCTTTTCTGGACCCAATCCTCTAGTTGTAAAACTGCTTTTCCAAAGGCGGATGAATCAGGCCAGTCAGCCGAAGTGAGCTGGTAAAGATTGTGGAACTAAAAATTCCTTGGGCAAAATAAAAAATGCTACCCAAAATAGCTCTGTTTCTTCTCCCATTCCCTAGCACTCAACGCCATTTATGATGTACACAACTTAGGGAGTCCTTTCTTTCCATTTTAATTGAGATTTTAAAAAGTTTCATCAAGGCATTATAAAGCAGCAATCACCGAGGCAAAAATCGATTCATAATGTAACTAACAGATACCTATCAGGTTCCCTAGAGATAAAGATCAAAAATCCCTAAGGTCACTCAGTTAAAATGCCAGACAAATCTAGGTTTTTCACCGTTTTCAGGAGGCCAGAGATCTGGATTCTGGAGGAGAGCCTCTGAAAAGCTCTTCCTCCTGCCAAGTTCAGCCCAAAGGGCTCTGAGGAAGAACCCACTGATCCCATGGTTAATTACGTTTGGCTTTGGAGATGCAAAGAAGATTAGGACTTATTTGTTCAAAGTTAGTCAAGCGAGTTGGGCCTGTGAGGAGCTCTGAAATGTTTCATTCATGAAATAAATTGTGAGAAATGTTGACTCTGAGTGCACAACAATTTCCATGGAAAACTCTAAACTGCAATTTTTGGTGGTTAAAGTTTTTGTAGACTAAACATGGTTCCAAATAGGCATCAGAGGCATAGGTGGGACAACTCTACAGGCAGGCTAAGAACTTGATGGACATTTTATAAACTACTATTTTCCCAGGACCACATACATACAAATGACTCTGCTATGAAAAAGAATGCAAAGATACTTGAGAACTATAAACAAAATGCTATGAGAGTTTAAAATATGGAGATATTCTAGCAAGAGGCAATCAAGGAAGGCTGCACAGAAGAGATAGCATCTAATTATGGAATATCAATTAGTGGAGATGTCACGGGGAAGGCATTCTAGACAGTAAATACAACAGGATGAGCATGGGAGATGTGTTTAGGGAATGGGGAGGAGACCAGTTTGGCCAGAGTGTAGAGCAGGGAGAAGGAAGTAGTATGAGATTTGGAACTGGCAAATGGAGGCTCTTAAGGGCCAGGCTGGAGAATTGGAACTTTGATAGATAATGGAGTCACTGAATTATTTTATGCAGGGGAGTGATGTGATCAGAGTTGTATGTTAGAAAGAGTACAAATCAATGAATGAGCATTTTTAAACACTATGTTAAGTGCTATGTAAATATGCATATATGTATATATACACATACACATTATATATATATATATATATATATATATATATATATACATATACACAGAAATAAATGCATATATATGGCAAAAACACAGTCCCTACTCTCAAGAAGCTCACATATTGTAAATAACTATATACATACAAGACATACATAATGTAATTGGAAAATAATATCAGAGAGAAGAAACAGAAATAAAAGCCATGGCCCTAGCCTTGGAGGAGCTTACCATTTAATTGGCGAGGCTTCTTCTAATTTCCCCAGTTATTGTGGTTGTTTGTTCTTCTTTCTCAGAGTGGACCGTGACATCAGGAAGGTGATGTCTTGACTTGTAAGTGAAATGGATTTAATGAGGCAGGGCTCTGCAAAGTCACCAGCCTCACTCTCTCTCCTCTGGAGCCATCTGGGTCCAGTGGCAAGATATAGATCAGGACGACTGGAGATGGCCTTGGATGCAGTGGGAGACCTTGGCCTTTTTAAGCTAAGGTCTTTTCCAAGTCTCAGTTTGTCTGAGGCAACACCCATTCAGTGATTAAGGCTAGGTAGTGCTTTCACACACACCCCCCATTATTTGTATCTATTTAAATATGTACTTATTGCCTCCCCTAATAGAATGGAAGCCTCTTGAAGGCAGGGACAGTTTTACTTTCATCTTCGACTCCCTAGTGCCCTGCATATTGTTGTTCAGTCCTTTCTCAGTCATGTCCAACTCTTCATGACCCTATATGGGGTTTTCTTGGCAAAGATACTTAAGTAATTTGCCATTTCCTATGCTGTTTCATTTTACAGATGAGGAAACTGAGGCAAACCAGGTTAAGTAACTTGCCCAGGGTCACATAGCTAGTAAGTATCCGAGGCAGGATTTGAACTCACAAAGATGGGTCTTTCTGACTCAGGCACTCTATCCACTGTGCCACCTAGCTGCCTACCCTGTACAAAGGAGGTGCTTAAGAAATGCTTATTGACTGACTGATATGCCACCACAATCACCTACTGTTTTCACACAAAACAAGCAAGACTATATTTACCAAGCAAAGGTTAAATAGACAGAATTAGGACTGAGGCATTCCTATGGCCATAGGCAGAGTGCCTGGTCTGAGATGTTTGAGAGGACTAGTCTCAAACTGAAGACTTTAAAAACGTGTTTAAGGAGCTGTTCTCAATTACACAATTAAAAGCATTTTTAAATGCCCCCATGCCTGGGAGTGGACAGAGGAGGAGCCTAAGCACCAAGAACTGGGGAATTTAAGTATGGTGAGAGATGGGGATGGGAGGTGGAGGGTTAATATAGGGCCAGACAAAGGAAGACATGCTACGCACTCTATGGAGGAGGTTGAGAGATATAATTCTTCCATACGTGCAAGGATTCCTTAGACATGGCTCCTTAAAACAGATACGATCTCCTCTTGGTCCATAGGTGATCTTTTGGAGATGCTTCCCTTGTCCATCTGTGAATACAATGAAACCAGACACTTCTATAGAGTTAAAGACCAAATACCAAGGTCTGAAGTTCTCTGGCTTAAGATGACTTCATATTCCCTTTCTTTCTCCTTCTCCCTTTCCTTCTCTCTTCCTTCTCTTCCTCCTCCTTTTCTTCCTCTTCCTTTTCTTTCTTTTTTCCTCCTTCTCCCCCTCCTCCCCCTCTTCCCTCTCCTCCTCCAACTCCTCCTCCTCCTCCTTCTTCTCCTCCTCCTTCTCCTTCTTCTTCTTCTTCTCCTCCTCCTTCTTCTTCTCTCTCCCCTCCCCCTTCTCAGTCTTCTTTAATCCTTAATTTCTACTAAGGGTACCATTATTCTCCTTATTATTCAGGCTCAGAACTTCAATCCTCCTTGACTTTTCTTTCTCCTCACTCCCAGCTCTCCCACATCTGGTTACCAAATCTTGTTGATTTTTCTTTCATACTTGCCCTTTCCATTCTCAGTGCCACTAAATAAGTTAAACCTTGATATGACTCTTTTAGACCAGTGCACTGGCTTCCTCATTGGCCCCCCTCTCTCCAATCTATTCTACACTACTGCCAGATTCATATTTCCAAACCCTGTTTACATTTTCTCTCCCTTTTCAAAAATTTTTGATGGTTCATCATTAAATTCAATTCTTTAGCTTGATATTTAGGCCCTCCAAAATGTGGTCTCCATCTTTATTCAAGAGACCCAAAGGAAGGAAAAGGAGAGAAGAAAAGAAGGAAAAGGTGTGGGGGGGGAAGGGGAAGTCAAGTTAATAGCCAAAAATAAAAAAAATGGAAACCAATACATTAACCATTTCACAGCCTGTTAGCACTTTCCCTAAAGGTGGAGGAGAGGGTAGAGAAAAGAAAAACCCAAACACATCATGAGGAAGAAGTTTCTCCTATCCTCTGGAATTCTCCATGTCCTCAAAACACCATAACTCTGTTGTTAATAGTGTGTTGTTAACATAACATGAACATAACCTAAGAAAACCAAGGTATAGCACTGCTCCATAAGTAGCCAGACAACTCTTCTTGCCCTGAGGATGCTACTTCCACCATAAGGCCCTCAGAGCTCTCTAACTCTAATTTCTGGAGGAGTCTCTCCACAATCTGGTCAAGATGGAGGCTCTGCCTAATGTGAAAGTCATTAGCCTATAAAAACCTGAAAGTTTCAAAGACCAAGCTAAATTGAAAGCTAGCCAATTCCACCATTAGGCAACACCAGAAATAATAATAGCTCTTATATTTTAAATACATTATCTCATTTGATATTATTAAAATCAAGGAAACTGCTATAATTTATTATGTACATTTTTTGCCTTCATAATATTCTAACACAAATTTATAGAAAAAGTAAAATAAAGTTGTAGTTTACTTTATCAAGTTAACATTTCAGAAAGTGATTTGATAATGTTTATAAAACATATACTTAAAATCACATATATTTCCACCAAATATTTAGTATGTTTCATCCGTGAGAATTATATGAAAGATTCAGAGAGGTACAACCAGGATTAATAAAAGCTCTTATTAGTGGCAGCTAGGTGGCACAGTGGATAGAGCTCCAGTAGTGGAGTCAGGAGGACCTGAGTTCAAATCTGGCCTCAGACACTTGACATTTACTAGCTGTGTGGCCCCGGGCAAGTCACTTAACCCCAAGTACCTCACCAAAAGAAAAAAAAAAAAGGAAAAAAAAAGCTCTTACTATATGCATCCAGACCATAGACTTTAAAAGGGTCATTGCCTGGACACTTGAACAATGAAGTAAATCTTCCTTTGACATGGAATGAACTAGTTGCCTGCACCCATAATCATGAGAGGTAGCTGGATTTTGAGTCAGGATAACTTTAGTTCAAACAGCAGTCATAAACACTTATTAGTGTTTATACCAGAAGGGTATTTCATGCCCCTACCTCATTAATTACAGAGTTCAAATTTCTCTACTGAATCCATCAATTAGAAGAATAACTTAGATGCATCCAATCAGTCAAAGGAGGAGTAAAGTGCTTTTGAGACATTAGATAGAAGAAAAAATGCTTCACGGGAAATGTCTTGTATTTGGTTAAGGAGAACTGATTGTACCATGGCACTTGGGTATGAACAGAAAGCCAGTTGGAATCCAGCATTCCAATATCAGGTCAGCCTACTTGTGAAGTAGCTTCAGCAAGGTTCTGAGAGACAACTACTTGGAGGTGGGTGTATGGAGTCTTTGTCTCCTCATCCCACCCTTGACCAGAGGATGGTCTTATGAACTTTGAAAAGTTGAAAGATTTAGACTTCCTACCAGGCCTTCCAAGTAGCAATGGCTCAGGGAATCATCTGAATTGCGAGCCAAGGACAATCTGGATTCTTTGTACAAAGGAAGCTTTAGGATTCTACAAGGAGCATGGGAGAAAGCTATATGAAAGGGGAATTTCATGAGGACTCCATAAAGGAAGAGTTGGCTCTCCAGCTAGCCAGGAACAGTGAGTTGCTCCTTCTTCACCTTTGTTCTCTTAAGTTTGAGCCCACACTTCCCTGACTTTTGGGGGATGTTGTACTTTGGACCTTGCTTTATCTTGTCAGAGACTATCCCTTTGTAAAAGTTAATTGGTGAATTAATATTGGGAAGATATCAACTAGTTAAATGATTTGGGGTCAACATATTGGTGGGGACTCATGAACCATAGTATCAGAACCCCAAATAATGAGAGTTTAATAAATATTTGTTGATTGATTGAAAAACTAAAATGAGAAAAATAAGGGTGAGCATATTTTCAATCCCTCTTTTCCATGGCCCTTGGGGCCACTGCCCTATCCAGGTATACAATGTATACCTAGGCATACACAGTATGTATGGAAGGTCTCCCCACTCCTTAACAGATGCTTATATTTTTGGGGGCCCATAATTCTTGGAGTCCAAAAATCCCCACATCTGGTGTTACTCTTTTCTCATGGCTATTTTATTTTTTTAAACATTTTTAATGTAAATAATAATATATTATTTTTTCCAATTACATGTAAAGACAATTTTCAACATTAATCTTTTGAAAGACTTTGCATTCCAAACTTTTCTCCCTCTCTCCCTTCTGCCCTCCCCAAGCTGGCAAGCAATCTGATATAGGTTTCTATTTTAAATTCTAACATTCTCATCTCCCTACCTGCAGCCTTTCCTATTGAAACCAATCTCCAATTTCAAAAATTCAAGCCTTGTCACTTTCACCTGCTAAAGAGCCCAAGTACCATTAAGCAACATATATCTATGACCCAAATAAGAAGAAAGTATGGTCCTATATTATTTCATATATCTGTAGAGCATTCAAGAGCAATTTGTTGATGATAATATCATTGCTAATATCTTGAGGCAATGTGACACAGTGACTAGAGAGCTGGCCTTGGAACCAGGAAGATCTGAATTCAAGTCTTACCTCTGACACACACTGGCTCTGTGACCCTGAGCAAAGTATTTGACCTCCCAATGCCATAGACAGCTCATTAAGGTTGAAGAAAAGGTACTAACCTACTTTAGTTGGGGGAGTTTCCTCATCTGCAAATTCTCTATCTCAATGAAATCACAAATCTAGTCTTTATTCTCTTATATCTTACACTTGTCCAGTGCCTTATTGTTTAGTCATTTGCCAATCATGGACCAGTCTTCATGATCTCATTTTGGGGTTTTCTTGGGAAAGATACTGGAGTGCTTTGCCATTTCTTTGTCCGGCTCATTTTACAGATGAGAAAACTGAGGCAAACAGGGTGAAGTGTCTTGCCCAGGGTCACACAGCTGTCTAAGGCCGGATCTGAACTCAGGGCTTCCTGACTCCAGGCCAGGCATTCTATCCGCTGCTCCACCTTGCTGCCCTGTCCAGTGCCTTATACTTTCTGGAATGCTTTCAATACACAGTCCCTACAAGAAGACTAGAAGAGCCCAAAACAGAGTACAGTGTTCATCTGGGCCCACAATCGAACAAGAGGCAAAGATGCTAAAAAGAGCGCCCCAAAGGAAACAACTAAAATGATTCAAATGTGGTAAGTTCTGCAGAAAAAGGAAAAACTGAAGAGACACTGGGTGTCAGTAAGTAGCTCTGGTCTCTTCTGAACTTTGGTTTCTTCATCTGTAAATCTGAGGTAATTGTAGTCATTCCATTTGGTTTGTTGTGAAGCATAAATAAGATAATGTACATAAAGGACTTTGCAAACCCTAAAGCGGTATATAAATGTCAATCATCATCATCAAGTACAAGTGACTCTGGGTGCTCTGTGTGACCCTAGGCAAGTCACAACTGCTGTCTGCTTCAGTTTCCCCAGCCGTAAAATGGAAGTAATAATAAGCACCTACCTCCCAGGGTTGCTGTGAGGATTAAAGGTGAGCATATTTGTAAAACACTTAACACAGAGCCTGCTTGATAAATGTTTATTTCCTTCCCTCCTCCTTATAGACAGCAAAACTGAGGCCCAGAAAGGTAGTGATTTGCCCACTGGCACATAGGTAGTAAGTAGGACATAAGGATAGATATTTAGCTGATGGAATGAATCCCAGGAAAAGATGATCAACTCCTCCTCTAAACGCATTTTAAATGAGTTGTTACTATCTTTCAGGAACAGTCTTATCCAGATGTGGAAGAAGAGACCTGATGACTTTTTTGAGGCTTCCTCTAGCTTTGATAAGTCTTAGGTAACCGACCAGACATAAGAAAACTAATAGAGCAGAGCTCCTCGTCTCTCTCGGTCCACATGGGGAGTTATACCCTCTGGGTGCTCTGTCCAAAGGAATATCAGTTTTGATCGCTTGTACTTCGCAAGGGGCTTGGGGGCTAGATTTTTTTCTTCCCTATTTATTTATTCTATCATTGTTTGTTTGTTTTAAAACCTGGGACAATTAATTCTTTTATCTCACGTAGTTTTCATTTATGATTTCTTGAAACATAGCTCTGGTAAACCAGGCTTGATAAAGCCCATTGGGATTCAAATGGAGCTGCCTGACTATGCCTTTAAACCCAAATCACTCTGGCTCTCACTGATTGGCCAATAACAGGCCCCAGCCCAAGCCTCACTTGCTCATTGTTTGGGTTTTGATGGCTCAGAGTGAGTATAAATAGCAATTGTTTCGTTCTGGCCAGAAACCCTGAGAGTCTTCTCTCTCAGATTGATTCTTTTGAGAAGGCAAACTTTTGCCTCAGTTCTAACCTAGCCTTTAATCACTGAATGGGTGCTACCTCAGACCAACTAAGACCTGGGAAAGACCTTAGCTTAAAAAGGTCAAGGTCTCCCACTGCACCCAGGGCCTTCACCAATCATCCCGACCTTGCCACATGTCTTGCCACTGGACTCCGATGTTCCTGGAGGAGAGAGTGAGTCTGATGATTTTGCACAGCCCTGCCTCACATAAATCCAATTCACTTCCAAGTCAAGACATCACCCTCCTGATGTCATTGGTCCTCCTTGAGAAAGAAGGACAAACAACAAAAACAATAGAGCAGGCCTGCCAATTTTGACTGGTTCCTGGGATAAATTTAAATTCTGAGGCAGGAAGCAAAATATATCTTGTATTAATTACCAATAAAAATTCATATTAATTGTGAAAAAGTACACAGATCTCCATTCGCAAAGGGGAGAGGGAGTCTCTTCTTCTGGGGCTCCCTCAGAGTCCAGGGTCTGCCCCGAGTAGTATTTATGCCTACAGCTATTTCTCTTGACACTGTAAATTGGAAGTCTGTTTATAGTGTGCTGTGTGTTCCCTTTAGTCAAGGCAATGGAATGCTTCACTAAAGTTTCCCAAGTTCTGGGAGCTATCTAGAGTTTCACGGAATTCACATGTTGATGCTGTTGTGGTGACTGAGTCAGGGAATTTTTTTTTTGTCATTCTTTCCCTTTGTCTTTCTTAAGCCTGAGTATTAAACAAGAGGGCAAAACCCCATAGGGTTTATTGTTCAATATTGGTTGGTCACCCACTAGACCCTCCAGAAACCTAAGCATTCTCTGCATATAGCACTAAACATTTGGGAAAATTCCCAATGTTTTCACAAACATAAGAGTGTCTTTTCTTCTCCCTTCTTCCCATCTTCTTTTATTACATTTCTAACCTTCCATTAACCTAACATATCCATTTATCCTTTTCTTACCTAACTTCCTCAGTCTAATTGCTAGTATTCCCTAAATCCAACTTCCTCCCCTCCCCCAGCCAAGACAATTTCTCTTGTCCCTCCTCAGCTCTCAGTAGGCTCATTAGTAATGAGGTGCTTCGATCAGACATCAGTGATCTGCCATCTAGTTCAAAAGTTCTATTTACAAATCAAGTTTTACCAGGTCAGTTTCCTAATTTATAATTTAATTATCTGTTCTCTGAAGACTTCACTGGTTTTTCATTTACTCAGTTTAACTTCCCAGATCTATATTTGCTATCCTAGTCTTTCTCCCAAACGCCAGTCCTACATCACCAACCTGTCTTTTGGCAGGAATTGGATGTCCTGTGGGTCTCTCAAATTTAATGTGTCTGAAATTATCTTTCTATCCCAAACTCTCCTCTCTTCAGAATTTCCCCATCATTAGGGTTTAGGAAACTACCATCCTCCCAATCACTCAGACTCCTAACCTCAATGTTGACTTGTCATTAGCATTTACCCCAAATATCCAGTTTGTTGTCAACTTGCTTCTACCTTTACAAAATCTCTCACACAATCACCACTCTAATATCAATTTTCATCACCATATGCCTGGGCTATCAAAAAAGCCTTCTGGCCAGTCTCTAGTCTCTTCCCACTCTAATCCATTCACCACTCAGCTGGCAAAGTGATTGTCCTAAAGTGTATGTCTGACCATGCCAATTTCAGTGGCTCCCTATTACCTCTAGGATCAAATATAAAATTCTCTTTGGGGCATTTAAACCTCTTTATAACCTGGCCTCTTCATAGTTCTCCAAACTTCTTACTCACTAGTCCTTTCCATATGTTCAATGGACCAGTCACAGTTGGCTTATTTGCTGTTCTACATACATGATACTATATTTCTCTTATCTGAGACTTGGCACTGGCTGTCCCATATGCTAAGAATGTTCTTCCTGCTAACCTCTGACCTTAGAATCCTTGATTTCCTTTAAGCTCAAGTGATACCTCCTGCAAGAGGGCTTTCTCAGTTCCCTCAGATGCTAATAGCCTTTCTAAGGCTATTTTCCATCTGCTCTGTACATAGCATGCATTACCTAGTATTTACATATTGCTTCCCTCATTAGAATGCAAGCTCATTGAGAGTAAGGATTATGGTTGGTTTTTCATCACCTCTGTAGCTTCTAGCACAATGCCTGAAACATACTAAGTGCCAAATAAATGTTTGTTGACTGATAAAATTACACAGAAGATAATAATTCTACAGTAACTAGAAGATCCTCCCAAAAGAAAATACATTGTCCACAAAGATTTTAGTAAACTGGAATGTCTAAGAAGAGAAATTAAGTGAGAGAGGTTTTGTTTTGTTTTGTTTGTTTTGTTTTGTTTTGTTTTGGTCTATATCTGTGATTTGAGGAGTAAAAAAGCTGTTAACATAAAACTTGAGCCACTACTAGGTCTATATCCCAAAGAAATCAAGGAAAAGTAAAAGGATTTATTTGTACAAAAATATTTATAGCAGCTCTTTTTGTGGGGGGGCAAAGAATTGGAAATTGAGGGAATGCCTATCAATTGGGGAATGGCTGAGCAAGTTGTGGTATATGTTTGTGAGGGAATACTTTGTGCTACAAGAAATGATGAGTTGGGGCAGCTAGGTGGCACAGTAGATAGAGCACTGGCCCTGAAGTCAGGAGGACCTGAGTTCAAATCTTTTATGAAATGCAAAATGGATAATTTTGTTTACATTAAATTGAAAAGTTTTTATACAAACAAAGCCAATGCAACCAAGATTAGGAGGGAAGCAGAAAACTGGGAAAGAATTTTTATAACTAGTATCTCTGATAAGGGCCTCATTTCTAAAATATATAGAGAACTAAGTCAAATTTATTAGAATGTCATTCCCAATTGATAAATGGTCAAAGGATATGAATAGGTAGTTTTCAGATGAAGAAATTAAAGCTATCTATAGTCATATGAAAAAATGCTCTAAATCAGTATTGATTAGAGAAATGAAAATTAAAATGACTCAGAAGTACCACCTCTTACCCTATCATATTGGCTAATATGACCAAAAAGGAAAATGTCAAATTTTGGAGGAGATGTAGGAAAACTGGGACACAAATGCACTGTTGGTGGAGTTGTGAACTGATCCAAACATTTTGGAGGGCAATTTGGAACTATGCCCAAAAAGCTAAAAGGTACATGCCCTTTGACCCAGCAATACCACTTCTAGGGCTGTATCTCAAAGAAATTGTATAAGTAGGAAAAGGACCCACATGTACAAAAATATTTATAGCAGCTCTTTCTGTGCTGGCAAAAAATTAGAAATTGAGGGGATGCCCATCAATCGAGGAATGACTAAACAAGTTGTGGCATATGAATGTAATGGAATACTATTTTGCTATAAAAAATAATGAGTAAGCGGACTTCAGAAAAACCTGGAAGGACTTACATGAACTGATACCGAGTGAAATGAGCAGAACTGGGAGAATGCTATATACATAGTAACAGTCACATTGTGCGATGACTAACTTTGATAGACTTAGCTCTTCTCAGCGATGCAAGGATCCAAGACACCTCCAAAAGACTCACAGTGGAAAATGCTCTCCACATCCAGAGAAAGAACTACAGAATCTGAATGCAGATCAAGCATGCTATTTGCTCATTTTTTCTTTCTGTTTTGTTTTGTTTCTTCTTTCTTGTCATTTCTCCTATTGGTTCTAATTCTTCTTTACAACATGACTAATGTGAAAATATGCTTAATAGGAATATATATATGTAGAGCCTGTATCAGATTGCACACCATCTTGAGCAGGGAGGCAGAAGGGAGGAGGAGAAAATTTAAAACTCAAAAGCTTATAAAGTGAATGTTGGAAACTAAAAATTAATTAATTAATTAATTAAAAAGAAAGGGGGAGTAGGGCAAGAACTAGTGTTAGGGTAGAAAGGAGAAGTTTGGGATTACATCATTCCAAGTAATAGAAACTAGATACCTCCTGCTGATTTCATTCCCTTCCTCCCATTGTTTTTTCTTCTAAAGGTGGAATATGGGAGGTGGGGTGGGGAGAATAAATACTATAACATGATTTGATAGAGTGTAATTTGTCCACAAAACAGAGGAAGGTGGCAGAATTACTTGGAAAGCAATCTCAAAAGCTTATTGTTCTTAAGAAACAGATTTCAAATATAAAAATTCATATAGAATTAAATTGAAAGATTTGAGTAGAATTCATTATGCCTCACTTGAAGCCAATAAACAGGAATGGCAATCAGATCTCAGCCAAGGCAATTGTAAAAATACAGATGGTTGAGAAATAAACAGGAAAACCAAATTAGTCGTTAAGACATATAATGAAACAATATCGATATTAAACATATATGAATAAAATAGCATAGTATCTAAGGAAAGAGGAAAGAAAAGCTACCTGAATTAAGAGATAATAGTTGTTGAATATTTTGACGTGCTTCTTGCTGACTCTGATCTAACAGAAAGAAAAATAAGAAATAAGCTTAGCGACTAAAAGAAATACTGAGGGCAGGAGGGTGCAGAGAGAAGAGATTTGATAGCCCTTGGATTATTGAATGGGATTGCTGCATGAGATTAGTAAATGGGATTCTTAAGAAGTGTACATATATTTAGCATTATATGCCACTTTTACAATTGTTGTAATCATTTACTAGATCATAAAGTACTCAAATTTGAAAAGTCAGAAACATTGAACACATCTTCTATAGACTACAGCATTACAAAATGTTAGCAATAAGGGAAATTAGAATAAATGATTCATAGTTATAGATCTAAAGCTGTAAGGGACCACAGAAGCACACTATCTAATCCAACCTCTTCAACTTCCATATGAGAAAATTAAATGACTTGTTCCACATCACATAGGTAACAAGTTTCAGAATGAAGATTTGAACGCAGGTTCTCTGATTCTAGAACCAGTGCCCTTTCCCCTATACCACACTGACTTCCTTAAGTGGACCCTAAATACTAATACTAAAGGTAATACTAAAGAATAAATAGTTCAAAGAATATACCATGGAGGAAATAATTTAATAAAATTATAAGCAATCAGATAATATAGAAAATTTAAGAAAATTTAGGGGAATTATATACCTCTAAACCAAAGTTGTCAAACCTATGTCCATGGACTGCTTGTGGCCCAAAACACTTCCAAATAAGGCCCAAGCTAGATTAAAATATAATTGAGAAGTAGTTAACAAAATAAATAAAAATACAAAGATAGTATTAACACATGGTTTTCTAAGTCAATATGCAGCCCACAGATATCCATATATACAGTTTAATGGTGACTGTTTCTATTCAAGTTTGACACCACTGCTCTAAACAATTAAATCAAGATGAGAAAAAAAGATAAATGAATTGAATATGCACCAAAAAACTCAAAAAAACAACAAATTGGTAACCCCAAACAAATAAAATAATCAAAGAACAGATAATCAAAATTGAAAATAAAAATATCCTTGAGATGCTAAATTTTAAAAGGTCATCTTTAAAAGACCAGAAAGATGAAGAAGCCTTTTTTAAAGGGAGAAAATTGTCTAAATAAAAACTAAAAGAGGGAGAATTTGCAATGAATGAAAAGGAAATAAAGGAAATTGTCAGAAACTATTACATCTAGTTATATGGCAACAAAACGAAAACTTTACATGAAATGAATATTTTCCAAAGTACAAAATATCCAGATTAACAGAATAGAAAATGCAGAAGCTAAGCAAACTGATAACAGAAAGAAAATAGATCTAGCCCTAAATGACCTTCCAACAGTATGAAAGTCACAGAAGGAGAAAGAGAGACCTGGGTCAAGATGGATTTCTAAGCAAATTCTTTGAAACATTTAAAGAACAATCAACTTTACTATATATACTAGTACTGTACTACATATACTGTACTACATGTACTGGTACTACATATACCGGTCACAAAATAGCAAAATTCCTTCTATGAAATAAATATGACCCTAATACCCAAATAGGAAGAAAGAAAAGTCAGGAAGGAAATTATAGAACATCAAAAGTGAAAATTAATACAAAAATAGTGAATAAAATATTGACAAAGAGGCTACATTCAATAAATTCTTATTATATTATTCAACAATCAGGGGTAGTTTATGCCAAGAATTCAGAGGAGGTTCATAGGAAAAACATAAACATATCATGTTACCAGTAAAAATTATATGACTGTGAGGCAGCTAGGTGGCACAGTGGATAGAGTACCAGCCCTGGATTCAGGAAGATCTGAGTTCAAATCAGACCTCAGACACATAACATTTACTAGCTGTGTGATCCTGGGCAAGTCACTTAACCCCCATTGCCCAACCAAAAAAAAAAAAACCAGAATGAAAAAAATTACATGATTGTATCAAAAAACACAGAAATACCCTTTAATAAACTATAGCCGCAATCTCTGTTAAAAGCACTAAAACAAAGTAGTAAGAAGACACCACCTTAAAGTTACCAAAAATATTATTTGTAAGGAAGAAACATTAGAAGTTTCCCTAATCAAGAATAAAGCAAAACTGTCTATTATCTCCAATAATAGAAGATATAGGTATAAAAAGTAACTGTACCAATAAATTAAGAAGAAGAAATTGAGAAACTGAGGCAAAACTATTCCTATTTGTAAATGATATGTATTTCAAATAGAAAATCCCAGAGATTCAATGAAAAATTAATCTAATATAATCAATTACTTGTAAAATAGCAGAGTAAATACATACAAGTCATCAGCAGCCTTGAATATTACTAATAAAAATCCCACTGGACAAGATGGAAAGAGAAATTCTTTTCAACATAATTATAAAAATCAACCTATATCTGGAAGTGAAACTACGAGGATATACTCAGAACTTATATAAATATAATTACAAAATATTCTTTAAGAAAATAAAGGCTTCTGTCAGGCAGTAACAGAGATACTTCTAGAAGAATCATCATCATAGTTGCCCAAGGACAACCTCAAGTTCAATTCAAACTTGCATTAGTTGGTGATGAAAGTAAGAGCAAAAATCATACTCATACAACATCATTTGTCTGATGGATTTGAAAAGTAGGTAGCCACCTTGGGTGTTGTGACTACAATGCATTAAACTTGGCAAGGTTAAAGATGAAAATGTAAATAAAACAAAGCTCCTATCCCATGAAGCTTATCTGTGTTTCAGATATCAACCTGAATTTTTCTCTTTATTATGAGTCAAACACATATACAAGTACATGTGCAAAGACAGCATGGTTTATGGTACAAAGAACACTGGCTTAGATTCAGAAAACCTGGGCTGGAGTTCTACCTCCAAAATTTGCTAGCTACATGTTCTTGAGTAAGTCATATTACCTCTTTGAGCCTCTACTTTCCTCATCTTTTAAGTGGGTATAATAATATATTATGTTTTTATAAATATATCTCATATATAAGAATATGTATTATTTATAAATAATAAATACTTGTGCTACCTACATCGTGTAGATATTGCTAGGAAAACACTTGGTAAACCTTGAAGTACTGTGTAAATGTCTACAGATAAGTAAGTATAAATAGGAATAATATAGTATTGTATTTCATATTAGAAGATAAAACTACTGATGCTGAGCATTATGGGGCTCCATTTTTTCTATAATCTCCCAAAATAAGAAAAAATCAGCCCAAAGTTTTGTCTTTTTAATTATTATTTTGTAAGGGAAACATATTCTCTACCAGGAATATTTAGTAGACTTGCCAATATCAGTAACTTGGACATGGACACAAATCCATACTGTGTTTTTTCCATCTCTCAGAAATAACCAAGTTCAGTAGAAGTCCAACTGTTTCTATAACCTTCTTCAGAACCTCAGGAGAAATGTGTAAACTCTTTTTGGAAAAAGTAGATAAGGTATATAGCAAGTGGATTGCTGAGGTGGGAGTGATAACCCTATCTTTGCCACTAACTTTTCAAGGGATCTTAGGAAAGTTAGGTGACAACATTGTTTCCTTTTACAAAAAAATGAGGGTGATGCTTCCAACCTTACTCATTTTAAGAAAAAACGTAAATAAGGGTAGCTAATTCCCCAGTGAAAAGTGGTATTAAAAGTTAACATATGGTTGCTCATGCATATTAGAATATGAAGTCCTCTACCCTTGCGTACAGGAGAAAATTCTTGGGTAGGGAAGGCATTACTAAAATATAAATATAGTAATAGTGTTCCAAATATCAGAAAAAATAGTTTTTCTAGAACTAGCTGGTCTGTTGACAAGTGTCTGCACTTTTTTCTTTCAATCCTCATGTTGCTCCATAAAATTCCCTTATAATTCATGTATTGTAGATCATCGTCACAATTTCCAAGCAGTTGGGAAGCATTTAACCCCCAGAGGATGTTATTTTCTCATTTAGCAAGAGAAATGAAAGGAAGTGGAGAAGGATGGCTAAAATATGAAAATATATGAATGTACCAATATGCTCAGGCTCCAGAGAACTCTATTTTGATGGAGATGTTGGAAAGCACAGCTCTCACTGCCTTAGACAATCACAATTTCCAGCCCAGTGTCCAAAAACCTATTTTGTGTAGCTTTTCTGGCAGACCCCTCTCTGAGCTATTGGATTCCAGGACACTCTGTTCAAACATTAGCTTTAAGGTTCAACACCCAGACACCATCATCTTTGGCTGCCAAAGTGGCAAAAGAATCACTCAGAGTCACCTCTTGCCACAGCCTTGGAAGGAACTGCTCCATTCCAGTCATGGTCAAGGACCATCTATCTCTAATAATCTTCTAAAATATAAGACTTATTCTGTCATTCCCATTAAAGGTCATAGAAATTAATTTTTTCACCTAATAACAGTAATAATTACAATGACAATTGAGGTTGCATTTAAAAGTTTATTTAAAAAGAAAAATTTTATATATAATATTTCATTTGAGCCTTCCCAACAGCTCAGGAAGGAAGGTAATTCAACTATTATCCACATCAGTTTAATTCTAAAGCTTTTCCTCTCATCTTGAACTCAAGGCATGAAATCTCCCAAAAGACAATGCTGCCATATAGTGAAGCCTTTTGAGTATTGAATTACTAAACCTTCTTGTTTCCCTGGCAATTTTCCTTGCCTTGGAACCTGCTCTCACGCTTGGTGAGTCGCTATCTACAATCCTGTTTTGTGAGGAGCACCACCATCATTCATTCCACTCCCAGATCAACTAAGTCCCCTGACTGCTCCATCTCCTGGCACAAGGTAAATGCTTAATAAGTGGTTTATCTAGATGGCCATTTCTAAGCAAACCCTTCATCTGAGATTCTGCTCTACGGAGAAGTATTGTTGTGAGGTTCCATTACAAAAATTAGTGATTCTAACATCTGTTGATCCCACTCAGTACAATAATTCTGCATTTCAACTAAATGTGTAAAGATAAAAATGACCAGCAACTTTTATCAGACTATTTTATTTCAGGCTGATGATCAACCATAAATAGAAGTTGAGGTGTACAGGGCCTTTAAACACTCTCTCATCACCTTTATATCTTAGGACCTCTAGCTTCCTTCAAAGCTCAAATCAAGGATCATCTCCTATAGGAAACCTCCCTAGGAGATTCCAATTTCTAGTGTCCTCCCTCTCTTCCAGAAATTACTTTGTATGTACTCTCTCTATATTTCATATTTATGCCCCCACTAGAATATAAGCTCCTTCAGGGAAGGTTTTTATCTTTGTATTCCCAGAACCTAGTATCTTCTCAGAATCATGATGGGTACTTAATAAAGGCAGACAGGCAGCCAGCGAGATGGAAAGGACAGGACAGGACAGGACAGGACAGGACGGACAGGACAGGAAAGGAAAGGAAAGGAAAGGAAAGGAAAGGAAAGGAAAGGAAAGGAAAGGAAAGGAAAGGAAAGGAAAGGAAAGGAAAGGAAAGGAAAGGAAAGGAAAGGAAAGGAAAGGAAAGGAAAGGAAAGGAAAGGAAAGGAAAGGAAAGGAAAGGAAAGGAAAGGAAAGGAGAGTCAAAAAGAGTTGATACCTTTCAAGTAATAAACTGCTTTTTTTCAAAATTAATCAAATCCTTCAACGCTTATACAGAGCAAAGAGACAGACATGAAATAGTGAAAGATCAAACTGAAAAACTCCTCACTTCACTTAGTCAGTATTTTTGTGCTACAATTCTGTACTCTTTGCCTCATTCCCAGGCCAACAGAAATATGAGCAATCAACCTCAGCAGACAGAAAAAATGACAAATGTGTACAATGGCCACGCTTCCCAGTAATCTTCAGATAAGTCCATCACTATTCTCTGGGCATATTCTTCCACTTGCCTCAATTTCAGGAGACTGGATTTCAAAATTAGACACAGTATTAGCAAAGACAACCTTTGATCTTTATGTTATGGGAGCCATGTAACAGAGACACCACAGGAATCCAAAGCTCTAAGGACAAATAAGCAAGCTGAGCCTGTAAGTTCAAGAAGATTCCTGCAGGAAAGGATTCCAACAGGGCTCAGATGTCAGACAATTCAAAGGGAATAGGTCTGCAGCTGCACAGCGAGCAACATGCATGCACAAGCAGTGGACCAGCATTTTCCTGGCATCCAGCAACTCATTCCCCAGGTCTGAGAACACCATCTCACTCTTAGCTTGACATTCTTTCCTTAAAGTTTTAAAGGAGATGGGTCGAGTCTCCTCATATTTCTAGGTCACGTATTACATTTGGAACTGCAAGATACAGTCTTTTTTTAATCTTTTCTTCAATTAGAAGTCAATTTTACAGCCTAGAAGATGATATGTCTTCCAAGTACTGGTGACTGGAAATTCACCACCCCTGATGAAGAAGTGAGCAAACCTCAGAATCAAAAAGCAGCCCATTTTCTTCCTGCCAGTCACAAATGTTCTTTTTAGTGCTTGGAATGTTACAGCTATGAGGGTGAAGGTGGAGGTATATAGTTATTCTTCCCGTAGAATGTGAACTCAGTTCTAAGTAAATGTAATCATCTTGAATTAGCATCCCAGAAAACAAACTTCTCATAACCTGATGCCTGTCCCTGAGCCTTGAAAGACTACCCTCCCTAAAAGAAGAGTCAAGAAGGTCAGAAAGGGACAGTTTCACACATACTTGTTCTCCTGATCCTAACGTCATTATCAACATTCATAAACATCTTCTGCCATGTATTAATAGCCTAAATACCCTGTGCCATGCTGCCTCTCTACACAAACTCAACAATTACATAGAAAAGGGCCCCCAGAACCTTAAAAATCTGTGATTCTGGGCAAGACAGAGGGGGAGAGAAAAAGATGAATGGTCATTTTTTTTTCAACTCAAAAAGCTAAAGTAAGTGCAATGCTAGGTTTTCTTATTTTAAAATATTTTATGTATAATCTATTACTGTATGCCTTACCTCCTTGGCCTCTGAATCCCCAAATTCTTCTTTCTTGACTCCAAAAACAGTTCTCAAACATTACCAGTGCGCATGGGAAGCTCCCTCCCGATACATTGTGAGCAACCTGTGACAAAAAGGAAAGGAGGCCTTGAGATCCTTCGGGCCCATGATGATCCATTTCCTTTTAGCAGCCTTTCCTTGTCCACTAAAGGCAGTTCCAAAGCTTGTCAGAGAACTAGCAGTTAGAGGAAGGACATTTCTGAGTTTGGTTTTAAGAGCAATCCCCACAAAAAAAGAGGTTGGGGAGTGCTTTTAATCATTACCTGCATAGATGTGCTGAATCTACACATGAAGGATCACTATGGATGGCATCCTGGAAAGATGTGAGAACAGCCCAGTCTTTACCATCCTGTAAAACAAATATGTGTCTCGCTACTAGGTAGTCCAATCCCTTCCTCCAAGACACAGTGTACAAAGGTGGGACAGGAAATAGATTTCTCCACTCATTTCTACAGAGAATTCTGAAAAATTCTTTGAATGAGATGGTATGGATAACCTTATTACCTTCAGATTATCTTAATAGAGTAACATCTCATTTATCTGGCATCATCATGGAATGAAATGTTCTACATAAATGAACTTTTCAGGTCATTGAAGCTTGCTACTTTTAAGAGCCAAAATTTATTTTTTTAATAATAGTTTATTTTCCCCAAATTACATGTAAAGACAATTTTAATAATCATTTTTAAAATTTTGAGTTCCAAATTTTCTCCCTCCCTCCCTCCTTCCTATCCCCCTTCCTGAGACAGTAAGCAATTTCATATAGATTCTACATGTGCAATCATGCAAAATATATTTCCACATTAGTCATATTGTGAAAGTAAATACAGACCCAAAGGAAAACACACACACACACCACACACACACACACACACACACACACACATAAAGTGAAAAATAGTATGCTTCAATCTTCATTCAGACTCCATCTATTCTTTCTCTGGATAGCATTTTTCATCATGAATCCTTTGGAATTGTCTTGGATCATTGTATTGCTGAGAATAGTTAAGTCATTCACAGTTCTTTATTGAACAATATCACTGTTACTGTATACAATGTTCTCCTGGTTCTGCTCACTTCACTTTACATCAGTTCATATAAGTCTTTACAAATTTTTCTGAAATCATCCTGCTTGTCATTTCTTATAGCACAATAATATTCCATTACAATCATATATCATGACTTGTTCAGCCATTCCCCAACTGATGGATATCTCTGTAATTTCTAATTCTTTGCCACTACAAAAAGACATACTATAAATATTTTTTGTACAAATAGGTCTTTTTCCATTTTTTTATTCTCTTTGGGATACAGACCTAGCAGTGGTATTGTTGGATCAAAGGGTATGCACAATTTGGTTGCCCTTTGGAAATAATTCCAAATTGTTCTCCAGCATGGTTGGATCAGTTCACAACTCCACCAACAGTGCATTAATGTCCCTATTTTACCACATCCCCTTCAACATTTATCCTTTTCCTTTTCTGTCATATTAGACAATTTGATAAGTGTGAGATGGTGCCTCCTAGTTGCTTTAATTTGCATTTCTCTAATCAATGCTGATTTAGAGCATTTTTTTCACGTTATTATAGATGGCTCTGATTTCTTCATCTGAAAATTGTCTGTTCAAATCTTTTGACCACTTATCAATTTGGAAATGACTTGTATTTTTATAAATTTAAGTCAGTTTTCTACATATTTGAGAAATGAAGCCTTTTATCAGAGACACTTGCTGTAAAAATTGTTTCCTAGCTTTCTGCTTTCCTTCTAATCTTAGCTGCATTGGTTCTGCTTGTACAAAAACTTTTAGATTTAATATAATCAAAATTATCCATTTTATATCTTGTAATGCTCTCTATCTCTTGTTTGGTCATAAATTCTTCCCTCCTCCATAGGTCTGACAGGTAAACCATTCCTTACTCTCCTAATTTGCTTATAGCACCACTCTTTGTGTTTTAATCATGTACCCATTTTGAGCTTACCTTAATATATGGAATAAGATGTTTGTTTATTCCTAACTTCTGCCATACTGTTTTCCTGCTTTGTTTTGTTTTTTGCAAAATATTAAGTTCTTGTCCCAAAAGCTTGGATCTTTGGGTTCATCAAATACTAGATTACTATGGTCATTTGCTACTGTATCTTGTGCACCTAATCTATTCCACTGATCCACCCCTCTGTTTCTTAGCCTGTACCGGAAAGTTTTGAGATTACCATTTTATAATACTGTTTGAGATCTGGTACAGCTAGAATACCTTCCTTCCCATTTATTTTCATAAGAGCTAAGACTTTTTAAAAAGTTAACTAATCTTGATAGAAATATTTCTTTTTTTTCTGTTTTACTCATTTTGAACTCAAATACAAACAGACAAAAAAAAATTTTCATGTATACACCACAACACAAAAAGAGGATTCAATACGACACCATAAATCTCCATTTCACACTATTTATTTTGAAAATACTATGTAGTAAATACTATACATTATTTTCAAAGCTACTGTGTTTTTCTGTGCTTGCTTCCTTCTGAGTTTTCTTCGTTCTCTGCTATACACTTCTAATTTTTTTTCTGTCCCTCCCCATCCTGTACTAGAGAAGGCCACCATGACACACATATATACATATGTGTATATATGTATATGTACCTATGTACATATATGCATGTATGTGTGTATATGTGTGTATGTAAAACCATATTATACATACTTCTATTTATCACTTCTTTCTCTGGAGGTGGATAGCATCTTCTTTCATAGTGGTATTGCTGGGTCAAAGGGTGCACACAGTTTTATAATTCTTTGGGCACAATTCCAGATCGCTCTCTAAAATGGTTGGATCACTTCACAGTTCTGGTGGAAATATTTCCAAATGTATTGCACACTCACATGCCTTCTCAAATGAAGGAGGCTAAACATTTTTTTTTGATCATGCATTCATTCAACAAGCTTTTTTTAAACATCTACCATGTTTTTGCCATTGTACTGGGCACTGAGGATACAAAAACAAAAAAATAAAACAATTTCTGACCTCAAGGATTCAGCTGGTAGGAAATAGCAAGATAGAAGGCTGTCTAGCTATGACTCTTAAAGGAATAGATGGGGCACTAAATAAAGGAGGGGGAAAAAGACAAGTTTTTTTTTAAACTTCTGGGGGCAGGCAGCTGGGCAGCACAATGGATAGAGCAGTAAGCATGGAATCAAAAGGGCCTGAGTTCAAATCCAGACTCAAACACTTATGACCTATGTAACCTTGGGCAAGTCACATCACAACTCTGTCTGCTTCAGTCTCTTCCACTAGTAAATGGAAATTACCAAAGCACCTATCCTCCAGGGCTGGTGTGAGGATAAACTGAGATGACGTTTGGAAAGCACTTAGCATTAGGCCTGGCTCATAGTAAATGTTTCCTTCTTTCCTTCTTCGGATGACACAAGGGTTCTTGGTTTTCTAAAAGAGATCCAAATAAAGTCTTGAAGCACTGAACTCTACTGAAAGTAGAGCAGTCTCTCTGGTTCATGCAGTGCTTGAGTTTGGGGCCCCAGATGAGGTGACATTTTCCCTAGCTATTTCCCTTACGTTCACTTCCTTCTCCTTTGTGGTTTCCCTATCCATATTGAGCATGAAAGTGCTCAACTCCAAAGCCAACGTCAGTGGGGCCCAAGTGGCACTGGCTGACCATAAAGATGATTGTTTCTGGTGCTGGAGACATCAGGCGTACCAAAATGGCAACATGCTATTACATGAGATACAAATTCATCGCCCAACAGCCTTCTTAATGGCAAAAACAGCTGTAGCCCAGGATGGCATTACTGGCGATAGAATGGCTTCAAATGTTTCCATCATCAGAGAGCTGGTAAAACGAGTGAATTTCTATATCTCTGAAAGTCTATACCCTTGAATAATGCTAGAAGAATCTAAAGCCACAGAAACAAAGGTATTTGAAGATTTAGATCAAGTCAAAAGAAGCAAGGAAATAGAGAAATACTTACAGATGTGGTCAGAACATCTCTGCATACTAAAGTTAATGCTGAACTAAATGACCTATTGACAGAGGCAGTGGTAGACTGTTTTGGTGAATAGGAAACCAGGTGAAGCTATTGATCTTTTCACGTCAGGGATTGTGAAGATGAAACATAAATCAATACTGACGTAATGTTGACCAAAGGATTAATTCTGGACCATGGTGCTTGATATCCTGATATGAAGAAAATAGTAGAAGATGCTTACAACCTTATTTGACTTGTATCATTAGAATATGAAAAAAGAGAAGTGAATTCTGGATTTTTTTTATAAAATATGGCAAAACTAGTAAAAGTAGAAAGGAGATTCATTATAGAATAATATAATACAACCAAAGGATTTGTTGTTATTAATCAAAAGGGAATGGACTTGTTTTCTTTAGATGCTCTTGCAAAAGAAGGTATAATGGCCCTGTGCAGGGAGGAAATATGGAAGCTAACTCTTGCACATGGTAGAATGGCTATGAATTCTCTTGACCAAAAATTCCAAGTGACCGGGACATATAAGACTTGTCTATGAGCACACACTGCGAGAAGAGAAATTCACCTTGAAAAATATGGCAACCCTCAATCTGTCACATTGCTAACAAGGGACCAAATAAGCCCACACTTACACAACAAGGACATAGTAAGAGATGGTCTGAGAGCTATCAAGAATGCTATTGAAGATGGCTGTGTGGTTCCAGGTGCTGGCATAGTGGAAGCAGCCATAGCTAAAGCTCTCATTGAGCCCAATAAGCACACTGCAAAACGGCCCAACTTGGAGTCCAAGCTCTTGATAATGCATTGTTCATTATTCCCAAGGTTCTTGCTCAGAACTCGAGTTCTGACATTCAAGAAACACTAGTTAAGGTACAGGCTGAACATTCAGAATCAGGACAACTTGTTGGTATCTATTTGAACATAGGTGAGTCGGTTATTGTGGCCAAAGCTGGCGTTTGGGCCAATTACCGTGTAAAGGAAGAGCTGCTTCACTCCTGACCTGTGATGGCCACCAATATTCTCCACATTGATGAGATCATGCAAGTTGGAATGTCTTCTCTGAAAGGTTAAATCGAATCATATGTTTCCATTGTAATCAAGGAAATCATGAAGGCCCTACAGAAAGAAACTCAAAGTGGCTTTCCAAAGGATTTTCAAAAGAATAATTTATTTTTCTTACAGTTGTAATAAACCTAGCTCCTAAAAGTAAAATTATTGGCACCTATTCAAATGTAAGGTCCTAAAATTGATTACTTTTTTACACTGTATTTATTTTAATTTTTTTAATGTATGTATTTTTAGGCAGCTAGTGGATAGATCCACTTAGTGGATAGAGTGCTAGGCTTGGAATCAGAAAAACTCATCATCATGAATTCAAATCTGGCCTCAGACACTTACAAGCTGTGTGACCCTAGGCAAGTCACTTAACTCTGTCTGCCTCAGTTTCCTCATCTGTAAAAGTGAGCTAGAGAAGGAAATGGCAAACCACTCCAGTATCTATACCAAGAAAACCCCAAATGGGGTCATAGAAAGACATGACTGAAATGACTGAACACCAACAGATTTGTTTTTATTTTTCAATTTACTTTTTTTAAATGTATTTTAATTACATTGATTCATAAGCTACAGTCATTTTTACACGCATATACACACACACACACACACACAAGAATATAGCACAAGTTCATTATACTCATAAATAAGAGATAACACTATAGCCAAGGACTTCAGCTAGAGCTGGAAGTAGAAATAAAATCCAGAGCCATGTTCCCACCCAGTGAGATTGTACATGGTAGCATATGATGAAAGTATACAACCACTGACCATAACATATCCAACAAAGACTAGCAGGGATCAATCAGGCCTTATAGGAGCAGAACTATAATGTCACCAGAAGACATCAGTGGCCCTGAAATACTGGAGGTATGAGGTTCCCCTCCTACCTGTACCCTGGCTACATTTCCTACTGTGTCTACTCTTCCTATTGAAGGTGTGTATTTTCATTAGAGAGTTTGACCAAAGAATATGGGAGAAATGTTTTACTGCTACTTACCTTACTGTGTTGTTTCATTAAATGGCTTTACTTTGACCTAATTTTATCTCTGGGCTGACTATGAAAAATAAACTCATGAGTAGAGAAGGGAATAAGCAGTTATTAAGAAACTTCTATGTGCAAGGCACTGTGCTAAGTACTTTACAAATATTATAGCATTTGATTCTCACAACAGCCCTGTCCAGTAGGTGTTATTATCCCCATTTTACAGATGAGAAAACTGAGGCAGAGGATAAGGGACTTGCCTGAGTCAATCAGCTAGTAAAGGTCAGATTTAAATTAAAGTGTTCCTCACTCCAGGCCCATCACTCTATCACTGCTCCACTTAGCTGCCTCTTAGTAGATATTTGTGAACTATGGTTTTGAGTGGATGTAGATGAATAGGCTGGGCACCTACCTAGGTGGCCAAGTGGATAGGGTGCTGGGCCTGGAGGAAGGAAGACTATTCTTCCTGAGTTCAAATCTGGCCTCAGACACTTACTAGTTGGGTGATCCTGGGTAAGTCACTTAACCCCATTTGCCTTTAACTGAAGATAAAGTTTCTTCATCTGTAAAATGAGCTGGAGAAGAAAATGGCAGACCACTCCAGTATCTTTGCCAAGAAAACCCCAAATGGGGTCTCACAGAGAGTCAGATAGGACTGAAAAAAAAATGGCTCAACAACAACTATAAGACCCATAGGCTCCCTTGACCCTAGGGTAGTGTCCTCTGGGTCGCTCTGTACAGTAGAAGATGGAAAGGGTGCCTGCAGGTGCTACGCAAAATAACCTAGAGGGACGGTAAGGATGCTGGAAGCTGATTAGATCCAAAAAGGCCTAGTGTGGTAAGTAGCGCTTCGGCTGAGCTTTGAAGGAAGGGATTCCAGAACACAGAAGTGAGTGGAGAGTCTTAGAGGACAGCCCATACAAAGGCAAAATGCTCTGTGTAGGGAATGGTAATTAGTCCAGTCTGGCTAAGAAGTGTCATAAAGTGGAGTAAAATGCAATAATCCCAGAAAGGTAGCCTGGAGTTGAATTGTAAAATACTTTGTGCCAAACAAAGGAATTTATCCAAGAAGCAGTAAGGTGATACTAGAATTTCTTGAACAGAGGAGAAACATGGTCAGACATTCTTTAGGATGTTCAGTTCTTGGTGGTGCAATGGTTAGAGTTTTGCACTCTGTAGTCAGGAAGACCTGAGTTTAAATTCAGCTCCAGACACTTACAATCTGTGTGATCCCAGGCAAATCACTTAACTTCTGTCTGTCTCAGTTTCCTCATGTGTACAATGGGGATAATAATAGCACCTACATCAATGGTTGTTACGAGGATAAAATGAGGGAATATTTTTAAAGTGCCTTGCAAACTTAAAGCACTATATAAATGCTAGCCATCAATACTGATTATCGTTATTATTATTATTATTATTATTATTATTATTATTATCTCATAAGAATGGATCAGAGAATGGAGAGGCTTCAGACAAGGAGACAAAGTAGGATGCTATAGCAATCTCCAATTCATAGTCAGGGATACAAACATAGCTGTACTATGCTTTATTACATCAGCATCTTTAAGGCCTATTCAGATGTGTATATAAGGCTCTGTACTCTCATACAAAATGGTGCCAGACTGGTTTTGGGTTTTTTTGAGTTATTGTATCTGCTTGTTACAATTCTAATCTCTTCCCTCACTGACAGGTTTTGGGTGTAATTTTATTGCTGTCAATGGATCTGTCCCTGGCAGTGCTAACTCCATTCCCATTTTCTAATTTATTATTTCTAATATTTTATTTGTTAGAAAGTCAATAAATCATCTTGTTACAATAATGTCTAAAGTAAGAACAAGTAAGAGGACAGAGTCAAGATCTAAGGAATTTTCCTATAAGTAAAATGAATGAGCTTTTAGTATGGTGACTTTGTAAATTATTTTGAAAGCTCCCAGATCTTTTTTTTTTACTTTCTTTCCCATTTTAAATTGTGTCATGGGTACCTGAAATCACCAGAAAAGCAAGATATTATATTGCTCTTGTCAAGATCTCAATACCGGTTTTTGGGGGACATCATCTGTAAAATAAGCACCAATTGGGTGTTGCCTCAGTCAAACTGAGACCTGTTAAAGACCTTAGCTCAAAAAGGCCAAAGTCTCCCAATGCATCTAGGGCCATCTCCTGTTGTCCTGATCTATATCTGGCCACTGGACCCAGATGGCTCTAGAGGAAAAAGTGAAGCTGGTGATTTTGCATAGCTCTACCTCATTTACATCTGATTCACTCTCATGTCGTGACATCACTTCCCCAATGTCATGGTCCTCTTTGAGAAAGAAGGACAAACAACAACATGAGCTGGAGAAGGAAATGACAAACCACTCCAGTATCTTTCAGAAGAAAACCCCAAATGGGGTCACAGAGAATCAAACATGTCCCAAAACCAAAACTTCCGTAGTGGGAAAAGTGCTGAACCTGAAGCCAGGTTAATAACACAATGTATTTGTTAATTAGTTTATTGATGAGTTTAAATTAATGCATTATTAGTGAATTTAAATCCTACCCCTGATACTTACTAGCTGCATGACCATTAGCAAATGTCTTAACCTCTCTAAGCCTCAGTTTCCTCATCTGTAAAGTAAGGATAACAATACCTATGGCAGCTACCTCACACCATTGTTTTGAGGCTCAAATATTCAAACCTTAAAGTGCTATGTAAGTGTCAGTTATTATTTTAAAGTGAAGTTATTCTAGGGCCTTATTATTCTTACCTCAAGCCCTGCTCTTCTCCTATTCTAGTTTGTAATTTCTTGATCGGTCTCAATCATGAACTGAAAGTGACCGATGCCACTGAAAGCAATGTCTTACACTGAGAAGGAATAATGGTGCAGAGGATGGTTTCATGGTGAGTCCATGGGCATGGCATCACAGAGAACATTGGGTCTGGTTGTCCATTCCCCAGAACGTGGACCATGCCTCCATGGGAATGGGGGTTGGAGAAAGGACGCCATGGTTATAGGGACCTAATGGTGGCAGCCCAGGGTGGTTGCAGCCATTGCAGGACCTCAAGGCAAGGTCCCTCCCAACTCACACCAGATGGGAGCACCCTGGGGTGGAGTCCTATTCTACCTGTGTAAGTTATAGCTGTATTGCTAATGAGATCACAACTTATGGTATTATACTAGCATTGAGGTATCTAAGTGGCCTAGTGGATAGAGCCCTGGACCTGGAGTCAGGAAGACACATTCAAATCCAGCTTCAGATACTATCTGTGTGACCTTGGCCAAATCACTTAACCTCTGACTGCCTCAGTTTCTTATCCATAAAATGGGAAGAATAATAGCACCTATCTCCCATGGTTGTTGTGAAGATAAAGAGAAATATTTGTAAAGTGCTTTGCAAACTTTAAATCTCTGTATAAATGCCAACTATTATTATGATGCAGGCAATGTTTCTATTTTCACTAAATGGTCCAATTATCAGTAATAGCAACTTCATTAGCTTCACTTAGCCCATTTCAGTTTGTGGATGGAACTTTGAACTTATATGTGGACTTTCTGTTAATCCGTTTCATCTATAAAGTTGCAATATGCTCCATATCCCAGACATCAGGCCAGACTGATCTGATGTGGGACCTGTGAGGGTGTGCATGCACTTCCATGGATTGACTGACTTCTCTAGCATATGGTTGGCATTATGCAGGCCTTATTTTAGGGTTATTTATGCATGAACAATCATTGAAAATAAATAAGGAACTCAAGTACACTTTGATCAAGTGCCTCAAACTAACAGTCATTGATAAAAATGTAAACAGGGTCAGCTCCCTCATCACAAGGGGTACTAGTTAAAGGCTCCAGGGGCAGCTCGCTGGGGACAAGGACTAGGTCTAACACATCTTTATATACCCTTCAGTGCTTTATGTGCAAATATGCATTGATTGAAGAGATAAATTGTTTCTGAAGGCAAAACCCTGGTGTGGGTGCTTTTGTGGATGGGAAAGAGAAAGAAGAAAGGAAGGAGGCTAATTGCTATTTCAGTTGGGTAAGAGATACTAAAAAATATGCCTTTTCTGCTTTCGTAGATAATTCATTTCCAGTTAATGGCAGACTCTAAAGAAAGAGGCTATAGCCTCTGAATTTGCCAAGGAGATTCAATCAGATTTGCTACAGGCAAAGAGGGTCATCCTGATGAGAATGGTTGACATAATAGAAAATTTCTGCTTTGCATTTTTTTTTAAAGGCAATGGGGTTAAGTGACTTGCTCAGGGTCACACAGCTAGTGAGTGTCTGAGACCTGATTTGAATTCAGGTCCTCCTGACTCCAGGGCTGGTGCTGTAACCTCTTCACCACCTAGTTGCCCCCTCTGCTTTGTATTTTAAAGGGCCTCTCTCCCCAGTTTTTGTTAGGACAATGTTTGGGGTCTGCCCCATTGAAACTCAGCTCAGAAAATAGAGTCCTAAGGGATTATTCCAATGCTCCAAGAGCATCTGGATACAAGACAAAACCAGAGAACATTAAAAGTTCTGTTGTGAATGGGTTGTGTTTAAAAAAAAATGGATGGTCCTCTTTGTGCATGCCTCTTTTCCCATTTTTTGTGTTTTCATCATTGTTCGATCTGATTCTTCATGACCCCATTTGGGGTTCTCTTGGCAAAGATACTAGAATGGTTTACCATTTCCTTGTCCAGCTCATTTTACAGATGGGGAAACTGAGACAAACAGGGTTAAGTGACTTGCCCAGGGTCACACAGCTAGTTTCTGAGGTCAAATTTGAACTCAGGTCTTCCTGACTACAAGCCAGCTGCTCTATCCAGTGCACCAACCTGCTGCCCTTCTCCCGCCATACGGGAACTTTAATCTATCCAAGGTACTCTACTGCCTCACTGAAATCCCTCATGCTCCTAAAATTCTAGAATTTTTTGATTCTACAAACTAAAGAACTAGAATTCAAATGTATTGTTTTATGCAGTTTCAAAAACTTTGGATCACCCAATCTTAAATGGAGGCATACCTCAGGGACCTGACAGCCATGTCTTGTTCTATATTTAAAACATCCAGCATGACAGGTCTCTTTAGAGCAGAGGTTTTTAACTCGTGGTCCATGAACTTATTTTTTAAATATTTTGGGGGACAGCTAGGTGGCGCAGTGGATAGAGCACCAGCCCTGGAGTTAGGAAGACTTGAGTTCAAATCCCGTCTCAGACACTTGACACTTCCTAGCTGTGTGACCCTGGGCAAGCCACTTAACACCAATTGCCTTGCCAAAAAAAAAAAATTTTTTTCAATAAAATTGGTCATCTTTATTATCCTCTGCATTTTGTTTTGTGCACTTAAAAGTATTTTTCTGAGAAGAGAAACAGGCTGCAACAGAAGGCCAATGGGGTCCATGACAAAATGAAGGTTAAGGTCAACTTTGCCTTAGATTGCTTTTGAAGGAGTTGTTGCACTTAACTGTGATGTGGACATTAAGTATAAAGTTCCTTCCAGGAGATCTTAGTCCCTGTTTACCAATGCTTATTCATTCATTCACTCACCCATTCATTTATCCCTGTTGCTGAATTCTTCCTTAGGGCTTATAATTTGTTTTAGTCTATTCTACTTCTAACTCCAGATGGGGCTAAGTTCTGTCTTTTAATTCTTTGGATCTCTGAGAAAATGGGGTCATGACCACATATCTAGCCCTCCCCCACTTTGGTTTCAAATAGGAAAAAAATATAACAATAATAGCTAATATTTATATAATGTTTGTGGACACTATGTGCCAGGCACTATGCTAAGAATGTAACAAATATTATCTCATTTGATCCTCACAACAACCCTTGGAGGGGGTGCTATTATTATCTCCATTTTACAGAAGAGAAAATGGGCATACAGAGGTAAAGTAACTTAACCAGGATCACACAGCTAGTGTCTGAGATGAGATTTGAATTCAGGTCTTCCTGACTCCAGGCCCCTGTGCCACCTAGCTGCCTCTGTCCTGTTAGTCATTGCTACACAGTTATTGATATCCTCCCTCGGCCTATGTCCCCTGAGCTCAGTCCATGTAAAACCGATCTAGTTTTTTTTTTCCTGGTTACAGACATTCAGTTTTTTTCTCATGAGATTATAGGATTTAGAATGGAAAGGAACCTTAGATGTTATCTCCAGCCCTTTCATCTTCCACTTTACTCCCTGACAAAGACTCTTTCACCCAGTGATGCTGCTCTCCTGGAGGTCCACAAACAAGATGCTCCATCTCTTGACTCAGCATTCTCTCTGTCTCCATGCCTGGAACACTCTCTCCTCAGTTCCAACTACTGACTTCCTTGGCTCTCTTTAAGCCTCAACTAAAATCTCTCTTTCTACAAGATGACTTCCCCAACTCCTCATAACTCCAATACCTTCTCTCTACTATCTCCTATTTGTTCTGGATATAGCTTGCTTTGTATGTATTTGTTTGCATGTTGTCTTCCCTTTCCCCCATTAGAATGTAAGCTCCATGAGGGCAGGGACTATCTTTGGCCTCTTTTTGTATCCCCAGTGCTTAGCATGGTGTCTGCCACTTTGTAGGTCCTTAATAAATGTTGATTGATTGATTAAGATGAGGAAACAAGCCCAGAGGGGGTAGCTACATGGAGCAGTGGATAGAGCACCGGCCCTGAAGTCAGGAGGACATGAGTTCAAATCCGGCCTCAGACCAAACACTTGACATTTATTAGCTGTGTGACCCTGGGCAAGTTACTTAACCCCAATTGCCTAAAAAAAAAAAGGAACCAAACCCAGGGAATTAGAGTTACCAAGGTAGGTAGGTGATGCAGAGGATGGAGTGCTAGGCCTAAGAGTCAAGAAGACCTGAATTCAAAGCCAGCCTTAGACACTTACTAGCTGTGTGACCTTGCACAAGTCACTTAACTCCTATTTGTTTCAGTTTCCTCATCTATAAAATAAGGATAATTTTACCTACCTCTCAGGGCTGTTGTGAGGATCACATGTGATAATAATTGTAAAGCACTCAGCACAGTGGTTGGCACATAATAAACATTAATTAAATGTTAGCTATTATTAGTAGTTTTGTCATCAATTATTATTATTGACCAACATCATATGGGATATCAGTGGCAGAAAAATAATTTGAACCCCACTCTGATTCCAAAACCAGTGGTCTTTCCACTACACCTCTCAGTTTCTTTATGCTACAGGTCACATCTCCATTAACACTTTCTGGCTGCTACATCTCCATCCTCTCCCAAGTAGCTCCCATATAACTTTTAGTCTTTTAGAACTGAATAATTGGGGTTAGATTTAGTGTCCTTCTTTTTCAAGCTTTTCCCTCAGCACTTCACCCTCTATGAAAGCTATTCTACTTTCTCTCAAGCTCCTTTCTGAATCCAGAATTGCATTTAAATTCTTAATTCTTAAAACTCTTATCAGCACACCACCACCATCCTGTGATTAGCCCTTCTAGTCAAGCCTAAAGATTCCTCCTTAAAGGGGTGGTGCTGGCTGGTTAGATTGGGCTATTTATTCACCAAGAGAGGGAGGAAGGGAGCAGGTACATAGAAACAAGAATGACTGAAGAATCCATGAGTACAATCCTTAACACCAAAGGAATTCTACCTATTCCTATATTTAACCTCATTTAACCAACTCATTGTGTATTTGGAGGTATCTGGGGCCTGCTTGACCCAGACTGGTGCATTTATACAAGGTTCCAACTCTCTTTTTTATATCTTTATCTACCATTCCCTTTCCTGTGAAATACTTTCCTTATCTAACCTAAGTTGCTGCAGAATACTGCTGGTTGGTTATGTACCCTAAGCAGACCTAAAGGTTATGAAAATCAAAACTGTACCCCAGAAATGTGAATCTGGTATCAGCAACAGTAGATTCCTTCATATGTTAATAAATCTCTTCACTTTCAATTTGACTTATCTTTGACACCTAGTCATTGGACCGACAATAACAGGTATGTCTCTCCCAAGAGGTGGAGAGAATGGACCAGCAAAGTTATGTGTCTGCCTTCATCTCTCAGAACTAGAACTCAAGGGTGACAGAGAGGGGGAAGCATAACTCTCTTTGTATCCTTTTTTGTGAGTGAATGTCCCACTGAAGGCGTGAATGTTATAAATACATCTTTTAGGAATATTAGAGGTATGTGAGACTCTCTTTCTATGGGAGTGACTTGAGATCTCAAAACCATTTAGGGAAGACTCCTTTCCCTGAAGCCATGTAACTTAAGTACACATCAGCACACTTAAAAGTGTACACACATCTTGTTGGTTAGTTTTGCTAAACTGTTTTTCCCATCTTTTTTTTAATTTTTTGTTACAAGGAAAAATAGATTGAGCAATGTAGGTGATGTAAAAAAAAAGATAATAAAATTTTAAAAATAAAATACATTTTTGGGGAAAGTTTGCATATAAACTTCTTAAAATACTTAAGACCAGACGTTTTTGCCACAAACACACACAAATCAGTTCTACACACATTCACTGAATACTAACTGTATGCAAGGCACTATAGTAATCTGGAGGGACAGAGATGAATAAGATATAGCCCCTTGCCTCAAAGGGCTAAGAATCTGTCAATCAATAAATATTTATTAAACACCTACTATGTGCCAGGCACTGTACTAAGTGCTGGAAATATAAAAAGAGGAAAAAAACAGTCCCTGCCCTCAAGAAGTTTACAATCTAATGAGGGAGACAACATGCAAACAAATATATACAAGCCATATGGAGAATAAACAGGAAATAATTAATAAAGGTAAGGTGCTAGAAGTAAATGGGGTTGGGGAAGGCTTCTGGCAAAAGATGGGACTTTAGATGAAACTCAAAAGAAGCCAGGGGTGTCAGTGGTTGGAATGGAGAAGGGAAAGTATTCCAGGCACAGAGGACAATCAGAGAAAATGCTCAGAGTGGAAAGATGGAGTGTCTTGTTCATGGAACAGCCAGATATGACATTTTTACAAATAAATATAGTGAAATTAGAGTATGAAAGTGCCTAAGAGAGGTTCCACCAAAGTGCTCTGAGACTTTAAAGGAAAGCTTAACAGACTTAACACAAGTCAATATGCAACAAGTTACAGCTGCATGAAGCTAAAGTATGTAAATACTACCGAGTATTGAGGGGAGTTTAAGCAGGTAGGCAAGATGGGGCTAAATAGGAGTGCTCATAGAACAAGACACTTTTGAGACAGGGGAGGAACACAGTCTGGTTATGGACAGAGAGATTTCGTGCTGGTTAAGGTTTAGAGCCAGAAGCCAGTGGTTCTCAAACTTTATGGTGTCGGAACACCGTTAAAAATGATTAAGGACTCCCCCAAGAACTTTTATTGACATGGTATATATCTACTTTCATTTATATTGGTTATATCTATCTACATTACTGTATTCTAAATTAAAATATCTAGGTATTATTACAAAAATAGTTTTTAACCTCAAGGGTCCCCTGAAAGAGTATTGGAGACCGCAGAAGTCCTCAGATCACACTTTGAGAACCACCACCAGAAGCACAAGCCATATAAGAGTTAGAATTTGTCGTTCTTCAGTCATTTCAGTCCATGACCCCTTTTGGAGTTTTCTTGGCAAAGACACTGGAGTGATTTGCTATTTCCTTCTCTGGCTCATTTTGCAGATGAGAAATTGAGGCAAACTGAGTTAAGTGACTTGTCCAAGGTCACACAGCTAGTAAGTGTCTAGGGCAGAATCTGAACTCAGGAAGGTGAGTCTTCCTGGTTCCAAGCCCAGTGTGTCACCTAGCTGCCCCTTCATATAAGAGTTAGAAAGCTGAGAGTAAAATACAATGCCCAGGAGAAGAAAAGAACCTCAAGTTAACTTGGGATCAGTTGATATAGGGTTCTCATGAGTAGGAGGCTAGATTTCTGATCTGCACAGGAAAGATGAGGTAGGACAGAGGGAAAAAGCTAGAACAATGGTCTCAAAAGTGGGTACTGCAGCATAGCCCCAAAAAGTGAGTGATCAGCCATGGGAATATGGATCACATCTTATCTTCCTCTTAAAGCCAAATGTTCTGTGTGACCCTGAGAAAGTCACTTAACACCCATTGCCTAAAAATTTTTTTTTAAAATTTTTTTGAAAAAGCCAAATGTTTATCTGCAATACAACACATACTTTTCACTCATTGTGGCCCAGTGCACTTTTGCTCCGTCCCCTTGGGCCCCTTTGCAATTTTTTAACCTTCCCACTTCTGTAGATGTCATTTATATGACTATATCTTATAGTCATTTATATGGCTATATCTTATTCATCTTTGTGCCTCCAGACTACCATAGTGATTTGCATAGAGTTAGTGCTCAGTAAATGTGCGTAGAACTGATGTGTATATGTGACAAAAAACGTCTGATCTAAAGTATTTTTAAAAGTTTTATGGGGAATGTTCTTGGAATTTCTGCTTTTTAGGAATACAATGTTCATTCAGAAATGTGCATTTCTTTGTGCTAGTTTGGTTAGTATTCAGAATATTAGAGTTTCCCTAAGGAATGGTAGTACCCACAATGCAAGTCCCCACCAAAAAGCAAATAAACAAACAAAAAAAAAAAACCTGAAAAAAAAAGTTTTATGGGGGCAGCTAGGTGGCAGAGCGGATAGACCGCTGGCCCTGAAGTCAGGAGGACCTGAGTTCAAATCCGGCCTCACACCAACCACTTGACAGCTACTAGCTGTATGACACTGGGCAAGTCGCTTAACCCCAATTGCCTAATAAAAAAAAAGTTTTATGGAAAATAACGAAGGCAAGATATGCAACTACAACCTAAGCAGGACAGACAGAAGCAGCTGGACAGAAAAATCCTCTTCCTCCCCAACCCCAAAGTGACCACCTCCTGCCCCACAGGTATTTCCTAGGCTTGGAAACAGCCCCTTGGAGAGTGGGCTCTGTGCTTCAGGGCAGTGATTGGTGAAAAAGAGCCCAGTCCTGTCCATTTTCATTTTGTATCCAACTGAGTAAGTCAAACAGAATAGGCAGGCATGGGAAAGTTTCAATCTTCCCTGTAGATCTCGTTTTCTTCCCCTCTCCTTCGCCAACCTACTCTTCTTCCAAACCGGTTTGTCACTCAGTCACACAGTTTTGCAACCTCATTGCCATGCTCAACTTCCCAGTTCTCCCTGGTTCCAAATATCTAAGCAATTGCCCAATCTTGTCACTTTCTGTGTCCATGATATTTCTCACATCTATCCCCTTCTCTCTGCTCCCATGACTACCACGTACATAAGGCTCTCATTACTTCCTGCCTGGACTATGGAGATAGCTTCCTTCTCTTTTTTTTTTTAAATCACCCAGTCAGTATATATTTATTAAGCAATGGCTATGTGCCAGGCACTGTGCAAAGTGCTGGGGACACAAAAAGAGGCAAAATAAGGTCTCCGCTCTCAAGGAGCTTATAATCTAGCGGGGGAAACAACACGCAAACATCAATTGATTTAAGATATCTTGGTTCGTAGCTTTTTTGGAAATGTTCGTTCTTTTTTTAGTTGTTTTTTTTTATTTTACTTATTAATTTATTTATTTTTTAGTTTTCAACAGGCACTTTTATTAGATTTTGAGTTCCAAATTTTTTCTCCCTTCCTCCCCTCCCCCCACCATTTCAATAGCTTCCTAATCAGTCCCCTGGTCTCATGTCTCTCCCTGCTCCAATCCAACCTCAATATAACCAACCACCAAAGCGGTTTTCCTAAAGCACAGATCTAACCATGTCACCCCATTACTCAATAAACTGCAGTGGCTCCCTATTACTTCAGGATCAAATATAAACCTCTCTTCTATGTAAAGTTCTTCACAACCTGACCCAACCCTACCTTTCTAGACTAATTATAACTTCCTCCCTTTCCTGCGGGGCAGTTTATAGAACTCCAGGCCTGGAATCAAAAAGACTCATCTTCCTAGGTTCAAATCTGGCTTCAGACACTTACTAGCTGTGTGACTCTGGGCAAGTCACTTAATCCTGTTTGCCTCAGTTTCCTCATCTGTAAAATGAGCTGTAGCAGGAAATGGCAGACCACTCCAGTATCTCCACCAAGAAAATAACAAATGGAGTCACAGAAAGTCAGACACGACTGAAAAACGATAGAACAACAATTTTTTCTTCTATTCTCTAGTCCAGTCAAGTTGACCTTCATGCTGTTCTTTTCATTCGAACAAAAACACAACTAGAAGATATAAACACCAATTAAGGTACAATCCTATTCATTAAGAAAAATCACATAAACTAATGGATTTATACTGATAACTTTCTGCTAAATTGAAATTAGAGAGAATTCACTTTTGCCTATTGTTTTTGCATTGTGAATGGTGGCTATCTATACACAGAGAAACATGACACCTATTGAAAATATTATGATAGGGGCAGCTAGGTGGTGCAGTGGATGGAGCACCTGGATTCAGGAGGACCTGAGTTCAAATCCGGCCTCAGAACATGACACTCACTACCCATGTGACCCTGGGCAAGTCACTTAACCCCAAATGCCTCACCCCTCAAAAAAAATACTGTTATATTCACTGACTGTTGTGATCTATTACTAATAGCTAAAATTTGTACAGTACTTCCTATGTACCAGGTACTATGCGAAGCACTTCACAATTATTATCTCATTTGATCTTCACAACAACCCTGGTAGACACTATTGTTATCCCCATTTTACAGATGAAGAAATGAGGCAAACAAGTGAACTTGCCTAAAGTCACCCAGCTAATAAGTATCTGAGGTCACATTTGAACACAGGTCTTCCTGACTCCAGGAAGCCTATTCACTAACAGTGTTCTATTCACTGCATCATCACCTAACTGACCCTATAACTTCCTTGTTGCATGGGGTTCTTTTCCACCCCCAACCAAAAAAAAAAAGATCTTAAAAAAAGGGGGGGACAGTGGATAAAGCACCAGCTCTGGAGTCAGGAGGACCTGAGTTCAAATCCCACCTCAGACACTTGACACTTACTAGCAGTGTGACCCCTGGGCAAGTTACTTAACCCCATTGCCTAGTCAAAAAAAAAAAAGGAAAAGGAAAAAATGTGCCTACTTGGCTAGCTTCACTGCTCAAATTAATTTAATAATTAATTAACAGTTATTACCTACAAGTCTGCTTCATCCCCCCAGGACATAAGCATATTCTCTGAAAGGGTTTTTGTGCCATTATTCGAAAATTGCTTATTTTATTTTTATCTCATCTTTTAAAATTTCTTTTGTGCATCTTTTGTAATTATATGTATAAATACATGAAAATAACATTATATTTATATATGTATAACATAGTACATGTAAATAATTTATAAATATATATATATACATATATACATATTTGAGGCTGCTGCTAATTTTTTTAACTGATAGAAATATATAGTTAATATAGTAGGGGGACCACTGAACAAGAGGACAAAAAAGCTGGCCAAGAGGCTATTACAACAGTCCAGACTCTTGGGGATTAGGTTCTAGACAAGTCTAGTTGTGGAAATAGGCAGATCTTCAAGGTATAGCAGAGGACAGATCAACAGGAAGTGATGATAGACAGGATTGTTCCCCTGTATTGGAGTATTTTTCATAATTATGGTTTCTTTTGATACCTTGTTGGCTAGCACTACTCTCCAGTCATAATGGAGAAAACAGTCTCCTTCCCAGCCCAGCAGCTCCCAGCACTGGGGGGAGAAGGGAGAATTCCAGGAAGCAAAGGCATTGGTGGAAACCTATGGGAATTGAGAGGAACCCTGGCAGAAGGCACCCAGAATTTTTCAAAGGGGAAACTAAGCAAACCTACACTGCAAATCCACAAGTTCAGTCCTGTTTTTCTCAGTCGCTCCTGGGGCCTCCTCTGCAAGAACTAGGGGTTATCCCCTGAGGCCTCAAAGCCCAGTGAGAGCATCTGGCATCCAGGGAAAGCTATACAGTGAAGAGCTAAGCCCTGGGAATGGGCCATGGAAGGAAGAGCCAAGAATCCATCTAAAGCCAGAGAAATATCACAGACTTTCAGCTCATTAGACAGCAGCCTGCATTTTTTTGCCACCTCTACAAATATTTGTGGATGACTCCTGCACATTGGAGGCTGATGATAAGCTCTTAAGCAACAGACAAATAGCCATCTACACCTCTCCTCCCCTCGGAGGATTATAACTAACAAGGGCTCATAGAGCTTTTCCATCTACAGCTGCAAAGGGGAAGCCATCTAGTCCAGCCCTTTGTTTTACAAATTAGGAAAACAAGGTCCTAAGAGGACTCACCTCCACCTTTTAGAATCCTCATTTTTCCTTCAAAACTCAGCTGAAACATCACTTTCTACATGAGACCATTCCTGACACCCCCCCTCCACAAGATGCTAGTGGCTTCTCATCTTGCGTTTACATATTTATTTCATACACTTCTGCATAGTTCTATAGTACTCCCTGTGGAATATTCTCCCAACTCACACACATTCACAGGGCACAGAGACAGAGGCTGGTGACCATATTACATCTGACTCTAAGGGCAACCCTGCTGTTTGCTATACTTCAAGTACAAGCGACGACCCAAGATCACACAGATGGTTAAGCGGCAGAGTCTAGGTCCCCCAACTCCAAATCTAGCATTCTCTTCACTGCATTATGCTGCCTCCTTCTCTCTGGAACAATATCAACAAAATATGTAGAAAAATCTTCCCAGAATCTTTTGTTAGGCTAAAGGAGAAGTTTTGACAAGATCAGAAATGTCTTTGTCAAAACTTCCCCTTAGCCCGAACAAAAGATTAATCATCCATAGACAAGGGCAATACCTCAAAAGAAAATTTCAGTGACCTTTCAAAAAGAAATGAATGAGGAACAAAAATAAATGAGTACAATAGCCATGTGCTTCTCTTAGTATTGCTTAGTATAGCTACCTCTTACAATCATCTCTAATTGCTCCCCCAGAATCCAGTCTTTTCCCATTCCAGTCTATCCTTCATCCAGCAGCCAAAGCGATTTTCTTAAAGTACAAGTCTAATCATGATACCCCACCACTCAACAAATTCCAGTGGCTACTCATTACTTTTTGAGTCAAGTACAAATGCCTTTATTTGACATTTAAAGCCTCACCTCCACCTTTTAAAATCTCTAATTATTTCCCTCAAAGCTCAGATAAACATCACTTTCTATATGAGGTCATTCCTGATTCCTCCCAGATGCTAGTAGCTTCTTAGCTTGCATTTACATATTTATTTCACATACTTCTGCTTACGTTTATATATATATATATATATATATATATATACACATACACACATACATGTATATATGTGTATATATGTATATATGACATATATATGTATATATACATATATATGTGTGTATATATGTATATATGACATATATGCATATATACATACATATATGTGTGTGTATATATGTATATATGACATGTATATATGCATATATATACATATATGTGTGTATATATGTATATATGACATATACATATATGTACATATATGTGTGTGTGTATATGTATATATGACATATATATATATATGAATGTATCCCTCTGGAATATTCCCCCAGCTCACATACACTCACAGGTTACATACACAGAGGGCAGTGACTACTATTACTTTTAGTTCTAAGGACAACCCTATTGGTTGCTATACTTCTAGTACTAACTTCTGAGCCCCCACAGATGTGCTTCCCTTTAACAATCAGGCAATATATTTAACCTGATTTCAGGAAGGGCATTTACTAAAAATGATACCATAAAAACAATTGATACAAATATTCTCTCTGAAAATCTAAGGCACTTTATCTCACAAATATACCCAGCATCTATGGAAACAGTACACTCAAATTTGATACAATGTTGGACACATACATATATTGAAAATATGTGTGGAGATAACGCAGAATTCCTGGTATTTGAAAGTCCTTTTTTCCTTCATAGCCAGTCTTGTTAACACATTAAATCATTAATGATTATATTTATTGTGGATTTATGGGAAAATTTCTTAACACCTACTACTCTCTTGGTTGGTTTCTTGATTCAAGTGAGTTATCTGGACTTGCTAGGATTATAATAATTAAGGTAGCTTTCTTCCTCTCACCACCTATACTTTTATATGTACATGTTGTCTCCCCAGGACAAAGTGTAAGGTCCTTAAAGAGACCTTAGGTCCTGTTTCGTTTTCTTACTTTGTAACCCCAGTACTTGGCACAGTGTTTGACACAGTTTAGTGTACAGTACATGCAACATTTGTTGATTGATTGAATCTATTAATCACACATATTTAAATGCCCAGCTTTGTCCAGCCAATGCAAGGCTCTGTGAGGATGCAAATAAACATAAGGCAAAATATATGTCCTTTAGTATCTTACAATCTAGTTGGAAAGACAAAGTAATTGCAAGGAAAACAATTCATACAAGATAATAATAACTCACATTTACATAGCCTTTTACAAAGCATTTTCATTACAAAAACCCTGGGAAAGGACATTTTGTGCAAATATTATTATACTCATTTTGCAGATGAGAAAACTGGATCATAAAATAAGTAAATGGCAAAGCTGGGATCCAAATCCAGGTTTCTGACTTCACATTAAGCACTCTGCCCCAACACCATGCTGGTACAATCCTTAATTGCAATAAGAGTGATATAAATTAGGTATTGAAGTATCAAAATTATAACATGTCAAGTACATAGGAAAAGTCAAAATAGAGAGGCACATTGTGGTAGAAGCAATAATATCCTAAGGTCCTACTCCTTGCAGGCTAGGCTAGTTTTTCCTTAAAAGGCATTTGAACCATCCTTAAGCTGTAATGAAACTGAGGCTCTTGGACCACCATGGGTAACACAGAGGCAGAGAACCTATGCACAAATGAGTCAATTCTGTATTCTTACTGAATATCCTTTCTCTGCTCTGATTATCCTTTTTATGTTATAGCAAAGTAACTCCTTTTTTGATGAATATAGGATGGACTATGAATTTCTTATCTTATTCCAATCTCAAACCTGAACTATCACACTAGCCTGATCCAGGAATGGCCTTCTACACATGTAAGATTTGAAGAGGGAGGTATCATTTCAAGGTAGGGGAATCAGGTAAGACCATGAAGAAAGTGACATTTGAGCTGGACTTTCATGGAAAGGAAGGAGTTTAAAAGGAAGTTATATAGAGGGCATCCAACCCAACAATAATCATTGCATGGAAAAGTTCAGAAGCAGGAGAGAGGAGGATGTATGGAAGAGCTAATAGCTCAATCTGACCAGAGTATAGAGTGTGTTAAGCGGAGGTTAAGTAAGACTGGAAACGTAGGTGAGAGCCCAGATTATGGAGGGCTTCAAATAGCATACAAGAGTTCATATTTTTCCTGTAGGCAACTGTAGGCATTGAAGGTATTTTTGTCTTGGTTTGGTTAGGCTTTGTTTTTGCAAAGGAAGTATATGATCAGACTTGTGCATTAGATAGATGTTTTAGCACCAGAGGAAAAATATGTTGGTGGGAGAAGAGACAGCATATGGATAAATTAGGAGGCTGTTAAAATAATCCAGGTAAAAGGTAATGAGTCCCTGAACTAGAGTAATATTAGTATGAGTAGAAAGGGGGTAACAGATGTTAAGCTTTTAGAAGACAGAATTGACAGGACGTGGCTAATGATTGGCTTTGAGAAATGAGGAGGGGGCAGCTAGGTGGTGCAGTGGATAGAGCACTGGCCCTGAAGTCAGGAGGACCTGAGTTCAAATCTGCCCTCAGACCAAATACTTGACACTTACTAGCTGTGTGACCCTGGGCAAGTCACTTAACCCTAATTGCCTAAAAATTAAAAAAAAAGAACTTTAAAAAAAAGGAGACCACAACTGAGAAATGAGGAAGAGAAGAGAAACAAAGATACTTGAAGTTTCAAGCTTAGGTGGCTGAAGCAACGATATTGCTATTGACAGAAATAAAGAATTGAGAAGGACAGACAGCTTTTGGTTGAGGAGAGAGGGATGGGAAGAGCATCCAAGACAAAGGGAAATCTATCCCTGGGACTTTGGAACCCCATCTTCTCCTCAGTCATTTTCTACCCTGTTACTGCTGTTCGTCCAAGCCAGACATCCACAGGTCATGCCTGGGAGGAGGTAAGCCACTCAACTATGAATTCTCTGTCACCACACAAACTCATCTTCACCTAAGTCATTTTCCAGACTGCCTAACTACAACCCACTTTTTCTTCCTCTCATTCTGAGAACTGCAATAAAATCAATGCTTCCACTGACTCTGAAAGGGGTGTGTCAGTCTATTGCCCTATGGCTACACTCACCATCTCTGTGACTTCCCTTGTCACCCCCCTCCCATATATGTTGTCTGCCTCTGTTAGAATGCGAGCTACTTGAGCGCAGGGATTGTTTCACTTTTGTATCTGGACCCTCAATGTTTAGCAGAGTGCTTGGCACACAGTAAGGATTTTATGAATGTCTTTTCATGAATTCATTTGCCAGAGCAGGCAAAAAACTCAGATTGGGTAATATATGTGGGGGAAACTGAAGAAACTGGCCTCATTTCAGTATAAGGTTTGTGTTCAGAAGTAATGTGCTAAGATGTACATTTAACATAAAACAAGCTTATAGAGAACTTTGGAAAACAAAGGATTTTTGGAATGGATGAAATGTGATGTGATGTAAGTTGTGCCGGTGGCTGATTAATCTGAGAGAAATATGTATGATATCTTTAAATAGGGAGAGACAGAAGCCATGGAGATGTTGTTCAGTAATCCAGGTGTGAGCTGAGGACAGCCCAGACTAAGGCAATAGCATTAGGAAAGGCCAAATTGAGAGACACTTTAAAGGAAGAAATGACAGTTCATGGTGACAGATTATACAAAAGGCATGAAGGACAAGTCCAAGATATCTTCACTATTTTTGTTAAACTACCATTCAGTCATACTCCCAGATCCAGACCTTGTTATTTTTGTCCCTTCACTCTCCTTCATCCCACTCTGACTGCCCTACTGGAGGTGTTCATCATTATCTGCCTAGACCAAAGATTCCCAAACTTATCTGGCCTACTGCCCCTTTTCAAAAAAAAAAAAAATTACTCAGTGCCCCCTTGGAAATCGACTTTCTCTAACCCTTTGATAGTTTTTTTAAATATCTGCATCATTTCAAAAAAATATAAAATATTTTTAAATTACATATTTTACATTTAATAATTTATTACAAATTTGTGGAGTTTTTCCTGCATTGAAATTTTGATGATGCAATATTGTATCATGTAACCATATAGCATCATATTATAAACCAGTTATTACATGGACATATTCCTGCCTATGAATGCTGGACTTCCCAACAATATTCAACACATTTGCCTGCCAACACTTGCTTGTTAAGACCTGTTGACGGACTTGACCACTGATTAGTTATAATGTACATTTTGTATGTTTATTTGGAAAATAATGTAATCACTATGACTTTAACTCTGTTATACAACAAATGAAACATGTGCAAATGGTTTTTCAAAATTTTCTTCTCTTCTCTTCTCTTCTTTCCTTATGCTTCTACCACCTCTTATTTTTATTCAACACCCCCTCAATTGCACCAGAGGCTACTACCACCTCCCTGGATCATTCCAGCGGCATCCAAGGGGTAGTATAGCCCACTTCAGGAACCTTTGGCTTAGACTACGGTCCTAGCTTCCTTACAAGTCTTCCCTGCTTCAAATCTCACCATGCCCCTCCCCCCAATCCAGCCTTTCTACCACTTCTAGAATAAAGGTCCTTATGAATGGGCTTAGTCATGGCAAGCCTTTGTTAAGAATTTGCTGGGGTTCCTCTTTATTCCACTAAGTAAACTTCATACTCTTCTGTCTGACACACAAGGCCCTCTATTACTTTTGCACCTTTCCCACTGGCCCTCTTAATGATTCCCAGAGCACATAATCCATACTCCATCCTTATGGGGTTCCACTCTGCTCCTCATGAACGTACCTTGCCTTTTCCTGGCTCCCATATCTTTACTCAGACTATTCCCTCGTGCTTAAAAAGTCCTTCCTGTCCAGCTACTGAATTTATAATCATCCTTCAAAAGCCTGAAGCCAACCTTGGAATAGGGAAGAACTGGGTTCAAGACCCATCTCTGATACATACAGATTGAATGACCCTGGGCAAGTAACTTAGTCTCTTGGTGTTCCCAGACAACTGTCTAAGACTTGGAGTTGCAGCACAGTTGAGGACCTGCATTGGTAGAAGGAGTTTCCCCATGGGAGCTCCCTACACTAATTAAATCACAGTTACAGAACAAAAACAGCCCATTAAAAGCCAACTCAAATGCCATCTCCACACCTTCCATGATCAGCTAATCAGGAATCATCTTCCTTAAGACTCACAGAGGATTTTTGTAGCCTTCTAGTTCATTTATCATAAAATATGAGGATAATAGTTTTCCACAGTTGTGTCTTACCCCCTCCTAGACTGTAAACTCCTTGCAGTAGGAACTGTGCTTATAACCATGTAGCAGCTAGATGGTAAAGTGGATAGAATGTTGAATCTGGAGTCAGGAAGACCTGAGTTCAAATTCAGCCTCAAACACTTACTAGCTATGTGACCTTGGGCAGTCACTTGACTTCTATCTGCTTCTATTTACTGATCTGTAAAATGAGGACAGTTATTATAGGACCTCCCTCGCAGGGCTGGTGGGGAGGATCAAATGAGATGGTATATGCAAGGTACTTCACAAATGCTAGTTATTATTATAACCTAGGACAGTGTTCTATACACAGTAGACTTAACAAATGTTCATTAAATTAAGTGAAATTTCACATTTTCTTTCATGAAGTCTTCCCTAATTTCCCCAGCCATTAATGCTTTCTCCATCTTCAGTTCATGTTTCATTATATCCTATTAGGATACAAATTACTTGAAAATGGGACTATTTTAATCATCTTTGCATCTCTAGCACCTTGTAGTACCTGACACATAGTAGGTGTTTAATAAATGTTTCTTTAAACACAGTCTAGCCTGGGAGACTGGCAGAAATGGAGTAAGTTCACTTAACCCCAATTGCCTCACAAAAAAAAAAAAAGAAAGAAAGAAATGGAGTAGTTGAGGAGAGTCATTCAAAATGGGTTATTAAGGTTGACAAAAATCAGGTCAGGACCTTGGTTCTAAGACTCCGTTGACCTTTCACTGTTCTACATGTTCCTAGCCCAGGGCAGAATTTGACAATAGGTCAATGGAAGGCAATATGAGTATGATGTGGTAGAAAGAGCACTGTTCTGGCATTCAGGAGACCAGGGTTCTAGTGCTGGCTGTCCCAGTCCCCACCTGTATGATTTCGACAGGTCATTCCCTTTGGGGGAGTTTCCTGTCCCAAATGAGCCTCAGTTTCTTCATCTGTAAAATGAGAGAGTTGGTCAACATGATTTTTGGGGTTCTTCCTTCCCTGTTCAAAAAATGTTATGATGAATAATGTTCTTTACTAAATACAAACTTCAATCACCTCTTCTCATGTCCTGTAAGACTGTCCAGCCCTACCTTCACACTATAGCATAAAACAGGCAAATGGACAGAAAATGAAACAGACAGACCGAATAAGTCATAAACTTCAGGATGGTTCCTGAAGCCAGCCCAAGGTGACATTTCAGGAAGGATCTCACTTGCAGAGCAACTCCCCTCTCCATGGCAGCGCAGCTGAGAGCAAGGTTTCAAAATGGCATCCTCTTCCTCCTTTATCCCATGCACAAATATAACATGCTGGGCTTAGCTTGTTTTCCAAGTTGCCGCTGGAGACCTCCTCAGAAATGTGCTCTCACATCTGATAGTGTATTTTAAACACATGGCCTGGGGCTGACTGCACTCATCATTCTTGCTCAGTCTTTCCCACACATGGATTTTCTACCCAGGCAGAATACTCAGTCCAGCTTCCTCAGTTGCTAAGCAAACACAATTAAACAAAGGAACACAAACACTGTCTCATTTTCTAAGGGGGCCTCTGGGCCTCCCCCCTGCAGACTGACCTGATGGTGTGAGGTGGGCTTGCCCATAGGAGAAGATGAGAAAATGAGTCAGGGAAGATCAAAGTCAGGCCAAGAAGCACCACCTCTTGGAAGCAAAGAATAATGCAGACCGTATTAATCACATGAAGTCATGGAGCTTGAAAGACTCAAGGACTGCTTTCCACCCTAAGCAGAATGACTAAATTATTACTCCATCATTTCACTCTCCAGATACAATTAATCACCAGTCTTAGCCTTTTTCTTCTTCTTGAGGGTAGGAAGGTTTCAAGCAATGGAAATCATCCTTGCCACTTACTCTATAAATCTTTGCTTTTGTTCCTTTCACAGAGAATGACAGATCCTCGCCATGGGTATTCCATGTTAGTAAGGGGTTTTCAAAGCAGCTGTAGGTATCATCCCAATAATCAGAACTAACATTTACAGAAGGTTTCAGCACTCACAAAGGTTTTCCCAACAGGCATTTATTAAACACCCGCTGTGTGCCCAGGTACTGTGCTAAGCTCTGGGGGATACAAAGAAAGGCAAAATCAATCAACACACATTTATGAAGCACCTATTATGTATACTGGGGAAGAGGATTTCAGTAAAGATAAGATTTTTCTTTTAGCATATAACAATGATTTTCTTCTTTTTGTATCAATTGCAGTTGAAGTAGCTAGGTGGTACAGATAAGCAGCACTCTGTGTGGTACTGGGCCTGGAATCAGGAAGACCTATTCAAATCTAGCCTCAAACACTCACTAGCTGTGTGTCCCTGGGCAAGTCAATTAACCTGCATTTACCTCAACTTCCTCATCTATAAAATGGGGGTGATAATAGTATCTATCTCACAGGGTGGTTTAGAGGATCAAACGAGATAACTGTAAGGCACTTAGCAAAATGCCTGGCACTTAGTAGGTGCTATATAAATGTTAGCTATTATAAAGTGATCTAAAGAGAAGGCATAGCCATAGTGAATAGCGAGCCAGTCTCTGAATCAGGGCGACAACTTCAAATCCCAACTGTGACCTCTGACACAGTCTGTGTGACTCTAGGCAAGTCACTTAATATCTTTGTGCCTCAGGTTTTTCTATAAGATCTTAAGTTGCAGAATAAGTTGGATGACCTGTATTAAGAGATGAAATTTCCTTACCAGGCATTCCCATTAAGATACAGTCAGTCCCCACCCTGACCCCTCCCATCTAAAAAAGTGCCCAAATATACTCATTTTTCCTAAAAGAATAGAGCAGTTTATATCAACAGGTGCCAAGGAGTTCTTAAGACTTTTTTAGTTTTAGGTGACGATAGGATTTAACACGGGCAGCTAGGTGGCATAGTGGAGAGAGTGCTGAGCCAAGAGTCAAGAATAGTCTTCTTCATGAGTTCAAATCCAGCCTCAGACACCAGCTGTGTGACCCTGGGCAAGCCACGTGGCTACTGTTTGCCTCAGTTTCCTCATCTGTAAAAACAGAGAAGGACATGGCAAACCACTCCAGTATCTTTGCCAAGAAAACCCCAAGTGGGATCACAAAGAGTCAGATGTGACCGAAAAACAAGTGAACAGGACAACAGGGTTTAATAAGTTAACTATATATTTTTCTTCTTTCCAAAAGGAGAGCATTCAGGCAGTCCCGATATTAAGAACACTGAATAATTCCAGTAGAATTCAACAAGTTCACAGTGGCTTTTACAAGAAAATGAATGACTTCACCCATCCTCCATGAGAAGGAAGCTATGAAATACTTTCAGATTATTTCTTGAACAACTCAGTTATATGAAGAGAATCTGAAAATTAAACAGTACAATGCAATGAAAGAGAATGGAATGCAGTTTTAAGGCAATAAAATAAGAAGAGAGGCAATGTATTACATGTTCCTTGAGGCAGAATAGTTGAAAGACCATGGGGTTCCTGTTTCTGCCATTTAGGATTTGGGTCACCTTAGGGAAATCACTTATCCTCTTTTGAATTTCAGTTTCATCATCTATAAAGAGAAGGAGTTGGACAGGATGGCTTCTAAGGGCATTTCCAGCCCTTGATTTGTGATCCTGTGATCTGATGACACAGAGTCAGAAGACTTGGATTAAGAGTTCTGGCTCTACCATTTATTGACTGTGTGACCTTAAATAAATCACTTAACTTCTGAAAACTTCCATTTCCTCATCATTAAAGTGGGTATCATAATACTTACCCCACTTATTTTATAGAGATATTGTAAGCAATAAATCAGATAAGGTGTGTGGAAGCCCAAAACTCTATGTGAAAGTGATTATTAGTTATTATTAGAGAATATAATAATCATCTCACATCAGAATAATCAAGTATGAATCAAACACTTTTCATGCTCTCCAAAGAGTGGATTAGCATTTTAATTTGAGTTAATTTGAGCAAAGGGAAATTATTATTGTTCTGAACGATAATATTAAGAGATGATTCATCTGCGTTGCCCACATTTCAATTCTTGCAAATATAAGAAGAATCTGTGATGTCATCATTAGAGAAACTCCTAATGTGGAAATTCCCTAGACCAACTCAAATTAGAATCAATCTATGACTATATGAGTCCTAGAGGGTTGTCTGAGGCACATAGAGTTCTTCCTTCATTAGAATGTAAGCTCCTTGAGGGCAGGGACCATCTTTCTTTTTTATTGTATTTGTACCCTTAGCACAGCCCCTGACCCATAATAAATGCTTGTTTCTTTTCTTTCAGAGAGATTTAAATGACTCACCCAGAATTATAGATCTAGTAAGTATCAGAGGTAGTATTTGAACCCAGATTTCTAGGACTTCAAGCCTAACATTCTACTTACTTTGACACATTACCTCGATATTTCAATCTATTAGGGAGAAATATAAAGTTCTACACTTATACTTCAATATTTCAGTGGAGTCATGATCTCCTTCAAGTGGATCTTCCTTTCCAATAGTGAAGATTACAACCCATCTGCATTGCCCCATCTTCTGAGATAAAAGGACATGTCCATGTCCTTCAACAAATCCTCCCTAAAGGATCTCTCCAGTGAGATAGATATGCCTTCTTCTAGGATTTCTAACTTTCCATAGGTACCAGTAGAGCATTTGATCTGTCCATCTCTATTATTCCTTGCTCTTAATGTATAATTGGCTTGCCTCTTATTCCAATCATACCTTTTCAGGATATTGTGTTTTATGCCACTGCTTACAAGTAAGTTATTGTTGGTCATATGCTGTAGCCAATTTCCAACCACCCTGTGTCTTTCATTACTCTTTGAGTCATTGCAACTTTGATTCTTTCATGATTGGAGCGCTCCATAGTGGTAACCATAGAGCATCACTGGAAGAAAAATAAAGGCAACAGCTTGGAGTCTTAAAATGCAATGTGATTCTCCAAGCCTCAGTGATACCTCTGAGGTCATACTGGACTCCTTGCACTGAGATTTCCAGTTCACCATGTTTATTATCCATACTTTGTTCATTTGTGCACCTAAGAAGGTGAGTTTATTGATGGTTCCCTTATTAGATATTGTCTGATGAATTACTGATCCTTTCTTCTGCTATTCTTCTTCTTATCATAAACCTACTACTCTCTTTGGTATTAAATTAATCAATGTATTTAGAAAGTGTTTTTTTCCCTTACCCCAAGTTTTAGGTTTAAGGCCCCCTTGACTAGATTTGGAATGCTACAGGAAAATATAGATTTTACCAGCCTTTGTTAACTTCACTCCATCCCTAGCCAAAAGCTCATCATTCTTGAAATCACAGAATCACATAATTCTACTTGAAGACATCCAAGGAGAGGATATCCCTCAAGTCCATTCCACTTTTGTAAAGCTCTAGTTGTTAGAAAGATCTTCCTTAAATGAAGCCTAAATTACTTCTTTGCTACTTCTCCCCATTGCTCTTGGTTCTTTTCTCTGGGGCCAAACAGAATGGGTCTAATCCTTAGACTTCAAACCCTGAAGACATCAACCATGTATCCCTTGAGTCTTTGCTTCTCTGAAATAAACATGCCTAGTCTCTTTAACTTGTCCTCATATGACATGAAATCAAGAATCCTCCATTATCCCGATCCTCTGGATACTCTCCATATTATCAATATCCTTCTTAAACCATGGTCCCCCTAAATACATTGCTCTGGATGAGTTCTGATTAGGGAAAAGCACAGTGGGACTACAAGTTCCTTATTCTTAAAAGCCATGCTTCTCTTAAAGCAGCCCAAGATCATATTCACTTTTTTTTGACTGGTGCATCATACTGCTGATTCATATTGAGCTTTTAGTTCACTAAAACCTCCATATCTTTTTTCAAACAATTGCTATCTACTCGTGCCTTCCCTGTATCATACTTGTGAAGCTGATTTTCTTTGTACCCAAATGCAAGACTTTACATTTTTCTCTATTGAATAGAATCTTATTAGACTCAGCTCAATGTTCTAGCCTGTCAAGGTGCTTTAGTATCTCAACTGTATCATCTAGTGTATTAGTGATTCATCCTAGCTTCATGTCAACTGACAATTTGATGAACGTGCCATCTCTGGCATGTTCCAAGTCATTGATAAGAATGTCAAAAAGCAAAGGACTAAGCAGATCCCTGGGGTACTCCATTGGAGACCTCTTGCCACATTGACATGAACATTTAGCAACTATTCTTTGAGTCTGACTACCCAGCTAGTTCTTAATCTATTTGATTATACTGTCATCTAATCCATATCTTTCCATTTTCCCTATAAGAATAGCAGGAGACACTTTATCAAAAACTTTTTTAAAATCTAAAAAGTTCTTATTAAAAACACATATTCCCCTCATTTACTAATTCAGTAATCTTATTTTAAAAAGGAAATGAGGCTAGTCTCCTATACTCTTCGGAATCACTGCTTCCATTTCTAGATGATCACCAGTCATCTCTTTAATGATTCATTTTAGAATTTTCCCAGAAATCAAAGTCAAGCTCATTGGCTTCTTATCATAAGGTGAACATAACTAGGGTAACTGTGGACAGAAGCAAATAAGGTAGTGTACCAACAGAATAGTGACACATTTGTAATGGACAGGCCAGTATTCTGTCCCACTATCATGTTTGGATTCACTCTTTTGTGATCAAAGTCTTTTGAAAAGACAATTAATCTAGATGGTGGAAAGAGTCATTGTAGTAATAGATTCCAATCTAACAAGCAAGTTTTAAACACCTATTCTGTGCAATACACTGGAGGATGCAAAGATAGAAGGAAAACTAGGATCTGCTATCAAGCAGCTTGTCTTCTACAGTGAAGCAATAAGTACATACATATATAATATGTGTGATATATATACATATATAATAACATGTTATATAAAATATGTCTGCATAGATATATAGATACGTATAGATATATAAGCAGCTAGGTGGTGCAGTGAATAAAACACAAGACCTGGAGTCAGGAAAATCTAAGTTCAAATCTAGCCTCAGATACTTACTAGCTGTGTGACCATTGGCAAGTCACTTAGGCCTATTTGCCTCAGTTTCCTCATCTGTAAAATGAACTGGAGAAGTAAATGGCAAACCACTCCAGTATCTTTACCAAGAAAACCCCAAAAGGGGGTCACAAAGAGTTTGACCTGACTGAAACAACTGAACAACGACAACACTTATAAAACTATAAAGTCACCAAGAAGTCACAATGGGCTGATTGAGGGGAAGAGATTTATATATCACAAGGATAACCAAAGGTGTAGTGTCAGGAAAATTCTTCCACAGAGTTAGCTAAATCACTGGGGGGATTCCAAAATTTTTGTAGATGCTATATTTCTCTTCTTCTCTTGGCTTCTTGTTTCAGGAAGAAATCTTCCTTAATACTATCATTGCATTAATTAAGTTTTAGCCAGGTGAGATTAATATCAATAAGAAACAGCCTTTGGTTAACAAAATGCTCCATAAGGAATGGCATAATAAAATTTAATAAAAAGAAATCCAAAAATCTCATAACATCCTCAACTTCTTTGCAGAAATGGGAGGAGAGGGGGGGAGGGGAGAGTGTCCATGAGTATGGAAGTGTGTATATAACAAAGGTTTTTTTAATATGTTGGGATGTATGTGTATAGATATAGATATATATAATGGAATTTTTTTTCTTCCTTTCTTTTTAAAAAATTGTTATAAGAGAAGACTCCCAAGAAAGAGGAAGGAAGAAGGATTCAGTAGAAAATACAGGTTACAGAAAAACAAAAGCTATAAAGAAAATTTAATACTTAAAAAAGAGAACATGAGCAAATGCTTTGAAAACTTTAAAAAGTAATAAAAATTATTTAACTATTAATGTGATAATGATGATAGTATTAGAGTTATTATCATATGATCACAGCTTTACAGCTAAAAGAGGCCTGATCTTAAAGGTCATTTAATGCAATCCCTTCATTTTGTAAATGAGGAAACTGAGGCCCAGAGAGGTTAATTACTTTCCAAAGATCACAGGTAATATCTGACAAAGACAGGAGCAAAACCTGAGTCCTCTGACTCCAAATCCAACATTCTTCATATCTTACCATCTTGCCTCTCAATCAATCAATTTTTATTAAAGGTCTGCTATATGCCAGACACTGTGCTAAGCACTGGGATTACAAAAGGAAGCAAAAGATAATCCCTATCCTCAAGAAACTCAGAATCTAATGGGAGAGGTAACAAACCAATATATACCAGAAAGTTATATGAAGGATAAATAGGAAATAATCAATACAAGGAACATGCTAGAATTAAGAGGGGTTGGGAAGGCTTTCTGTAGAAGGTGGGGTTTTAGATGGGACTTAAAGGAAGCCAGGAAGATTGGCAGTCAGAGAGGAGGAGGGAGAGAATTCCAGGCATGGGAGACAGCCAGAGAGAATGCCCAGAGCCAAGAGGTAGAAATGGAAGGTATTGTTCATGAAGAGCAAGAAAGCCAGTGTCACTGGATAGAAGAGTTAGTGTTGCAGATAAGGTATATCACTGGAAAGCTGGAGGGGTCTGGGTTACAAAGGGCTTTGAACAGAGCATTTTGTATTTGATCCTAGAAGCAATAGGAAGCCATTGGAGTTTACTGAGTGGAAAAGTGGGAGTGACATGATCAAACCTATGCTTTAGGAAAATCACTTTGATGGCTGAATGAAGGGTGGATAGGAACAGGAAAAGACTGAGGCAGGCAGAACCACAAGCAGACTAGTGCCCAGGCACGAGGTGATGAGGGTTACCATTAGCATGATGGTAGTGCTAGAGGAGAGAAGGAGGTATATTCAAAAGATATTGCAAAGGTGAAATTAACAGGCCTTGGCAACAGATCGGATATGGGGAGTAATAGAAGAATCCAGGATAACTCCTAGGTTGTAAACCTCTGTATTATTATTATTAATTACCAGCAGTAAAAACTGTAATAAAATGGTAGACATGTTTGTGAGTGCATCTTGCCTTTGTACAAATGTGCTTCAGAAAAGTTCTTCATCAATCTTTTTTTTTTTAAACCAAGTATTTAAGAATACTCAGGGAGCTTCTTATTTAAAGGAACTTCCCAACAAATTCTTTATTAAAGCCAAGAATCTTTCTGTAATGCAAATAAGCATACCTTCATTAATCTGTTTGGTAAGTTCAGATATTTGCATGTTGCATTTTCTAAGAGTTCATTTAACATGTCCATTTAAACAGCTGCTCTACCTCACCCATCTTAACACTTCATCTTTCCAAGGATTCTGGGTTTATCAGAGAAGGATTTGGGCATATTTGGGGGCAGCAGAGCAACTTCTTTTCTAACACTTAAAAGTAGCAGATTCAATTCACTACTCACTCTTTGCATTCTGAAAAGACAACTTAAGCACTTTCAGTAGAGGATGGCACCTCTTTGGGTCTTAGTTTCCTTCTCTTTGGAATAAGAGGGCTGGCCTAGGCATCACCAAGTTTGCTCTCAGCTCCAAAACCCTCTGATGCTAAGACATTGTGGGCATTAGCTGGAACCATTCTTTGAGAAGCTTATACCTTTGTTTAAAGGCTGTCATGGGATACATATTGCTGTATTTACTTTGTGACTTCTGGAATTACCCTTAGAAAAATAAGCCTCCAATGTGATCTTTGCTACCTGTTCTTTAATACTTAAAGAGGTGTGGGTAACAAGGGATGAGATTAATTAAAAGATTTATTTTTCCTTAGCTGTTGTAATTTTCTCTTCATTCAATTAATAAGTCCGTCTTTATTGAGAATCTACTGTGTGAGAGGGCAGCTAGGTGGTGCAGTGAATAGAGCTCTGGCCTTGGAGTCAGGAGGACCTGAGTTCAAATTCAGCCTCAGACACTTAACACTTACTAGCTTGTGTGACTCTGGGCAAGTCATTTAACCTTGATCACCTCACCAAAAAAAAAAAAGAAGCAAAAAAAAGAAGAAGAAGAAGAATCTACTGTGTGCCTAGTATTATGCTAGGCTAGTATTATTGCTATGGACCAAACAGAAGTATAAGCCATGATTCCTGCTCTTGAATCAAACTAAATTCAGAAAACAAAAAAATTTGTTAAATGACAATTGTATGCAATGTACCAAACTAGGAAAGAGAGAAAGAGAGAGAGAGAGAGAGAGAGAGAGAGACAGAGAGACAGAGACAGAGACAGAGAGAGAGAGGGGGAGAGAGAGACAGAGAGACAGAGAGAGAGAGAGAGAGAGAGAGAGAGAGAAGAGAGAGAGAGAGAGAGAGAGACAGAGAGAGAGAGAGAAGGAAGGAAGGAAGGAAGGAAGGAAGGAAGGAAGGAAGGAAGGAAGGAAGGAAGGAAGGAAGGAAGGAAGGAAGGAAGGAAGGAAGGAAGAAGAAAAACAATACAATCAATCTCTACCTATAATTTATTTGTTGTCAAAGGGGTAGGTTATTACATATTCACAGATAAGTATAATATTAGGTATGATGATAAAGACAAAAGAGATATTCATACAAACTACTATAAGAATTTTAAGAAGAGAGAGTTTTTACTCCTCAACTGAAGAGTAAACATTCTATGAAAGAGGTAATACTTCAGGTGGGCCTTGAAAAAGGAGATTGATTCCATAGGCAGAGTGGTGGAGGAAATGCTGGAATGAAGAAATGTCAGTAGAAGAGAAAGGACAAGTGAACTAGAGAAAAAGCAATTTCCAGTTTAACCAGAATATACTGAAGAATACATACAGGGAAGTAGAATGCAATAATGTGGGATAGGTAGGCTAGACACAGATGGTAGAAGGGCTTGAAGGCTAGATTAAGTAGTTTGTATTTTATCCTAAAGGTAATGGGGTACCAATGAAGAAAGTTAATATGACACAATCATATCTGTGAATTAGGAAGATTATTTTGGCAACCTTGTGATAGATAGACTGGAGACAAGGAAACCAGTAAAGAGGCTATTATCATAGCCTAGGAAAACAGTAACAAGGGCTTGAGTGATAGAGGTGGCTGTGTGAGTTGGAAAAGGAGAGGATGGATGGAAGAGATATGGACAAAGCAGAATCAACAGAACTTGGCAATTGATTAGGTACGTTCAAATAAGAGACAGAAAAGAATACAACATTTTGAGCCTGTGTGACAGAAAATGCTGGTGCCATCAACATCAGTTATAAAGTTGGGAAGAGTGACAGGTTTGGGGAGGGGGAAATAATGAATATAAAGTTTGAGGTACCAGAAGGGTGTGAAGGTGGAGATATACAGGAGGCAGATGGAAATGTAGGATTGAAACTCAGAGGAGAGAACAGATGGAAGTATAAATCATACATTTGATTATTAGAGCCTCAAGAGTAAATGAGATCACCAAGGAAAGAATATAGAAGAGAAGAGAGCCAAGGACAGAGTCTTGGAGGGACTCCATGCTTAGGGAGCAGAAACTGAGGGAACAAGAATAATACATATGAAATATTTAGAGAATAATTAAGTGTTGAACTGTATGATTCTGACTCTCAGTACAATAGAAGGCCAGAGAAGGGAGAGGTCAGCTATGGCTAGATTCAGGCAAACAGGGAGTCAATAAATATTTATTAAGGACCTACTATACGCTGGGCACTGTGCTAAGTGCAGGAGATACAAAGAGATGCAAAAGATAATCCTTGCCCTCAAGTAGTTGACAATATAACAGGAGAAATAAGCAAGCAAGTATATACAAACAAGCTATATACAGGATAAATAGAAAATAATTAAGAGAGGGAAGGCATTAGAATTAAGGGTTGGGAAATTATTCCTGTAGAAGATGGGATTTTAGTTGGGACTTAAAGGAAGGAAATGAAAAAGAGCATTTCAGGTGGGAGTCAGCCAGAGAAAATGCCCAAGATGATGCAATGAGATGGCATGTCTTGTTTAGGAAAGAGCCAGGAGGTCAGTGAAACTGAATGACGAGGATTTGGTGAGAAGTAAGGTGTAAGAAGAATGGAAAGGTAGGAAGGGGCTAGGTTATAAAGGGCTTTAAATGTGAAGCAGACCATTTTGTATTTTACTGTGGAGATGATGAAGAGCCATTGTAGTTTATTGAATTGGGGGGTGGGGAGAGGAGTGACATGGTCAGACCTGCACTTCAGGAAAATCACTTTGGTGGCTGAATGGAGTATGGATTGGAGGGGGAGAGATCTGAGGCAAGCAGACTCACCAACAGGCTATTATAATAGTCCAAGTATGAGGTGATGAGGTTCTGCACCAAAATGGTAGCAATGTCAGAGGAGAGAAGGCATATTGGAGAGATATTGCAAAGATGAAATTGATAGGCATTGACAACAGATTGGAAATAGAAAAGGGGGTTAGAGATAGTCAGGAGTTGAAGACGACACCTAGGCTGTGAGCCTAAGCACCTAGGAAGATGGTGTTGCCTTCTACATTAAAATAGAGGAGGTCAGAGTGGGGGAGGATTTAGGAGGAAAGATAATGAGTTCCATTCTGAGCGTGTTGAGTTTCAGATGTCTACTGGATATCCAGTTTGAGATGTCTGAAAGGCAGTTGGAGAAGCAAGATTGAAGGTCAGCAGAGAGATTAGGACAAAGTAAGTATTTTGAGAATCATTATATGATAATTAAATCCATAGGTGCTGATAAGATCTCCAAGTGAAGTAATATAGAGGGAGAAGCAAAAAGAACCCAGTATTGAACCCTGTGGAACACCTATGGTTAGAGGGCATGATATGAATGAAGATCCAGAAAAGGAAACTAAGAAGTAGTCAGATAGGTAGGAGGAGAACCAGGAGAAAATGATGCCCCAAAAATGTAGAGAGAAAAGATAATCAAAGAGAAGAGGTTGACCATTTGTGTCAGATTGCACAGAAGTTGAGAAGAATGAGGATTTTAAAAAGGACATTGGATTTGGCAGTTAAGAGATCATTGATAACTTTAGAGAGAGGAGTTTGGGTGGAATGATGAGGCCAGAAGCTAGACTGTAAGGGATTAAGAAGAGAGTGAGAAGACAGAAAGTGGAGGCAACTGTTGTAGATAGCCTTTTCAAGGAGTTGAGCAGAAGAAATATAAGTACAATAGTTAACAAGAATGGAATGATTAAACAAGGGCTGAGGAGGAGGGTGACATGGTCATGTTTGTAGGCAATAGGGAAGGAGCCAATAGATAGGTAGAGATTGGAAATAAGTGATAGAATTGTAATGACAGAAGAAACTATCTGTTGAAGGAGATGGAGTGGAATGGGATCACTTGTATAGGTTAGCCTTGGTAAGGAGTAAAATCACCTCTTCATGTGAAACAGGGGTGAAGGAAGAGATAATGGTAGAAGGCATATGAATAATGTGAGATGCAGAAGAGGGAACAAGAGAGAGCTCACAGTGAATGATCTCAATTTTTTTTGTAAAGTATGAGACGAGGTTCTCAGCTGAGAGGGGAGATGGAGGAGGAGCCATGGGAGGTTTGAATATATATATATAATATATATATATATAATATATATATATATATATATATTATATATATATATATGTAAAGGTTTGGAGATGTTGTGAAGAGTGGGATAGCAGTTTGATAAGGGAGGCATAGAGGATTGTCTAGCAGCAGTGAAGGTTTGGTAGGCAGTAACTGATGGTATGATAAGAGGGGCAGAAACTCTAAAGAAGACAGCGTAGAGTTGAGCTGATTCAAGGTCAAGATAGGGAAAAGAGAAGAGAGTAGTTAGTGGCTGGGAGAGAACTGAGGGTTAGAGAGGTGTGGATTAATTTTTGATGAGGAAAGGCAGAGGAAAAGGTGGAAAGCTAATAGATTATGGTCAGATAAGTGAATTTCAGAATCCTTGAACACAGAGGTGTTATATTTGTGGGTGAAGGTAAGATCAAGGGTAGCCCATTCTTTGTGTATGGTTGAGGTGGGATAAAGAGAGTAGATAATGGAAAGTGAATAAATTGAGGAACTAAATCATTAGGGCATTTGAAAGAAAGTCAATATATGTGTTGAAGTCCCCATGAATAAGGGCCGGAGTTAGGGAAGAGAGAAAAATTGTGAGACAAGTACCAATTCACTGAGGAAGGATGGGGAATGATCTGCAGTCTGTAGACAACAGCTACCAGGATTTCCATTGGATGGTAAATATGAATTCCAAGACTTTCAAAGGATGAGAAGTTACTGAGTGATCAAGATAGCAGGAGAGCCTGGACATGGCTTTGGGAAACTACTCCCCCACCTCTACCAGTGAGTCAAGAGGAAGGAGTTAAATAGCATCCAGTCCCAGAAAGGGTGGCCAGAGAGACTCTGTCATCTATGAGGAGCCAGATTTCAGTGATAGCTAGAAGACGGAAGGAGTGATAGAAAAAAAGATTTAGGATGAAGGGAAACTTGTGGCCTATGCAATAGGCATTCTAGAGGGCACAGTGAAAGAGATAAGTAGCATTTGGTTAAAACTTTGGAGTGGAAGTGTTGAGGGGAATGGGAATAAGGAATTGGGGGGTGGGGGTGGGGAGTGGGGTTTAGATGATGACTTATAGGAATTCAGAATCCTTGAGATGTATAACCATATGTGAGAATGTTAATCACTGAGTCGAAGGCATCACTCCTTTTCCTAGAGGGGGTTGGAGATAGGGCTGTAGACAAGTAAAGTGTCCAAGAAACTACTTTCAACAGTAACAGGTCTAGCCTAGAGCTTTGAATACAGGTGTGATTTTTGTCTCCCATGCTTAGAGTAAACTAAAGAACAGGTTATGACTCTGGAAAGGGATAAAGTACATGTTACTTGACCAGAACAGAAGTAGGGAGGTGTATATAGGAAGATGAAAACAGGACTTTCTCTTTACATTTCTCTCTTCTCTGATAGAAAAATAGTAGTCTGGCTGCTGCACTTTCTCTTTGATCCCCTGCCAACCTAGTTCCATTTCTTTCTTACCTTCTTTCTTATTTCTTTCTCTTTCTTTTTTCTTTCTCTGTCTCTGTCTCCCTCTTCCTACTTTCCTTCCTTCCTTCCACTCTCTCTCCTTCCCTTTAAGCATCTCTTTTTTTTCTTTTATCCTTCTATTTCTTTCTTTTTTTTATCAACATACATACACACACACACACACACACACACACACACACACCACACACACACACACACCATGACCTTGTGTCAACTAAGTTCAGTGGTTGCCTTGGAGAACTACTAGTTTATAATTTCCTTCCAACTCCTTGTGCATAGGTACTTGGGTGTTTGCATCACTAGAGTTATTGTTAAGTATTATATTCTTAACTTAAAACCATTTTTGATAGATGCGCATGTTTGTATTTAGCTAGACGAGTCTATGCGCTTAATAGTCCAAATGCAGTAACCATCAATTCTGTGCCTTCTCCATCCTGACCCCTACCACCATTGCTCACAGAGTGATGAAGAATTGTGTCTATTTTAGTAAAACCCAGTACCCAACACAAAGCTCTATTAACTACTTGATCAAAAGGCCCCAAGAATTGCTGACTGGGAACAGGATCCATTTCTGGAACAGTGTTCATAACAGGGTGGAGAAGAGGGAATAGAAAAAACAACTTCTCCCGTGATTGCACCCTTCTTTGGAAAAGTCTTTTATAAATTGTCTGCTTTTTAACTCCCCTATAAATTGCCTGCTACTAACTTCCCTAGAGCAGAATGGCCAGTCTATAAAGCAAGCCAAGGCTTTGCTTCCCTATTTGTTACTGTTCTGCATCCTGGGAGACCACTTGGTGTAAATAAAAGTCAGAGACAGAAATATAACATCCTCAAGACGAGAAGGGTACTTTGCAGCTAAGAAGGGGACAAACACATCTGGTGGTTCTTTAGAGACCAGTCATTTTAAAGGAGGTTTTTTTTCTTTCTTTGTTTTTAATACAGGCATAATTAGCTATTTATTTACCCGAACAAGATATATTTTTCTTATATAGAATATCCCAAAAGCCTTAGTTCAGTTTCAAGCTTTAATAACTTATATTGTCTGTTGACATACTAGCCAGAATTAGTATCAGATTAGCTAGCTCTCATTTAGTGCAGAGTAAGACCCTGAAAGAATAGGAGGTGAGAAGGAAAAAGTCTGGAGTATATGGGACTGCCCACCAAGGACAGGTCTGGTTGAGTCAGTGCAATGGTGAAATCCTACGTATCCAGGAGAGATTTGCATTTCTCATAATCTTCATTATAATTTATTTCTTTGGCACAGTATTTTAATTCTAGTATGATAACATATTTATTAGGAATAGCACATATAAAAGTATCTTCAAAAAATTTTAAGTTTTATAAGATAGTACATACACACACACACACACACACTTTAAGGACCTACCATCTGCCAAGCACTGTGCTAAGCACTGGAAATATAAAGGCACAAGAAAGTTCCTCCACTCAAAATGCTTACATTATAATGGAAAGAGATGGCAAGAGAAAAAAAAAGCCAGTAGAGGGGTGGGGAGAGGGAAGGTCCCTGGTCCAGAGGCATGATAGGAAAGTCCAGAATGTAAAGGATGGGAAATGAAGAGATGGCTGGCCTGGTTATTCTCTTTAAATGGGTGCAGCACAATTCATATACCACAATTATATACCACATATTGCAATACATAAATGTGATGGACTACTATTGTTCTGTAAGAACCGAGGAAAAAGATAGTTTCAAAGAGACCTAGAAAGACTTGAATTAACTGACACGAAATTTAGTGAGCAAAACCAGAACAATTTGTACCAGAGCATCACTATTATAGAAAACAAAAAATATTTTGCAAAACTTAAAAATTCTGATCAACTAAACGATCAGCCATGAATCCACAGAATTGAAAGAAAATAACATTGCCCACCCCAAGATAGAGGGATGATGGATTAACACGCAGAATAAGAAATACATTGTATGTGACCAATGTAGGAATATGTTTTGCTTGACCATGGCTACATAATACAGGAGTTCTGTCTTTTTTCTCCTTTTTTTCCAGTCTTTGGAGGATGATGAAAAGTAGGGGGAAATGAATGCTTGATAATTGTTGGTTAGCTTTCTTATAATGATTTATTTCTTTTTCTTTTCACATATTTGTTATACAGGATGGCTTGCTGGGCAAAGTAAGAGGGGAAGTTATAGTAAAATAATGAATATGATGAAAAACCAAAATAATTTTAAAAATTAAAATTTAATTTAATTAAAATTTTAAAAAATTTTAAAAGAAAGCAACATAAGGGAGAGCACTTCACTGCTTACAAGGAGAAGGGTACCATAAAGAAAGAGGTGGCATCAAATGAGAAAGTTGGAAATTTTTTAAAAAGATTATATAAATTCCTCTGTGTGTTTCCTAGATTCCTTTCTGAAGTCTTCCCTCCATGAGGCAGCTAGGTGACACAGTGGATAGAAGAACATCAAGCCTGAAGTCAGAAAGACCTGAGTTCAAATCTAGACTCTGATGCTTACTAGCTGTGTGACCCTGGGCAAGTCACTCAACCCCTGTTTGACTCAGTTTCCTCATCAGTCAAATGGGGATAATAAAAGTACTTACCTCCCAGTGTTGTTGTGAGGATCAAATGAGATAATATTTGTAAAATACTTAGCATAGTGCCTGGCACATAGTAAGCCCTACATAAATGTCAATTATTATCATTATGATGATGATGATGATGATGATGATGATGATGATGACTTTGCTCTATGAATTATGCCTTTCCTTTCCTTCATCTTCAATTCCTCCTCTACTTGTTCTTTGCCCTTGGCCATCAAACACGTTTGTCTATCTGAACCTAAAATCTACTTTTACCCATAACTTGAATTAACTGAAGCAAAGGGAAATGAGCAAAACTAGAACAATTTGTACTAGAGTATCAACATTATAGAAAACAAATAACAATTTTGCAAAACTTAAGAATTCTGATCAACTAAACGATCAGCCATAATCTACTTTTATCTATTACTCACTCAAGTTATTATTCTATTCTTCTCTTCCTCTTCGTTGCCCAGAGTGTTCTAAGAAACAGACCTGCAGTCTAAGGACCTGGGTTCAACACCTGCCAATGAGCCATATAACCTGTGTGATACTGGGCAAATCATGACCCTCTCTGGTCCTCAGTTTCCCCCTCTGCAAAATGAGAGAGCCAAAGGAGATAGTCTCTGATGTTCCTTCTATGAACTTTGATGACACCCCTGAGAACCAATCATCCAGTATCAATATAAAATCTTTCATTAACAGAGAACGCACTACTTCCCCCACCACATAGCCCATTGGACTTTCAAAAATTCCTCGACATTAAGAAGTGCTTCTATAGATTGATCCTAAATATGTCCTAAATATATTGATTCTAAATACTGAGGGCACAGTTGGATCTGGAGTCAGGAAGTCTTGAGTTCAAATTTGGTTTTGGACACTTACTAGCTGTGTGACCCCAAGCAAGTCACTTAACAATCTGTTTGCCTCAGTTTCCTCATCTATAAAATTAGCTGGAGAAGGAAATGGCAAACCATTCTAGTATCTCTGTCAAGAAAACTCCAAATGGGGTCATGAAGAGTTGGACATGCCTGAACAGTGACTTAATGAAAGCATTGTCTGAAGGCAGAGAGGTGGGAGAAGGCATGTAAAGCTCAGAAAATAGCTTACAGTTCATTTCAGTTGGAACACAGCATTTGTCAAGGGGAATGATATGAAATGAGGCTGGAAAGTTAGGTAGGAGCCAGATTATGGAAGGTCATAAACATTAGGCTGAGAACATTATTTTTTCCCATCAGAAGCTAATCATTTTTTTAACTAAGGTATAGGAAGGTCAGATTTGTGCCTTAGGAATATTATTTTGGTAGCTGTGTAAAGACTGGATTGCAGAGGGGAGAGATTAGAGGCAGGGAGATTGTTTAGGAGGTTATTATAAAAGTCCAGGTAAGAGGTGATGAGGGCCTGAACTAGGGTGGTAGAATTTGGGTGAAGAGAAGAGGATGAGTGTGAGAAATGTTGAGCAGGTAGAGGCAATAAGTTGTGGCAGCTCATCGGAGGTTGGGCAAGGACAGAGTCAACCCCAAGCTGGACAGCCTCAACTTGCCCTATGATCCTTCCTTTGCCTTCACTCATATCCTCCAATGAGCTGCTAAGTTTCATCAATTCTACCTCCTTAATATTTCTCAATTCTTCAATTCATCATTGGTTATCATGATTCTTCCTTTGTCCTCACTCCTATCCTCCAATCAGCTGCAAAGTCCTGTCAATTCTACCTCCCTAACATCCTTCACACTCAGTCTCTTCTCTTTTCTCAAATTCCACCACCTTAGTTCAAAAGTTTTTATCACCTTTCACCTTCAATATCTATCTATCTATCTATCTATCTATCTATCTATCTATCTATCTATCTATATATATACACACACACATATATATACATATCTAAATACATGTATATGTATATAATTATAAATGATTATATATGATTTAGACACATATAATATTCTTATATATACACACACATATATATTTTATATATATGTCACTCCCATAATCATAAAACTGTATTAGTTTTCTATTGCTTCTAAGATAAAACAGAAAATCACAGCAACAGCATAGTTATTGTTGAGGCAGAGATACTAGAGTGGTTTGCCATTTCCTTCCCTAGCTCATTTTAAAGATGAGGAAACTGAGTTAAGTGGCTTACCCAGGGTCACACAGCTAGTAAGTGTCTGAGGCCAGATTTGAACTCAGGAAGACAATTCATCCTGACTCCAGGCCCAACACTCTATCCACTACACCACCTAGCTGCCTGAGTTCAGACCTAGCCTTGGCCACTTACTTGCTGTGTCATCACAGGCAGATCATTTAACCTCTCTGCCTTAGCTTCCTTATCTGTAAAATGGGGATAATAATAGCAACTATCTCCAAGGTAGTTTGATGTAAGGATCAAACGAGATAATATCTAGAAAAATGCTTAGTACAGTGGTAGGCACTATATAAATGCTTGTTCCCTTTCACTTAATTTCCCTCAACAGAAAACAGAATTTGATTCATAAAGAGAAGCATCCTTGAGAGGAGAAAATTAAATTAAATTCTCACTAGGGTGCAAATGAATGACAATAGATCCTTTCCTGAGAACAGGCCTTCCTAGGAGGGGTAGAGAGAAGTAGACAGAGGAGGCGGAAGATGTAGGGGTCTAACTGCACAACTTTTCCTCCCTGTTTCTATTGAGCTGCCATAAAAGTAATCCCGTCTACATTTTAATAGATCCCTTTACAAGTCTCCCCCGAACTCCAGTCAAGCTCGAGTTATTGGCTTCTCCTCACTGGATCTGACCTGATGTTTGTGATTATGTTGTCCTCTACTGGCTTTGCTATGAAAAATGTGCTTCTTAATTCCACTCAGGGCCAGCAAGATTTTCCTTTCCCTCAGTTGAAGTTTGTGTGCTTTGGAGCAGAAAACCTTACATTCTTTCCTGATTCCACGTGTGTGCGGCTTAGTTGGCAGTCTTTGTATCTGTCTGTTCTGTTGTGTTCAGGGGTCCCATACATACCAGGATTGTCGCTTAGGCTCTCCCATGTGCAGAGGGTCCTCTCTCCCTTTTTTATGCTTTGGAGTTAAGCACAAGATCTCTGGGGAAGATCAGTTATTCATGATGAGCTTTAACATCAGAGTAATGATTTTCAAACAAGAAGGATTTGAGATTTAAGGGAAAATGAAGTAGAGGGTATTACTATGTAATATTTTTTCCAGTCTTGTTGGTGGGAATGAGCTTTCCACCCTTTTTTTCTTGAAACACTCCCTTTTGGGGACAATCAAACAGGAAGGTGAAGGTATAAGGTCTAGCAACCTAGACTTAAGAGTCACAAGCCCTGATTTCAACCCCTGTCTCAAGGATTTATTAGCCATGTGAAGCTGGGTAAAATCATTAAACACCTCTGAGCCTGAGTTTTATCTCCTTAAAACAGGAAAGTTGGATTTCTGAGATCCTTCCAGCTCTACACCTAGGAGACTGAGAGTACATTGCGATATTAATTGAAAAAGTGTACCTGAATACATGTTGGAGACTGCCTGAGTATCTTCCTTAAGAGCTTGCACGCATTGGCCACTTGGGTGGTATATATTGGTTCAAACATAGGAGTTAGCTATGGCAATTCTATTCTTCTAAATCACGGTGGGGAAAAGGTAGAATTTTCTCGCATAAGCAAAAACCTTTAACCAGAGATAAGAGGATTTACAATTACATCTGTAAAGGCAAAGTGAGAGAATCCGATTTTTAAAAACCCATTTAGAAACAAAATGAATCTCACTCGAGCAACTCAAAACATTTTCACATGCAATAACAAACATTAACATTATTGGCTCGTGTAGTTCTTAGGGGATTATTTGTCTATGAGCTTCACATGAAGAAAACTTTGGAACTGAAACCATATAACAAAAAACATCTGTTTGGGCATCTTTCAATTATGATATGTTGCAGGAGAGGATTGGGATTTGGAAATACCAGTTCGACATGTGAACTGGCCCTCACTGATTTAAACATCTCTTGGATCGCTTGTGCTACATCGATTATGGTACTCCTGTAAATTTATTCTTTTGTTCCCTTTTATAATCTCTTTTAAGCATCCACTTTATCATCTTTGTGCAATAAATAAAAAGTCATCAGAAAAATGAATGAGGAAATAATCATGTGCTTAGATTAAAATCCTCTTCCTAGAAATAGGCAATCAGAGCAGAAGCATATTATAAGTAATGTAACAGACCAGTAGAACTGAATTGGACTCCTGAATGGTGTTAGTCATAGCAAGTGGGGCCCTGGCTCCGAAAGTTCACTGGGACAGGGGAACTATCTGTAGCCATCATAAGATGATATAGTAGTTGACTGGCTCATATTGGGCAGATACTGGAATCACAGACAGTAGCGGGGATATGGAGATACTCTTATTAGTACTGTCTAGTCTAGCCTCCTTATTACCAAGATGTTGCCAGAGAGTTATCCTACTTTTTGGTGTCTCATGAATTGCCTTATGCCAGGAAACAAAGATAAAACCAAACCCCAATAATCCTGGAAATATTGGCAAATCTAATTACGTAGAAAGACAGTTCTCCACTGTGAGAGGGGTGTGTAGCTAAACTGGCCCAAAGGTCTTTGAGAAACCCTCTCCCCAAAGGACAGTGAAATTCGGCTCTGTTATGCTTGAGATCAGAGTAAATAGCAATGATACCTGCATAGTCCTAGAGAATTTGATATCGAGTCACAACAGCCCTTATAATTTGGCTTCTTCCATTACAAGCCAGAATCTCACTGGCCTAGGTTTCTCCATTTCTCATTTTTTCTTCACATCCTTTCACTGCCTTATTGTGTATTGCTAAGAAATTTATTTAGTTCCTCTGTTCACTTTTCTATAAAATAAGAGACACACTGTTTCTTCTTTCACAACATGGCTAATATGGAAATATGTTTTATGTGATTGCACATATATAATCTAAATCATTGCTTACCTTCTTAGGAAGGGGGGAAGGGAAGGAGGGGAAAAATTTGGAACTCAAAAATTTTTAAATTAATGTTCAAAATTGTCCTTACATATATTTAAGAAAATAAAATATCACTTAAAAAATAAAAATAAGAGACATATAGTGTGAGGGAGAACTTACTGAAGTGGAAAGAATATTGAAGTAGGGATAGGAAGACTTACATTTAAGCTCTGGCTCTGCCATTTGTCACCTATGTGCTCTTAAGGCAACAAAGTGGTACAGTGGATAGAGCAGTGATTTGACTTCAAATCAAAGATGAGCCTCTGTCAAAAGCAGCTGGTGGCATAATGGATTAAGTGCTGGTCCTGGAGTCAGGAATTCAAATTCAGCTTTGGGCCCTTACTAGCTGTGTGACCCTGAGAAAGTCACTACCTCTATTAGCCTCAGTTTCCTCACCTGTAAAATAACAATAGGATCCACCTCTTAGGGTTGTTGTGAATCTCAAATGAGAAAATGGAAAGGACTTTGCAAACCTTAAAGCATTTATTAACTATTAGTATTATTATTGAATATGTGACTCCTCTCTGAGGCGCAGGTCTCTCATCAACAAAATGAAGAAAACACCTTCACTGCCTATATCACAGGCTTGCTATAAGGATCAGATGATATAACAAAGTACTTCATGGTTGAAAAGCACTATAGAAACGTACACCATGAGAGGCAGCATTTGTTGGGAAAGGACCTGGCTCGGAACCCTGACTCTGTAGCTTACGACCTTTGCAAATTTGGGCAAGTTGCCTCACCTAGCAGAGCTCCCTGTAAAATGATAGATTGAACTAGATGGCCCCTAAAGTTCTTGCCAGCTCTAAATCTAAGATACTATGATGCCTTTGGATCTCTAAGGTCATTTGAATTCAGAGAGAACTACTAGATGCTATCAAGATATGTTTATTAATGTATGGAATCTTGAGGGTAATTTCTTCTGGCTTTGGATATAAATTGAGGTTAACAGGTATCACGCTTTTGTCCAAGGCTCTCATATAGTATCAGATCATGGATAGAGGAGAAGGAGGAGTAAGGGTTCAAGCATTTATTGAGCACATACAATGTGCCAGGCACTATACTAAGAACTTTACAAATATTATCTCATTTGATCTTCACAATAACCCTGTGAGGTAGATGCTATTATTATCCCCATTTTACTGCTGAGGAAACTGAGGAAGGAAGAAGTTAAGTGACTTACATAGGATTACACAGCTAATAAATGTCTGAGGCAGGATTTGAACTTCCTTCTTCACTATGTCACCTAGCTGCCCCTATATTAAGAAGTCATAAGATTAGATTTAAGGGTGAAATTACCTTGGAGGTCATCTAACCCAACCACTTCATTTCACACATGAGGAAACTGAGGTATCATGTGGCAGAGAGAGCAGATAGAACAGATGCTCTCATTCTAAATTAGGCATCCTCTCCATGGTACCATGCTGGCTACATCTGACAAAGGTCTTCAAGTAAAGGCTGGAGAATGGCTTGTGGAAATGTTGTACAGGCAAGCCTTGTTCAGGTATGGATTGGACTAGATGATCTCAAGGTTTCTTCCAGTTCTAAGATTCTGAGATTCTGAGTTCAAAAAAATTTATCAAGTACTATTTTAACAAGTACAAATTCCTGAGGATACTAAGAATAAATAGATCACATTACTACCTCCAAGAGCTTACAATATAAATCTATCACCCATGCATTCCCTTAAACAATCTAATTACATTTGTCCTCTTAGTTTCCGGCTAATTCTTTTTGTTTTCTATTTTTATATAGTTCATGGCCCACTACTCCATACTCTGGACTTACATAGACCTCATCCAATTTTGGTGGCCATGCCAAGCATAATTTCTTCTCTCTCTAGCTTATATTGCCTTGACCCTGGGAAATCTCTAAATATACACCAAAAAAATCTCAGGTCTAAGTCCTCACAGACTTGGGTTTATGTGTTCCCAGATCCCACACTAGCACTTAAGGTAACAAACGCATATACCAAGTATATCCCACAGGAAAATGCATTTATTAAGTACATAATATGTGTTAGGTACTGTGCTGGCATATAAAGACGATCAAATAAAGGAGCTGGAGTAGCTTTTAAACAATGTATTCCATTCTCCTCCATCACCAGCTGACCCTACCTTTCCCTAAGGTTTTAAAGTCCTTCATACTCATAGCACTACTCTGTGATCTGGACTCCCCTTGGTTCCCAGCAGGGCAATCCCCCTTCCCCAGAAATCCCAATGAGTCTCACTTCACCATAGAGACCTATACAAATGTCCAGCCTTATTATTTGGACCATCTTCTGAAGGGAAATGACCTTAGGGTCACTAGATGAGCAGCCCTTTTTCGCATCAGACCACAGCATCCAAATAACTCATTATAATAGCAATGGGAAAAGTCCAGGTCAACTGCTCCCCTATGTCATGGCTATAGTCCCTTGCTACTCCTCCAGCTTCAGGGGGTCACAAAAGTGATTCTCCTCTCCAAGTAACTGCTACTACCTAAGTAATTTTCTTTTTCTTGCTACAAGGCTAGATTCTGGGATTCTAGAATTTGATTTTTCTAGAAAGTCAGCTCCTAAAGCTAGCAATCCACAGGATATTCTCTTTCTCTTGCTAGAAGGCTGGATTCCAGGATCATGCTGCTCAGGAATTCCCCTGCAAGGCTAGATTATAGAAGTCTAGGACTAAACTTGTTAGACAGGCAACCCCCAAAGTTGTTGCTTCTCCAGAATTTCCCATCCTCTAATTAGAAATCTTAGATACAGGATAATGTTTTTATGAGTAAGGAGGCAATAGTCCCTCTATATTCTTCCTGGTCAGAAGACATCTGGATTACTGTGTTCAGTTCTGATTACCATAGTTTACGAATTACACAGGTAAGCCAGGGATTTCAAGAAATTTGGCAATCGAGATGTTATAGGCCCTTGAGTCCATATGATATGAGAATTCATTGAAAGAAATGGGGATGTTTAACCCACAGAAGACTAAGGGAAGGCGGACATATGATAGCTGTGTTTTGAAGGCCATTGCATAAAAGAAGGATTAAATTTGTTCTGTTTGACCCCAGAGGGCAAAACCAAGGACAAATGGTTGGAAATTGCAAAGAGGCAAATTTAATCAGGAAAACATTAAGCTGTCCAAAAACAGAATGAGATGCCTCAAGAGGAGATGGGTACTTCAGTTGAAGTCTTCATATTGAGGCTGAGAATCATGTAACTCAATCTGGGTACAGGTGAGATTAATTAGACACCAATTTTGCTCCCAGCTCTTATTGTCATTCAGTTGTTTAGTCATGTACAATTCTTCATGACCCCAGACAGGGTTTTCTTGGCAAAGATACTGGAATGATTTGCCATTTCCTTTTCCAGCTCATTTCACAGATGAGGAAACTGAGAGAAATAGGCTTACGTGACTTGCCCAAGGTCACACAACCAGTAAGTGTCTGAGGCCAGATTTTAACTCAGGTTCTCCTGACTCCAGGCCCAGCATTCTATCCACTGGGCCACCTACCTGCCCCAACTCAAAAATTCTGTAATTCTGAATCCAAAGTTCCCAACTTGAGTGACTGGAGGAATGGTGGCATCATCAACACAATTAGAGAAGTTAGAAAGAGGTTCAGGTTGGGGTGGTGGTGATGAGGAGACAGAGATTATGGGCTCAGTTTTAGGCAAGTTGAGCTGAGATAACCAAATGCATACCAGTGGAGCATCAAGTAAGCACTTGGAGATTTGACCCTAGAGTTCTAGAGATAAGTCTTGAGTAGACAGAGGGGTTTGGGAATTATTTGCATAAAGTTGGTCATTGAGACTATGGCTTTAGATGAAGTCACCAAGGGAGACAATATGGAGAGAAAAGAGAAGAGGACTATGGGAAGATCCTGGAAACAAATGAAGCCCAGGTTTATCGCCACAATCAGCGTTTAGCTCATTCATAATTGGAGGAGGAGGAGAAAGAGAAGGAGCAAGAAGAAAAAGAGAAAGAGGAGGAGGAGGTCATATTTCTGTAGCACTTTAAGGTTTGCAAAGTGCTTTACAAAAATGATCTCATTTGGTCCCCACAATAATTGTGGAAGGAAGATGCTATTATTATTCACATTTTATAGATGGGAAAGACTGAGTGCTTATATGACTTGCCCAGGGCTACACAACTGGGAAGTGTCTGAGGCAGGATTTGAATTAGGTCTTCTTGACTGAAAGCCAATCATTCTCTCCACCGTGCCATCTAGTTGTCCACTGAACCCATTCTCTTTCCATTATCAGCCACGTCAGATCCAATAAACTGAATTCTTGCTTTTTTCCTTTGCTCTTTTTTTCCTCGTCCTCATCTCTCACTAATATGGTGCCCCACTGCCCACTGAATGAAGCCTGATCTCCTTCACTTGGCATTCAAGGTCATCTACAACCTGATTCCAACCCACCTTTTAGCTTTCACACTACCCCTCTTCACAAATTCTCTGCTCTGATCATATAGTATTATCTTGTCATACCCTGAACTCTCATTGAACTTTTTCATCTCCTTGTTTTTCCTCAAACCATTCTCTCTGCCTAGAAGGCTTTATTGACTCTGATATCACTTTCACATGTAAGCCTTCTAATCTTCAAGACAGAAAAAAAGCAATCTCTCCTTTCTGTTTTTATAGGAATTTGTGCCTCTCTTATGTCCTTATGCATTAAGCACCTACAATGTGCATGCAGCTGTTCTAGGTGTTGATGACACAAAAATGGAAATGAAAAAGAGCTCTTGCCCTCCAAGGGCTTACATTCTATTTATCATACTCTACATTGTATTATGCTCATGAATATGAGTCATACCTCCCATACTAAACTGTAACCTCCCAAGGGCAAGGTTATAGTATCACAAATTTAGAATTGGGAAGAACTTTATTTAGAAGTCATCATGTCTCTCTGTTTAGAGATGAGGAGGTCACATAATTTGACCAAGGTCCCATAAGCAATGAGTGGAATTGGTAGGATTTGAACCCAAGCCATAAGACTATAGATTTAGAACTTGAAGGAACCTTAAAGACCATCTAATCCAACTCTCTACTTTACAGAAAAGTGATCTGAAGCTCATAAAGGTTAAATGACTTGACCAACATCACAAGGTACTAAGCATCAGAAACTGGATTTGAATCTAGGTCCTCTAACTCTTTCCACTGCATGTTGACTCCCAAGGAGCCATTTCTTATTCATCTTTGCATCCCTCATATCGCCTAGCACAGTGTATTGCATCTAGAGCTTCCTAGATATAGAAAATGAGGTGAGGAAGACTCAAAAGGGAAAGGGGGCAGTATACAGTTAGGTGTTTGGCTGGAACAGAGAAGAGCAGCACCTCCTGGACTACCAATCCTGCTTCCAAGCTGGCCTCCAGTGTCGTCATTCAGGGGAGCAAATCCTGTGAAGAAGGCCACAATCCCCATCACCACCACTTGCCACAAAAAGGAAGTCTGCCTAGCTAAAGCAGCAAAGTTTCATGAGAAAGAGACAAAAGTAGCATGTGTCAGATGGGTCGAACCTCAGCCACCACCTTTCCTTGGATCTTGGAGGACCCAGAGTCCAAGTGCCCGAGGAATAGTGGGAGCTCCCAACTCTCCCAAGCAAGGGGAAAACCCACATGGAGATTCAACCTAACAATTGCTTCTGCAGATCTTGCAACCCCTGCCTCCTCAGCAGCCATACTTGAGAAAGATCAGGAAACAAAATGTTTTCTCTGCCAAAGTCCTTGGCATCATAAAAAGGCTCAACATCAGAAAAAGATATGACTTTTTCAAGGGAAATAATATTAAATATTCATTACCATCTGCTTTGTCACTGTTCCCTAAGGACCACTGGGCCTTTCTATCTGACTCATAGCTAAAACCTCCTCTGTGTTGTTGTCTTCCGAATCAGAATGTGAGCCCCTTGAGATCAAGGACTGTCTGGCTATATTCTGGCACTTAGCATTGTGCTTTGCACATTCCAAATGCTTACTAAATGTATTTTCATTCATTCATTCATGAAGAGGAGTATAGAGTGAGATAAATCTGGAAAAGTAAATTAGGGATGCTGAATCAAATTGAACAAGAAAAAGCTATGTGCCATCCTATATTTACACACTACCCTTTCTAAAACAATGCATCTTCTCAATAGCTTTTGAAATTCATCCTAATCTTTTCGTGTGTTAAACTGAAAACAAGATCACAAGTGGTTTTATCTCTGTGCTCACTCAAGTGACAGCTATTTCCATCCTTTCAAGAAAGTACTTTAATCACTGTGGACTAAGAATGTCCTCAGAGAAGGAAACAGGCTGAGTTGATGCATCATGATGGATGACGTTAACTGGGAGGCCCTCCAGAGCACATGCAAGAGGAAGTACTGCTTACAGGGATTTTTCCAAGTTTAAAATAATAATAATAATAATAATAATAATAATAATAATAATAATATAATAATAATCAAATGCCCTTCAAGTTATTTTGTTAAGGCATGTTGTGCCTGGCTAAAAATGTGTGTATATACATGTATGTATAGATACATGCATATATGGGTATACCTATACATGTACTTTTATGTGTATACATGTATAGATATACTTATATACTGCAATATACATATACACATACATGTATGTGGACAGAAAGAGAGCACATATTCCAGGGTGTGATTTTGGGCTACAAACATTATACTCTAGAATGCAAATGTGTGTGTATGACACATATATATGTGTGTATGCATGTATGAAATTATATACATGTGCATATGTGCACTGCATATGCATACATATAGGTGTAGGTATATTCAGTGTGTACTTGTACACATGTGTACAGCTGTACATAGTGTACACCTGTGCGTGTACCATAAGTGTACATTGCACATACATGTACATAACTGATATTGACATGTATATATACCTGTATGCATACATATGCCTATATATATATTATACACATACACACATATTTGTTTAAAAATGTGTGTGTGCCTATAGAAATAGATAGAGATATTGTTCCTTCCTGTCTCCTCCAATAGAACGCACACTCTTTGAGATCAGGAACTGTTTCATTTCTGCCTTTATGTCCTTAGCACCTAGCACAGTGCCTGGTGCTTCATAAATGCTTGTTAGTTGATTGACACAACATTCTTAATTGGTGAGCAGTTTACTCTGGATATGGCTGCTTCTCAGCCTTCCTTTCACTTTTTTCCCTTCAAAAACCACTGCAGATCTTCACATCCTCTGTGGGCTAGAGACAGCATTACACTCTGGAAGCACAAGATATTAGAACTAGAAAGGACTTTAAAGAGGTAGCAGACTGCAAATCCCTTCCTTTGACAGGTTAGAAACCTGGGACCCGGGGAAGTAAAGGGACTTGCCCAAGGGCACGAGGTTCATGGCAGGGAATAGACTAGCCCCCAACTCTTCTATTTCCTAGTCTGGTACTCTCTCTACTATACCATAATGACCGAGCACCTCAGGTCCTTTTCTCCTTTAGGCATTATCCCTGAACTTCACTCTTAAGAAAGAAAGAAATTCCAAAGAAGCAAGACTACTCCCTAAATAAAAAGACTCAAATCCAATAAAACTGAGTTTATTAGAAGAAAAACTCAAAATTCAATCCCTACATTCCTGAATTTTTTTTAAAAAAGTGCCCAGAATTAGCTGTCCTAAACCTCACAAATGACCACAGAATGCAATTATTTCCTTTCAAAGGAGAATAAATAACTCTTTGACCAAAAAACCCTCAAATTTGTTGCAAACAGTATTCCATTTATTAAAAAAATTAAAAATGACAAACCTATGACTTATTGGAAGGACAAAAGCAGCTTGGGTACCCGATTACTCACTCTTGGCCCATGTGCTCAGCGCCCTCGCACACACACACACATACACACACACACACACACACACACACACACACACACACACACACATCAACGGCAAGTTAGTAATCTGAAGGAATTAGAATAAAGGATTCCAAAAATCATTAAAGATTTTCAAGTCATTTCATAAAATGTTACAATTATCATGAACCAGTTTCTCTCTTTAGACTCCTCCTTCCTGCCCTCTCCCTGCTCAGTTTAATCCTGAAGGAGGTGGCAGCATTGAGCTGAGGCACAAAACAGTGGCTGCTGTCTGTTCCCCCCCACATGTATCCCCTATTTTGCTGCCATTGTGCCTTAAAAAATCTCCCCTTTAGTCACTTCCTTAGTCACATCCATAGGGTTGGTCCCTCCCTTCAGATTTTGGACAGGCATTCTTCATGGACAATGAATAAGCTGGGCTCAGAACTACACAGGAGGAGGAGGAGAATGGGCTGGATTACCTTTGGGAAATTGCAGAGTTTGAATGACCCCCAGCTTTTCCTCAAAACAAAAGTCCATCTTTTTAACAACAACGTTCTTCCAGTAATGTCATGTGGCTGTTAGTCATGGAATACCATAGTTGCCAAAGCATTGAGATTCAGAGTCACCCAAAGAGTAATGGAGAGGTTCAGGGATGGGCATAAGGAAACCAAAAAACATCACTGAGCAAGAATTGCTGGAGAGAAATGGTGTACGAGATGTCATCAAAGAGATATATAACCAGAAACAAGCCATGTGCTGAGAGCAAGAGCCAGCCTCTATGCTCCATTAGTATGCATAGTGTCAATTCAAATGTCTCAACCATATCAAGAAGACTCCCTGGGGAAGACTGGTGGGCAATAGGAGCAAAAGTTGCACAAGAGGTCATGGATGGGTTGTGATCTGAATCACTGAAGGGCCTACCCACACTGATGAGATGCACTGATCCATCAAAGAGATCATCCCTTGGTTAAAATGGGAACATTACTTTGCATTGACAACACATTAAGTCTTTAATGTCCAATAGCATCTTATTTTTTATATGGCTCCTACAATGCGTTTGATAGGTGCCAGATAATTTTATCATATTATCAATTTTATCATATTTTTACAGCTTATCAAGTACTTTCCTCAAACTATTCTTGAGGCAAGTAGTAGAAGTATTACTATTCCTATTTTACAGATGAAGAAACTGAGGGTCTGGTTGTTGAGAAGGCTTTCCAAAGGTCATAAAGCCAATAAAGTAAAGAGCTAGGAGAAACTGAAAGAGTGGAGACCAGGGATGATTGCCAGAAGCAATAAAAAGAGCTTCATGCAAGCCAAGCTAGGAGCCATGTGGTGAGCAATTCAATTTAACAAGCATTTATTAAGCAACTATTACATGCAAGGCACTGCACTGGATGCTGAGAGTACAAAGAAATAAATGAAATAATCCCTGACCTCAAGAAGATTCTGTTCTACTGGGGGTGATGGGAAAACACCATATAAACAAATGTGGATAGAGAACTGGCCAGGAAGATCTGGCTTCAAGTCTTGCCTCTGACACACACTGGCTGTGATCTTGGAGTGGTCATTTGTCAGTGCTCTAGGCAACTTACCAAGACTATAAATTGCAGAGAATGTGCTAACTTGCTTTTGGTAGAGGGAATATGTTCATCCAGGGAATTATTTACTGTAGCAAAATCACAGGTAAAGCGCCTTATTCCTATCCCACCTCCTCGCACAGTGTCTTACTGAGCTGTTCCTGTTGTTGAAACATTTCTGACTCTGTGATCCCCATGGACCATAGCACTCCAAGCCCTTCTATCCTCCGCTACCTCTTGAAATCCGTCCAAGTTTCTAGTTTCCATGACACTACCTATCCATTTCATTCTCTGTAGTCCCCTTTTCCTTTTGCCTTCAATCTTTCCCAATGTCAGGAATTTTTCCAAATAGTCCTGTTTTCTCATTATGTGGCCATAGCATTTAAACTTCAACTTCAGTATGTGACCTTCCACTAAATCAATTTCTTTAAGTATTGACTGCTTGATCTCCTTGCCATCCAAGGGATTCTCAAAAGTCTTCTCCTACATCACAATTCAAAAGTGTCAATTGTGTGGCACTCAGCTTTCCTTATAGCCCAACTCTCATAGCCGTTAGTTGCTACTGGAAAAAAACCACAGATTTGACTATATAGACCTTTGTCAGCAAGGTGATGTCTCTGCATTTTAGTATGCCATAGGAGATTTGCCATAATTTTCCTTCCAAGGAGCAAGCATCTTTTAATTTCATGGCTGTAGTCACCATCTTTGAGCCCAAGAATATAAAATCTGATACCGCTTCCATTTCTTCTCCCTCTATTTGCCAGGATTGATGGGACCAGTTGCCAAGATCTTAGCTTTATTTTTATGTTAAGCCTCCAGCCAGCGGTTATAATCTTCTCTTTCACCCTCATCAAGAGGCTTCTTAATTCCTATTCACTTTCTGCCATCAAAGTTGTGTTGTCTGCATATATGACTGTTGCTATTTCTCCCAGCAACCTTAATTCCATTTTTGATTCATCCAGCCTGGCATTTGGCATGATGTACTCTGCATATTAGTTAAATAAATAAGGAGACAATATATGGCTTTGTCATACTCATTTTCCAATCTTAAACCAATCAGTTGTTCCATTTTTGGCTCTGTTGCTTCTTGGACCACATACAGGTTCCTCAGAAGACAAGAAAGATGATCTGGTATCTTATATCTTTAAGGACTTAATAAATGTCTGTTGTAGAATTTGTTTCTGGGTACTCATAATTTTAGTATTTGAAGGGGCTTTCAAGCCTTACCTTCTACCTTTCCTGAACCCTCTAAGAGCTAATACTTTCCCTCTATTATCTCTAATTTATCATGTATATATCTTATTTTTACAAAGGTTTATTTCCTTTTTACATGTGTATTAGTCTGTGAGCTCCTTGAGAACAGAGACTATATTTTTCCTTTCTTTATATTCCCAATGCTTAGCATATAGTGCCTGATAACATAGAAGGTGCTTTAATAAGTTCTTGTTTACTGACTGGCTATGAACAAAGTAGCTTCATTGGGGGCAGCATGGAGAACACTAAAAACTGTACAGTTCCATAAAGACCTCACATAGGGGATGATAGTTCAACTGAGCTTTGAAGTCAGGAGGAAAAAGATTTTGGAAAACAACTTGGGCAAAGACATAGATTCATTTGAAATCCATATTTTTTGTCTGTGATGGTCACCATTTGTTTTATGTCCTTTTTACTACATTTAAATTTATGAAGAGAATAAAAAAGTTAAGTTTGTATGAAAAAACACATAGAATGAGGGAAAGTAGTCAATTATTTCTGCTTCTAAAGAAGCAACAGAGAGAGTCCCACGTGATAAGCAATGTGCAATTTTATTTTCTTCATAGTGTTAGAGGTTCTAAGAGGGCTCAGTGGTTTTTCATTATTTTCTTTTAAGGCTATTTTTAAAATTTGCAATTTCAAAAACAAAAAAACAAAGATATAGAGGTGGGAGATAGAATGTCATGGGTCATGTGTTATGTGTGAATAGTCAGAATTAGCCAGACTGGAAAGGTAGGCTCAAATCAGATTGTAACTGGCTATAAATGTTGCACAAAGGAGCTGCATTTTCTCTGAGAGGCAATCAGATCCACTGTAGTTTCCTGAGCAGGGAGTTATCATGGTCATATCTGTGTTTTGAGAAGATTATTTTGGCAGCTGTGTCAGAGAAAGGATTGGAAAGGAGAAAGGGTAGAAGGTGGGAGGCAGGGAATAAGATACACAATAACTATAATAGTTTAATGGAAGAAAAGCCCACCGCAGGGTCAACTATAGCAAGACAGCAAACACGATGGTACAGAACACTGAGCAATGGATTTGTAGTGAGAGTGTCTGGGTTAGAATCCTGCCTTCACCACATATACACACTCCTTGTGTGTCCTTGGGCAAATCACTTAACCACTCCAGGCTTTATCTGTAAAATGAGGAGTCTGGACTAGATGACCTGCAAAGTCCCTTTCCACTCTAAATCTATGAGTTCATAATCCTGTGAAATTCATCAAAAGCTGAAGATTAAAATGGGAATGGACAATAACTAACAAAACAGTCGTCATGCATGATGTCAAATTTGAAGAATGCTTCTCTGGAGAAGTCTTTAGAGAAAATGCTTTCCCCAACATTAAGAAAAGTCAAAAAATCTGTTTTGTGCCAACACATGAAGTCTGATCTTTCCCTGCCATTTTGAACCACCCAAAGAGATTATCCTTAACTGAAGTCCTACTGTGGTGCCTCACTGGGGCAAAGAGGTGACCCTGGCTCCTCAAAGACTATGCCAGTGAACATAAGCTCTAGAAGGTCCTACCCAGGGAGGCAGGTAGATAACAAGCACTTATTATGTGCTTGCTATGTGCCCTAAGATGGAAAGGCTAGTAATACAAGGATGTGGACTTGGCTGTTGTCTGAGAACCAGAAGTTTGAAGAGTTTTGTCACCAGAGAGTTAACCAGTAGGAGTTTCACTGGCTTCAGTCTGGACCAGGGAATAGCTACACTCTGGAACCCAATGTGAAGTACTAAAGTAAGTATAAGAGATTATATACAGTTCAAGATGATTGCATCTCATCTTCTAGCTTGAAGCAAATTCCCAAATAGTTAAGGAAAAATAGTCTTCTTAATTGTGCATGCCCTCCACATAGACTACCTCAGAACCTGGATACTTGGGAGGCAGTGTGGTACAAGGGGAACAACACTGGATTTGAGGTCAAATCCCACCTCTGACACTTGCCACCTTTGTGACCTTGGGCAAATCACCTAACCAACCTAGGTCTCAGTTATCTCATCTAGAAAAAGAAAGGGTTAGGTAGCCAGGTAGCCTTCTAGTTCTAAAGAATCTGTGATCCTAATCTACATCATGCTCATGCATTAAAAAAAAAAACTCTCCAGGGTTCTCTGATAAATATCATATTTGAACTACTACCCAAAGGGGAATGGAAGGAAAAAGGAACAAGCATTTGTGTAGTACCCTACTATGTGCCAGGCACTGTATTGAGCACTTTAGAAATATCTAATTCTCATAACAACTCTGTGAGTTGGGTGCAATAGGACAAGGCCGTAAGGAAAATACGACAACATTCACAGAGGTTGGGGCATACCTTTCCTATGGTATAACACTTTTAGATGCCTTGGCAGGAAATCTTACTCAAACCTTCACTCATGGGTGAAACTATCACATACATAACTAGTAACAATGGGCAGTGTCTTATTTTTCTAATTTTTTTTAATAGTCAAGAACTACAGGGAGAAAAGACCATATTACCAAGAAAGCCATATTTAACTTTTTTGGTTAAAATATAATTTGGGAATAGGCTTCATGACATACTACTGACCATGCCTGGGAATACTACTCCCTACTCACCTACAAGTCCAATGAATTAATTTGTTGTTCTTCAGACTCCTTCTAGCCCCAGGAGTCTTTAAACACTCTAGACCTTGATTTATCCATCTGCTAAAATGAATTTAGTATTCACTATCTACCTTAAGAGTAAATTTGATAATATAGTATTGAAAACTAGAGAGCATGGGTTCAAATCTCTAACTCTGTTCCTTACTGTGTGACCTTGCACAATGTTCAGTTTCCTCATCTGTAAAATAAGACAGTTGAAATAAATTACTTCTAAAGTCCCTGTCCATAACTCTATGAACCCATGATCTTCCTCTCAAGATGTCACAAAGATGAATCAAATAGTTTAAGGTGATAAGAATATTATGAGGGGAAAAAAACAAGATTCCATAGTTATTTCTCTCCAAACATTTTTTAAAGAATTTATATAATTCACTGATGTTAAAGATATAGGTGTTAAAAAGCAATGAGTAGTTTAGGTCATTGAAGAATTATATAATTTTCCAAACACAGTCCAGCTAAATCTCTTCCTACTACTCAACTGTCTCCATCTCTTTAATACCAATATTCTCCTGATAAGACTATATGACTGCAAATCATTAAAC